>NC_058131.1:710686474-710806477 GCF_016433145.1 Gracilinanus agilis
GGGGGGGGGGGTTGGGAGCTGGAGTCGCCGCTGCTGCTGAGTCAGCAGGCCCGAGCCGGCAGCCTTCCTGGGCCTGACCGAAATGACGGAGGAGTTTTCTCCTGAAAGCCTGGCTCTGCCGCCCGCAGGCCGGAGGAGGGGGAGGAGGACTCTTCTGGGGGGGTGGGGAAGGGGGGGAGGGCCGTGGCCGCGCGGGAGCCCGTCACGTGCCAAGGACAAGCGGAGGGACGAGGGACTTCCTCCCGGCTCCCTCTCGGGCTGGCCTCGCTGGGCCGCTTCCTAAACTCTCTGTTCTTCCTCCATCCAACAATAAGGTCCGAGGATGTGCCCGGCCAGCCAGCCCTGCCTTGCGGGCGCTTACATGGGGGGGAGGGGGGAGGGGGACGTGGTCACGAACCATTGAGCACCAAATAGAAACAAAGCGCTCTCCAAGGGGCGGGGCTCCTGTTTTGTTTAATAAACCCAGCGGGTCAGTCTCAGAATCAATACCAAGTATGGGGTCCAACAGAGGGGAGAGTGCTAAGAGCTTGGCCAATGGGGTTAAGGGACTTGTCCAGGGTCACCCAGCTGGGAAGTGTCTGAGGCTAAATTTGAACGCAGGACCCCGTCTCTAGGCCTGACTGTCCCTCGTCGTCGGAGCTGCCCCTGGAGCTAAGCTTTGACGTGGGAGGGGAATTCAGCCCAGTCCTGGATCGCAGATGGCTGGCCAGCTGGGCGTGAAGGGGACTCCCCAGGGCGGTGTGCGCAGGAGCCTGGGGAGGGGTCTGGGAGCCAAGTTCTGAAGGACTTTGAAGGCCAAAGGAAGGGATGAGGAAGCCCCCAGGACTGGATTAAGCTGATGTGGCTGGAAGGGAGCTCAGACACCAGCTAGCCCAAACCCTTAATTGTACAGAGGAGAAACTGAGGCCGAGGGAGCGACAGGTTCGGAGCCAGACTTTGGGACCCGGGGCTTGGCCCACTTGTGCAGGTGCTTGAGCCAGTGGAGGCTCCATCTATCTCTTGGCCAAAATAAGCAGCCTGGGCCCAGGAGCGAGGACCACATGCCCCACACCAGCGTGCTCCATGCCCGGGGGTATTTCACCCATGGGCCCTTTCTTTGGTTCTCAGGGGCATCACTGTCTTGAAACCCCCACTCTGGCCTCCAGCCGCCTACTCCTGCCTCAGTCTTCAGCCTTCAGAACTCTGGGAATGGCCTTTGAGTCAGGAAGACCACAAACCAGCTGGGAGACTCTGGACGAGTCACTTAACTCTGTGTGCCTCAGTTTCTTCCTCTGCAAAATGAAGAGCTTGGACACAGTGATTCCCAAAGTGGGCACCACCGCCCCCTGGTGGGTGCTGCAGCGATCCAGGGGAGCAGTGATAGCCACAGGTGCATTTATCTTTCCTATTAATTGCTATTAAAATTTTTAAAAATTAATTTCCAGGGGACTGAGTAATATTTTTTTCTGGAAAAGGAGCGGGAGGCCAAAAAAGTCTGGGAACCACTGGACTAAGATTACCTCTGATGGTCCCCCCAGTCTCTAAGTTCTAGTCCCCGTCCCAACCTCAAAGCCTTTTCTGACTGCTCCAGCCGTGGAACATGCTCAGAATACTTCCTCTGCACCGAGAACTGGGCTAAATGTTAGCCATACAAAGACAAGACAAAACAGTTCCTGCCCTCGTGCAGGTTATGTTCTGTTGGCAAGAAGTCACCCATATACAAGCACAGACCAGGAACTGGGAGCTGGGAGTAGAGATCCAGGAGGAGCACCAGAGGCCTTTACTTAGCCCCCTTTATTTTTCCTAGGGGGAAACTGAGGCTCAGACTAATAAATAACTTGCCCAAAGTCTTCCAGGGAGTGAGCCTCGGAAGCTGTATTTGAACCCAAACCCTCTGCCTCCAATCCCTGCCTTTCTACTGCCCTGTGCTTTGAGGCTGGAGAGAGCACTCCTGAGGGTCAGGAGAGGCTTCCCAGAGGCAGAACCAGGCTCTAGAAGGAGATAGAAATGTCAAACGGGGGATAAGGCGGGGCAGAGAGCTGCTCTGCGCTGAGACCCATCAGTCTCCTCTTTCTTTGAGCTCTCATGACCCTCGTCCTCTCTGCAACCCAGTCTAGCTCCTTCCTCTCTCTCCATTGAATTAATTCTGCAATTCCAGATTAGACAATTCCCAATTAGAAGCTGGGACATCTCTAAGAGTTACATGGACCTTCTCTTCCCTCTCCCACTGGGTGGTGAGCTCTTCCAGGGCACAGACGCTGTACTGTGGGTCCAGATATGTAGGGCATCCCTACCGAGCAGCCACACTTCTGAAACAATGGAAAGGAATTGTGCCTGTATGTATCCACATACATGTGCAAACAATACATCCATGTGTGGATGTACACACATATGGGGCATCCCCAAAACCTTAGTGCTGTTTTACACTATTCAAAGATTTAGGGGACCCCTTGTTTATATCAATCAATCCATAAACATTTATTAAGCACCGACTATGTGCCTTGTGCTAAGTGCTGGGGGTATAAGATGAGGCAAAAGGCAGTCCTGCTCTCAAGGAGCTTCCAGTCTAACATTTACAGGCGCATACACAACAACAGCATTTAATTATAGCAGGGATCTCTCTACATATTCTATATGTTTATATAAATTTAATTATATCTGTTCTTAATTAAAGTTTTTTATTAAAAAATTTAATTATATCAGGATATCTAGACTTTGGGGAGTCAGTGAAGTGTCACAGCTTTCATTTCATTCACCTCTACTTGAAATTTAGCTTTTCTTCTATTAGGAACTTAAAGGAAAAATGAGGGGCAGCTGGGTGGCTCAGGGGATTGAGAGCCAGGCTTAGAAATGGAAGGTCCTAGGTTCAAATCTGGCCTCAGACACTTCCTAGCTGGGTGACCCTGGGCAAGTCACTTAACCCCCATTTCCTAACCCTTAATGCTCTTTTGCCTTGGAACCAATACCCAGTATTGATTCGACGTGGAAGGTAAAGGTTTTTAAAAAAAAGTTGTTTTGTTTTGTTTTTTTGAAAAGAAAAATGACAACTTTGATTCTGAACAGGATCTTTCAGCTTCCCCAGAGGCCCCTGAGAGCAGAAAGGTTAAGAAGCCCTGGATTTGAGCACACACTGAGGTTTTATGAAAACTGATTTAGTCTATATCAGATTGCTTACCATCTCTGGGCACAGGGAGAGGTGATAGGGAGCTAGAGAGGGAGGGGGGGAGAGAATTTGGGACTCAAAAATTTTCTTAAATGAATGTTAAAAGTAATAAAGTTTTCAAATTTTTAAAAACTTAACTGTGGAAAAATATTTTATGTGATTACACATGTAATATCTATATTAAATCACTTACGTCTCAGGGGGAGAGGGCAGAGAGGAAGTCAAGGAGGGAGGGTCAGAAGAAGAGAGAGAATTTGGCACTCAAAACTTTACAAAATGAATGTTTAAAATTGTTTTTATAGGTAATAGGGGGAAATAAAATATTATTTTAATAAAAAATGAATAAAAATGGATTCAAGTACAGCCTGAATCTGAATCCAAAAATTATCTTGACTTTCTTAGAGAACCTTTTAGCACTGTCCCAGTTAGGACTCAGAAAATCTCAGTTCTGTGGCGTGTTAGAGCCCAAAGGACCCTCCTCAGAAAGTATGGGACATCATTGCTGCCAAAGTGATTGTCCTAAACCCTAACTGCTCAGTGGCTCCCTCCTTCCTTCCTCTGGGAGCCAGCACAGTCTCCTCTGTTTAGCCTTGAAACCGCCTTCCAGTCTAGCCCCCACCTACCTAGCTAGCTTGATTATAGACCTCCTGTGTCCCCCCAAAATGGACTGTATTGATATTGGCCTTTGCCCAGCTGTCCCCCCCAAGCCTGTCTTTTGGAATCCTTCCCTTAAGGCTCAATTCAAGAAGTTAGTCAATAGGCAATAAGCATTTATTAAATCCTTACTGTATGCTAAGCAAGGGGACCACAGGGAAAGGCGATTCCCTGGTCCCTGCTCTCCAGGCACTCACAACTTCATGTGGGAGGCAACATGCCTTATGTGCCCACATGATATGTTGTACATAGTGTACATGGTGTACAGGGAAGGGAATCTCAGGGTGAAGCAACAGCTCCCACGTGAGGCTTTCCCTGGTCTAACGCTTAGTGCTCCCCCTCAAAAATGACCTCATCTTTATTGTAAACACCCTTCTCTGTGGCCATGTTCTCTCCTCCAGTAGAATAGAAACCTCTGAAGGTCGGAGACTGTTTTCATTTTTGTCTGAGTATCCCCAATACTTGGCACGGAGCCTAGAAAAGAGGCCATGCGTGCTGGCTGAATGCTTGACCCCCTAGCCGAAGCTAGCTTGACCCTTTCTTGTCTCGACCCCTCCAGCAGTGTCTGCAGAAGCCTGTGGCCCCCTTCTCAGAAAGAAGTCTTTAAAGAATCTAAAGAAATGCTCATTTCAGTGACGAGTTAGTGAGAATAAAGATGTCATTTTTTCCCATCCAAATCTAAGGACCATCCAACCCCACCCCAAATCTATCTCGGGGCTCCTTGGGGGGTCTGTGGAACACAGGTTAGAAGTCCTTGCTAGGGGCACAGAGGGAAGAGAACTTGTCCCCAAGGGTGACGATGGGATCTGGGGGAGGTGTGAGCTCTTAGCAAGCTAGCCGGCCCGTCCACTCCTCTTCACCCTCCGGCAGGAGGCCCCGAATCTAATTTCTAATTGGAACCTCTTGTCCTCTGGCCCTGCCTTCCTCAGGGATGGGTCTCTTCTCTAGCCAGCTCTAAGTTCCTCGAAGAAACCCTGGATAACCCCATCCAGGCCACTCAGCCCTAGGAAGCTGGCAGGGCCAGGGAGAAGAGGTCCTTCCTGGTGTCCAGAGGCAGCCAGAGACGGGGGATGGCTTTCGGAGGCTCCCGGGCCAGTGCCCTGGGCTGAGCAGAAGGGTGATCCCTTTCAGGCCGGCCTCCACGCCAGCTGCTGGGCGGGCGAGCTCTCCAGTAAACAGTGCGAAGCCCAGAGAGGTTGAGAGGAACATAACAAAAACACAAGGAAACCAAGATCCTCAGTGAAAGCCACTTCCTCCATAGCTGGCTGCTGATGTAACCTTCGGGGTCAGGGTGCTGAGAGAGGAGGCGGGTTTCTGGCCTCTCTGCAGCCCCCCATTGGCATGTTAGCCATTGTCCATGTTCATGTCTGTAAGCAGAGACAGGGGGCCCCTCGGGCTTCTGCTCAGCCTCTACAGGCAGGCGTTCTGCCCACCTCGTGCCTTTCCCAGGGAAGAAAGAGATGGCTGAGAGGTTGGGACCCGAAGGCCAAAGGAAGGCCGTGGCACTTGGTGTGGGGCTGGTGCTCTGTCCTCGGGCACCAGGAGCCCCCTCGGGGACCCTCCCCAGCCTTGTTGTCTCAGTGAGGTTTCCGGGGGCCGTAAGAGATTTTTGTGGCAAGTTGAAAATGCAGAGAAGCCCAGCTCTGCAACTGGAAGGAACCTCAGAGGCCGGCTGGGCCTCATTTTATAAATGAGGAAACTGAGGCCCAATAGGAAATGGTGATGGGATCCTAGAGCAGGAAGAGGCCTTGGGAATCACAGAATCAGAGATTTGGAAGGGACCTTTGAGACCACCAAGTGCCACCTCCTCGTTCTATTTTATTTGTAGAAAAGGTTTTTACTGAGCAGAGAGGGTAAAAAGAACTGGGATGGAACATTTCCCACAAACTCGAGCGCCCTCTTTCACAAATAACCACACACAGAGGCTGTGGGAAGACCAGACCTGAGTTTAAGAGCCTGTGAGTCGTGAGGGCCATGCGGAGAACCCACGTTCGCAAACATAAACACACACACACACACACACACACACACACACACACACACACACACACACACACGGCATCCACTCTACAGGGGAGGAAAGTGGGGAAATGACTTGTCCAACCCCACTCAGGTTGTGTCAGAAATAGCACTCGCACCAGGGTCCTAGAACTCCAAACTCAGGCTCTTCCCACTGGATCTCCCTCCATCTGTCACGAGCTGCCATTTATAAAGCCCTTTACATAGATATCCTCCACGATCTCGCTACAACCTCCCAGCCAAGGCTTTAGCCATGCTCTGACCAGGGCAGAGGACCAGCGGACTGTGACATCCTGGGAGCATCGACCCTCAGCGTAGCCCAAGACCCCAAGAGCTTTCTGGGCTCTTTCATCCCATTGCTGAGTGTGCAGTCATTCAACCCCAGTCTCCTTTGAGCAAACAACTGCATAATCCTTATCTTGTGACATTGATTTCTTGGACCCAGGTGGAAGACTTACATTTGGCTCTATTGGATTTCCTCTATTTGTGATTCTCTGTCAGTCAGTGTGTTAGCTATCCCTCCCAGCTTTGTGTCAGCTGCAATACTATCTCTGAGCACTGCCATCTCTGCCTTTATCTGAGTTATGGATAAGAATGCCGCATGCTCCAGAACCAGCCATAGATCCCTAGGGTACTCCACTCAAGACCTCTGGCAAGTTGATATTTAACAAAACAAACAAACAAACAAACAAAAACCACCATTCATTGAGTCTAGCCATTTAGCTATTTCTGAATCCATCTGATACATCTTTTTTTTAAACTCTTACCTTTTGTCTTAGAGTCAATATTGCATATTGGTTGTAAGGCAGAAGAACAGTAAGGGTGAGGCAATGGGGGTTAAGTGACTTGTCCAGGGTCACCCAGCTAGGAAGTTTCTGAGGTCAGATTTGACCCATCTAGAGACCTAACTCTCAATCCACTGAACTACCTAGCTGCCCCTTCATATTAAAACACACACACACACACACACACACACACACACACACTCCTCTTTGGTCTCCTTGTCTTTTCTTGCAAACTTCATCTATTTTTCAGTGTTAGTATTTTTTTTTTTAAACCCTCACCTTCCATCTTGGAGTCAATGCTGTGTATTGGCTCCAAGGCAGAAGAGCGGTAAGGGTAGGCAATGGGGTTCAAGTGACTTGCCCAGGGTCACACAGCTGGGAAATGCCTGAGGCTGGATTTGAACCCAGGACCTCCAGTCTCTAGGCCTGGCTCTCAATCCACTGAGCCATCCAGCTGCCCCCTTAGTGTTAGCATTTTTGACACAATTTTCCCCTGACCATACCTTATTCTTCCACTCATCCTTGGCTCCCTGCTCCGGTGTGCTCGGCCTCCATTGGTCTGGGAGCTCCCTATGCATCCTTACTGGTCTCTTCAGAAAACTTCCATTCTCTTCTCTCGTCAGAATTGCTCCTCTTTGTGACTTAAGAATTTCACTCCGGTTCCCATCCTTCTTGTCCTGTAGGCTGGACTTGGGATCCTGCACAGACTTCCTTTCAACCCCCAAAGATTTTTAAGGTCTCTGTTAGCTCTGAGTCTAAGGGCTCTCCCTGCGGGCTAGCCTGACTTTGCAGGTGAGGGGCTGGCTTGGGAGACCAAAAAGACCCGGACCAGAAACCCACCTCTAAGCCTCATTAACTCCGTGAGCTCAGACGAGCCAGTTATATTCTCTGAACTTCATCGGCTTCCCTTGGAAGAACGTGTGATCTCATTGGTTATATAAACTCTCTGCAACGCCTTCTCTGCCATTGGAGAACGGACGAGACCCTCAGTGTCGATCTCAGACAGAAAACGGGGACACAAAACCGCATTTTGGCCCAGAAAACCTCATATCAACAGTGTATTTATGGTTGGGGTTATGTCTGAGGGTGCTCTTACCATAATGACAATACAGAAGTGGGTTTCACGTGACCCTAAAAATAAAAATTTTTAAACTACTTTTAAAAATCTGAAGTTTGCAAGAAAAAGAGGACAAAAATGGGTTATTTTTTTAAGCCATGTAGGGCATAGCTAGGTGGCTCAGGAGCTAGACGGCCAGTCCTGGAGAGAAAGTCCTGGGTTCAAGTTTGGCCTCTGACATTTCCTAATTGTGTGACCCTGGACAAGTCATGTAACCCCAGTTGTCTAATCTTTCCTGCTATTCTGCCTTGGAACAATACTTAGTATCTGCTCTATGACAGAAGGTAAGGGTTCAAAAAAAAGAAAAAGTAAAAGCTGCCTTGGCAGTTATGTCCTGGCTGAGGAGGACACCAAGGGCCTAAGTGAGGAAGGGCTTGGAAAAGCAGGGTGGATCCCAACCTTTCATGGGGGATAAGTGAGGGCAGAGGGAGGCACCTTCTGAAGCCAGGGCCAACAATGGTTTAAAAAAAATCTGTTGATCTTGCTTGCAATAGGGTCAGGGGCAGCTGGGTAGCTCAGTGGATGGAGAGTCAGGCCTAGAGATGGGAAGTCCTGGGTTCAAATCCGGTCTCAGATACTTCCCAGCTGTGTGACCCTGGGCAAGTCACTTGACCCCCATTGACCACCCTTACCACTCTTCCACCAAGGAGCCAATACACAGAAGTTAAGGGTTTTAAAAAAAAAAGAGCCTCAAAGCAATCGGGCCTCTGTGGAAGCTCCTTCTTCCTCAGACCCTTGATTTCCCCCAAAGAACAGCTCTACCATCCAGGCACGTCTCTCAAGGAGTAAGTAAGTGGCCTCAGAATCGCCGCCGACCGTCCGTGTGGCTGAGAAGGCCAAAGGAAAGGACTTACTGAGAAGCTTCACGAGGAGAAGACAGAGAACTCGGTTCTCTCTAACCTTCCCTTAAGCTCTCATAAACTCGAACAAGGCTCTTGATCTCTAGAAGCCTCGATTGTAAACCCTCAGAGAAGCCACCTCGACGGACCGGTGCCAGCAGCTGTAAAATCCCACATGAATGGCGGCTCCCGCTGGCTCCGGGATGGAGTGCAAAGAACCCTGGGACGAGAAACAGAAGGGCTGCTCTCGAACCCGACTCTGCCCGAAACCACGGGGCCACCACGGGCAACTCGCTTATCTCTGACTTTCCCTGCTCCAAGGAGGGGCCAAATAAGAGACTCCTTCATTTCCCTTTGACGTCCAAGATCATAGTCAACAACAACAACACAACAATAGCTTTTCTATAGTATTTTTTTAAACTCTCATCTGCTGTCTTAGGATCAATACTAAGTGTCGTTTCCAAGGCAGGAGAGCAGTAGGGGTGGGCCATGGGGGTTAAGTGACTTGTCCAGGGTCACACAGCTAGGAAGTGTCTGAGGCCAGATTTGAACCCAGGACCTCCATCTCCAGGTCTGGCTCTCCATCCACTGAGTCATCTGGCTGCCCCCAACATAGCTTTAAAAAACAACACACAGGGATGTCCTTCAATTGGGGAATGGCTGAACAAACTGTGGTATATGCGGGTGATGGAATACTATTGTGCTAAAAGGAATAATAAACTGGAGGAGTTCCAGGCGAACTGGAGAGACCTCCAGGAAGTGATGCAGAGCGAAAGGAGCAGAGCCAGAAGAACTCTATACACAGAGACTGATACACTGTGGTAAAATTGAATGTAATGGGCTTCTGTACCAGCAGCAAAGCAATGACCCAGGACAATTCTGAGGGATTTATGGTAAAGACGCTACCCACATTCAGAGGAAGGACTGCAGGAGAGGAAACATATAAGAAAAACAACTGCTTGAACGCAAGGGTCGGGGTGGACGTGATTGAGGGTGTGGACTCGAAACTACCACACCAATGCAACTACCAACAATTTGGAAATTGGTCTTGATCAAGGACACATGACAAAACTAGTGGAAATGCGCATCGGCCATGGGTGGGGGGAGTGCAGGGGGGTGTGTGTGAAGGGGATAAGAGGAGCATGAATCAGGTAACCATGTTAAAAAAAAAACACACATTTTCTAAAAAGTAAAAATTATTTTAAAAAATAAAAAATAAAAACAACACACATCTTTGTTCTCTTTGTCTTTTTCTTACAAACCTCAGATTTCTTTAAGTACTTTTTTTCAGTACTTTTGGCATTATTTTTCTGAGAGGGTCAGATTTGAACCCAGGTCCTCCCAAGCACACCCAGCTGCCCCTTCGTATAGCATGTTACAGTTCACAAAGCAGTTTACAAACGTTATCAGTGATCCTGGGATTTAGAGGTGGAAGGAGCCTTAGGTGCCACGGGACGGTGGGGCCATAGAGTTATCCTGGAATGGATATCGGGAGCCAATGCTTTCATTTGACAGTTGAGGAAACAAAGACCCAGAAATGGGCCAGAACATACCGAAGGGCATATAAGTAGCAAAGAGCAGAGCCGGGACTTGAACCCGAAGTCACTTTTAATCCAAACCTAGTATTATTTTCCCTCTACTCTGTGTCTAGAAGAGCCGGCAAACCTTTCAAAGGTGCCCGGCTGGCTGTCAGGGAAGAGATGGCATCGTAGGCTCTCTGGGGGTCCGTGGATGGGGGCCTTGAAGTCCTACAAGGACTAGCACAGTCCTGAGGATGAAGCAGACGTTTGGCACCCATCCATGGACCGAATGGAAGCCTGCATGTGGGGTCGGTCATTGTTCGATTGTGGTTTTTCCAGTCATGTCTGACTCTCTGTGACCTCATCTGGGGTTTCCTTGGCAAAGACACTGCAGCGGTTTATCGTTTCCTTCTCCAACTCATTTTACAGATGAGGAAACTGAGGCAAACAGGGTGAAGTGACTTGCCCAGGATCACATAACTACTTAGTGTCTGAGGCCGGATTTGAACTCATGAAGATGAGTCTTCCTGACTCTAGACCTGGCACCGTATCCACTTTGCCACCGAGCTGCCCATCCAAGTGCATAGTAATCAATCAATAGATAATTATTTATTAAGCACTATTGGGGGGAGCCTGCCCGCCCTCTCCCTCCCTTTTGGAGATCTTTTCCCAAAGGAGCCCCTCCATCCTTTGAATCACTGAGCCCAGCTGCCCCCAGAGGAAGATGGGGGTCCTGGGAAGGAGCAAGGGCCTGCCCCAGGACCCCTAAATGCAGGAAGAGGACCCGTCACAAGAAGGAGCCCTTTGAGGTGGACCCTGAAGGCGCTCCTGGTGTTCCTACTGGAGAGCCCAGGGCCATTGGGGTTGTGTCTTCTCAGAGCCGGGGCCCAGAGGGGGCCAGGTTTAGGGAGCTGAAGCCACCGGGAGAAGCAGGAGCATCTGCTGGGAGGCAGAGAAGCATCCAGAAGGAGGCACGCAGCTGAGCTGAGATGGGAAACAGGCTCCATCTGCTGGAAGGAAGGTGAACTGGAGAGGGACAGAGCAAGCAGGGATGAAGGAGAGAAGATGGGCGCCTGGGTCTGGAGCTGGAAGGGCCTCTGGAGGCCAATCCGCCAATCCCCTCACTCTGCAGATTGCTCAGGGCATGAAATGACTTATCTAAAGTCATCTCACCCTTCCGTGGCCAAGCTGGTACTGGAACTCGGGGTCTTTGACCCCTGACGTTCATGGAAGCACCAATAGGGAGCTCTGATTCTTGCTGGAAACCAGCCACCCGGCCCAGATCCAGGAGGAATGGAGGGGAGCTCCCAGGAGAGGCACCCAAACCGATAGCCTCCCACTGGAGCTCCACCCAGGGCAGCACTGAGAATCTTGGGAGCTCTCTGGGTCTCGGGCGGAGGGTGAAGATGGTCCCTGGGCTTGGTTTCTCTTCCGATGCTTTAATTCCTCCAAGCTAGAATGGCACTCCTCTAGGTTTCCATGACTTGAAATGAAACCGTTCCTATTCCGAACTTTTAAGGGGAATTTGTGGTTACACGGGGAAGTGCCAGAGGGAGACATCCCCATCCAGGTCATGGCAGGGAGCCCCGGAAGGAAGTGTCCCCCAAAGCCTACCCGGGTCTGTCTTTTGGGCCAGGAGCCGATTCTGGTCGTATAACTACTGTGGTGTTTAGTGTGGTCCTTTTTTTCCCATCATGCCCTTCCTTCCTTCCTCAAATAGTCCCAATAAAATGATCCTGAATATTTAGAAGGAGGACCTGCTGTTTAATCAATGATGAATAAAGCACTGAGGTGCTTACCATATATAAAACACTGCAAAGGGCTGGAGATGCTAATAAAAAAGGAAGCTCCCTGCTTCTCTTGGAGCTCAGATACTAAGAGGAGAGACAAGACAGAAGAAAGGACCGGCTCCAGGGCAGATGGAAAGGCTCCATGGTCCTTAGGATGCAGCAGCAAGGCAGATGGCAATGCCTCTTCTTGTGGCCATGGGGAACTTCCAGTATGGAAATTCCCTCCCCCAATGTGTCAACAATTCCTCCATCACTGGTCTTGGAGAACTGCCTGGGAGACGGAACGCTTAAGTGGATAGCCTGAGATGGCACAGCTGGTATCACGGGCAAGAAATGAACCCAGGTCTTCCTGATGCCGCTCTCCACTACATCATATGGCCTCTTAGCCCAGGCATAGAATGGAGTCTTCAAGAAAGGAGAATCCGTGAGTTGCTGCTGGCCATGGAAGATAGGGGACATGGCCGAGAGTCTTCCTCTACTCACAGAACAAGCAAGATGAAGAGAGACGGCAAAGAGAAAGTGCAGTACAATGTCTTAATCAGAGCCTTGCTGCACTGGCTCTTTTGGAAACTTTTGAAATCCCAGATGTCACATCCAATCAGTTGTTTCAGTGGAGACAACAGTCTGGATTGTGAAATCAGCTCCTTCCAAGATGAAGCAGCAGTTTTCCAGCCCACGGAAATGTTTACCCTCAGGAAGGACACGGCGAGCCAGAGAATAGAAAACGGCATCTTTGGGCTCTCCCCAGGCCAGGAATGCCATGCATGTGGCAAACAGCTCTTGGCCAACCAAGGGGACCGAAATGTCAACTCTGTATGAGATATTCTGCTGGAGAAAGGAGTCCTCCTAGACGGTGGCCCTGAATGACCACTAAAACACCCCACCACTAAGGGGACGGGGAGAAAAATCTGATTAGATCCTCACTGGCATCTGAGCCCAGGCTTGCCTGTGGGATTTCCGCGGGATGATTTGGGGTTCCTCCTGAATTTCCAAGATCTTCACTAAACTTGCTTTGGTTTCTTCATGGTTTCCAAAATCCCAAGCACAGCCTGGAGTCAGCAAGTCCTGAGTTCAAATCTGACCTCAGATACTTAGTGGTTGTGTGACCTATGGCTATTCAGTGAACTTCTGCCTTCCTGGTTTCCTCAGCTGTAAAATGGAGATAATGATCACGACTTCCCAGGAACGGTGGTGAAGGTCAAACGAGATCATATTTGCAAAGTGTTGAGCACAGCGTCGGTCAGTCGGTCAGTCAGTTGACCAATGAGCACTTATCAAGCACCTACCATGGACCAGGCACTGAGCTAAGCAACTCCTCCACCAGCCCACCTTTGTGACACATAAAGATGGTTATAGGCTTGATCTTGACATGCCACCTCCACATTCACCGATTCTTAAATCTCTGTATCCTGCCATAGTCTTCCAGCTTTTCACCTCTCCCTCTGCCTTCCCTTATATAACCCTACTTTTGCCCACACTGTGGCCACAATACCTTGACCCATCAGTTCTCTCTTGGGCCATCTCCCTTGTACTGGCCATTGTCTCCTCATCTCGCCATCTTGACTCCTTGGTGAACCGATTCAGCTTTGCCTTGTCCTCCTTTCTTGCCTTGTACTCCTAGTACCTTATCATATCACCAGTTATGCCCAGCCAAGCCTCAGCCTTGGCTCACTCCCACCATTCATCATCTTTGAACCTCCAGCGATGTCATGAAGGAAGGTGGAGAAAATCCCACAACTGCTCGGATTGGGCCTGCTACAAATCTGCTACATAATCTCAACTGGGCTCTCCCTTTTTATTCAGTCATTTCTGACTCTTGGTGACTCCATTTGGAATTTTCTTGGCAGAAATACTAGAGTGGTTTGCCATTTCCTTCTCCAGCTCATTTTACAGATGAGGAAACTGAGGCAGACAGGGTTAAGCGACTCCTCCAGCAGATTGAGTATCCATGGCTGGATTTGAACGCAGGTCTTCCTGACTCTAGGCCCAGGGCTCTATCCATAGCCACCTAACTTCCCTCACTGCTGCTAAGCAATCCACTAGACTTCCCCTATCAGCTCACTGTCCCATTTTCCACAGCAGCAATTCCAGGCCTTTTCATCACTCCTCAAACTTGCTTTGCATGTATATGCTTGCATGTTGTCTCCCCCACTAGACTGAAAACACTTGAGGGCCAGGAACATCTTTGGCCTTCTTGTGTAATCCCAGCACTTAGCGCAATTTCTGGCACATAGTAGGCAGCTAATAAATGCTACTTGATCTATGTGTTAGGAAAATCACTTTGGTAGCTACATCAAAGATGGATTGGAGTGAGGAGAAACTTAAAAGCAGGAAGATGAGAAAGAAAGCAATTGCTGGTCTGTTTCCCAAAGAGATTAAAAAAAAAAAAAGACAGAAAAGGACCTGTTTGTAGAAAAATATTTACAGCTGCTCTTTTTGTGGTGGTAAAGAACTGGACACTGAAGGAATGCCCATCCATTGGGGAATGGCTGAACAAATTGCAGTATATATTGGTAATGGAATACTCTTGTGCTATAAGGAATGATGAACAGGATGATTTCAGAAAGAGCTAGAAAGAACTGCGTGAACTGATGCAGAGTGAAATAAGCAGAACCAGGAGAACATTGTACACAATAACCGCAATATCGTGGGATGCTCAAATATGATAGACTTTGCTACTAAGAGCAATACGATGATCCAGGACTATTATGAGGATTTATGAAAAAGAATGCTCTCCACCTCCAGAGAAAGAACCGTTGGAGTATAAATGCAGATGAAAACATGATTTATCACTTGTTTATTTGGGTATATGTTTGGGGGGGGGGGGTCGTTTTATATGATTATTCCCTTACAACATAACGGACTTCTCTACTAGCAGCAATGCAAGGATCCAGAGCAAGGCTGAGGGTCTTTGAGAAAGAAAACTAGCCACATTCAGAGGAAGAACTGTGGGAGGAGAAACACAGAAGAAAAACAACTGCTTGAACACATGGGCTGATGGGGATATTATTGGGGATGTAGACACTAAACAATAACTCTAGTCCAACTATCATTAATATGTATTGGGTCTTGATCAATGATACATGTAAAACCCAGTGGAATTGTTCATCGGCTAAGGGGGGTTAGAGGGGTGTTGGGGAGAGGGAAAGAACATGAAACATGTAACAATGGGAAAATATTCAAAATTAAAATTAAAAAAATTATTCCCTTACAAAAATGAATAATATGGAAATGTTTGGTATGATAATACATGTGTAATGCACACTGAATTGCTTGTCAGCTCTGGGAGGGGGGGAGAAGAAGGGAGGGAGATAATATGGATCATATGACTTTGGAAAACTTATGTGGAAATTTGTTATTATAATTTTTAAAATTTTAATAAAAAAGGCTATTGTCACCATCTGGTAAGAGGGGATGAGGGCCTAATCCAGGGTGATGATTGATGGATGGAGAGAAGGGGGCACAGGCAAGACATGTTAAAGGTAGAATGATAGGACTGGCTAACCTGTGATCCTGGGAGACCAGAAAGATGGAAGGGCCCTCAACAGTGAAAGGGAAGGTGAGAGGACTTGGGCTTGGGTCCCACCTCTGAGAGTGACAAACTTTGTATGACCTTGAGCAGATCCCTCCACCAAGCCAACCTTCAGCTTCTCAAATGTAAAGTGAGATGATGATGATGACAAGGATGATATTCTGATAGATAGTGAAGCATCCCATAGAATACTTTTTGTAATAACAAAGAACTAGAAACAAAGAGGGTGCTCATTGATTGCAGACTGGGTCAAAAATTGGCATACAGAGGTAATGGAATATTCTTGTGCAATTAGTGGCCATTGTAGGGAATCTGAAGAAACTTGGGGTGGGGTAAACTGGTCCAGATGGAAATAATCCCCAAAGAACAGTCTATGCTAGGATGACAACAGCAATGTAAATGAAGAGATCACTACTAGGAAGGCCAAATCGATTCCCTTAAAAAGTGGCCATTAGGGGGCAGCTGGGTAGCTCAGTGGAGTGAGAGTCAGGCCTAGAGACAGGAGGTCCTGGGTTCAAACTCGGCCTCAGCCACTTCCCAGCTGTGTGACCCTGGGCAAGTCACTTGACCCCCATGGCCCACCCTTACCACTCTTCCACCTATGAGACAATACACCGAAGTACAAGGGTTTAAAAAAAAAAAAAGTGGCCATCACCCTGGGAAAGAGATCTTTAAGCATCCCTCCTCGCTCTCCTAATAGAGACTGGAGACACTACAAGATGTTAATATGAAAAATGATAAAGGCTGGTATAAATATATAAATTAGTATTTTAATTAAAGCCATGTTGATAGATAAAATCATTAGACCACGCGCTTGTAAGCATTCAAAACTGCCGCCTCCATACTGTCTCCTAGCCAAGCGCCTACTCGCCAAAGAGAGACCACTCCCTCCTAACCCACAAGATTTAAGCGCTCCCCTGCGTCAAGACGTCGGAAACGGAAACCAGTTGGACCATGTTGGATCAAGGGAAATGTAGTTTTGATACATTTCCCTTGTCCATAGAAATATATACATTTTTAGATGGTTTTTTCCAATTTCCTTTTTACAAAGAGCAAAGGGCTACATGTAGTGCCAGACACGAGCTGATCATAAGAGCTGTTTTGGCTGTTTTGCCTTTCTGTGTTTTTTAAAAAAGGATTTATTTCTATGGTAATGGCAGTCTGATGCTGGAGTAGTCAGAAATGGCAGAATGTAAATACAAAAGGCATCCATCAAAACATTTTTGAAATGACAAAGTTTATATTATTGTTAATAATTAATATTAATTGTTAGTCCTTACCACTCTTCTGCCTTGGAACCAACACACAGAAGGAAAATTTTTTTTAAAAAATCTAATAAATTTGGGGGGCAGCTGGGTAGCTCAGTGGATTGAGAACCAGGCCTAGAGACGGGAGGTCCTGGGTTCAAATCTGACCTCAGCCATTTCCCAGCCGTGTGACCCTGGGCAAGTCACTTGACCCCCATTGCCTACCCTTACCACTCTTCTGCCCTGGAGCCAATATACAGTATTGACTCCAAGACGGAAGGTAAGGGTTAAAAAAAAATCTAATAAATTTTAAGATTTATGAAGTATTTTCATCATAACCATCTTTGGAGGAAACAGACTCAGAGAGGTAAAAAATGTGACAAAGAGCTAGTAAGTTGATAACCCCATCTCTCTCTCTCTCTCTCTCTCTCTCTCTCCCTCTCTATCTCTCTATCTCTCTCTCTATCTCTCTATCTCTCAATCTCTATGTCTGTCTGTCTCTCCACCCCACCCCTACTGCCTTCCAAGATCAACAGGCTTTCCTCAACTAACCAGGATAAAGTGGGCACAGGAGTGGGAGAGGAAAAATTGATTATTATTACTTAAAACTAGAAGTTTTTCATTTAAAAAGAAATTATTTTCCTGAAGAAGGGAAAAAAGATTTGTGAGCAGAAAATGGGCCCTTAATGAAATAAAAGAGTTTCAAGAAGTCCTGATGAAAAAAATCAGACCTGAATAGGAACTTTAAAGTACAAACGCAAGAGTACAGAGAACCTAGAAGACTAAATCTATTTGAACAGTTGGAAGGAGCTTTATGATGATGCTGGCGAGCTAACATTCTGATTGGGAGGAGAAAAAACAATTGTCTCTTCAGAATTTTCAAAAGATATTTCCAAAGGTACTTCACATTGAAGTAGTTCAATATGAAAAACAGAGATCCTAGGGGAAGCTTACTTCTCTTCTCAGGGTTTTAAGAAAAGAAAGAGAAGGAAGACTAAAATGAAGAATATACTGGTGTAGAAAAGAGGAAGAATAGGGTATAACCTGACATTTCTTTTAATTGGTGTTGACAACATTGTCTTCAAAGACTCTCCAGACTCACTCTTTCCCAGAATGTTAAAACAAAAGAACCTAAGCAGACAAAGATTGAATTAATTAGGAATTGGGTTTGCCTCTTTCCCAAGGACTGAGTTTAAAGAAGACAACAAACTCCTAAATACCTTTCCAATCATCCTAGCCAGATCTATGCCAAAGACAATCAAAGCTTTAGGTTATCTATCTGTCCAATCAGCCTAGCTTCTGGCTGTTGCATCTAAGCTGCTCTTAGCTACCTTAGATTTTGGCTACTGAATTTTGCCCCAGCTTCAGTGAATTCAACATAACCTGGCTGTTGTTTTCCTCCCACTTTTTCCTAAAATCTGTTTAAGCACCCCCTTTCCTTAGTTCAGTGGAAGTCCCTGTATTGCAGTTCACTAGTTCTGAACATCTTCCCAGATTAATCTGTCTGCCTCAATTAAAGACCTATTATTATGATTATTTTTATGGTTCTGCATATTTTAACAGGTCAACAGTGTACCTGAGAAGAATATACAAACATGGAGGAAGGAGTTGAGGTAAAGGGTATCTGATGAAACTTACTCTTATTTGAAACAAAGAAGAGATGAAAACATAAGACACAAACACACGCTCGCGCACGCACGTGCACGCACACACACACACACAGGTTGGTATAGAAGTACATCAAATTCAATTGTGAAACAAGCAGGGAAGAGAGAGGGAGGTTAAAAGAGAGGATAACACCAAAGAAGGAAGAGGCACAAGATTCCTGAGCTCAATAGAGGAAGAGGGGGAGAGGATGAAGATAAAAGAACCGGGAAATGGCCAGACATGAATACAAGAATAATATTGCTCTTTAAGAAATAAGATGATTTCAGAGAATCTTGGGTAGTCAGAACAAGGAGAACAACCTATACAATGTAAGAATTAAAATTTAGTTATTATAGCTATATATTAAAAATATGTGGCCGCCAGGAATCAACAATTCAGGTTGATTCCGTAATTAAATCAGACCCAAGTCAGCATCGGGTTGAGGAGTTTATTTACAATCAGGAAGGTAAAGTAGGGATAAAGAGAAGAGGGAGGTTAGAAGTCTAAATAAATGAAAGCTGTAAGCCACAAGGCCCAACAGCCAGATAGGCAGAGGTTAGAATTGGCCCAGCTAGGCCAAGGAAGCCAGCCTAACTTACCCATGTGACAATACAGAGTGTAAGTGTTCTGTGGTCTCAGGAGATGCTTCTTCCTCCAGTTCCAGATGGCAACTGCCCCACAGGAAGTTCACTCACTTACTTAAAGAGAATGTGTCTTTCATCACTTCCTGTGGTCCACCTCTAATTCAAATGGACAAATGGCAGTTTCTACATTGATTTGGACTGCCCAAAGGGCCGTCCCTTATTCTTGATTTGTTACTTATTGTCACGTGTGGGTAACTGAGGGAGGTGGGAGTGACATCATTAGCACGCCTGGGTTGAGTAGATTTTTGACTATTAATGGGATCTGGCTAATTCTATTTACACAACAAGAACATTACAAAGAAAAACAGCTTTAAAAGACTTGAGAACTCTTATAAAAGCAATGACCAACCATGCTTTCCAAAGGATCTCTGATGAAGCAAGTCACCTGTGTGGAGTAAGAAATTAGTGTGTTATTCTCAACTATATTAGCAATATTAATATCTCCAAAAAGAATATGCCTAGGACCCCAGAAAGAGTTAGTAAAGCTGGTCCCTCCAAGACAGTATCCCTTGCAAGACAAACTTGCCCCATCCCATTCAGAATACAAAGGTCTCTTAATTATGTTTGGCCTGAAAACAACTAACCTCTTTACTCTTAGAAGGAACCAGTGTCTTTATTATACAAAGTATTTTTGGTGTTTGGGGATTTGTCTTTTCAGTTTATACTTTAAAAATGTTTAAGACTGTAGTATAGTGATTTAGGAATAAGTTTTATGAACCAGAGGCTAAGCTAATAGCTTCTTCCGCGTTCTATAGCCTCCCTCCCCCAGTTTCCTTCACTAGAAACCCTTGACTGCTTTAATTGGCATTCTTGGTCCCTTCACCTCTTATTAACCTAGCCTGTGCAATTTGCATTCAAAGGGGTGCCTGGCTAAGAGAACAGGTGGGTCAAAAACTCTGGAAACCACATTGATGGCTTTTCAGAGGTAGCAATCCCCCAATCAGCCCTGTACCCAAAATGTATCATCAACTATCTCTTCCCTTGACCATTTGCTAAAAAAGTTAATTTGGAGGATACCTCCTTCAGGAAGGCTGGAACTCCAGGGTGAATGTGTAAGGATGATGTCATTTAACCTGAGGGTTGTATTTTCCTATAAACAAGGAGTTTTTCTGTAAACTGGGACTTTTTCCTTTTTGACTTTTCAGATTTTTAGCTTTTTATTTTGGCCACTTTTTTTTCTCTCTCTCTCAATAAAGCATTGTATTTGAAATGGTTTTGCGGTTCCTTGAATAGTGGCTAAAGAAGGCAAACCTTAATATTTCAAGGTCCCCTCAAACTGCCGCTTTACACACACCCAACTGCTGTCAGAAGGTGATGAACACGAAGTTCAGAGATGAACCTTTTTGGACAGGTCACCATGTGGATCTGCCTGGTTTAAATATGCTCATTTTTGGTAAGGGGTTGGGTTTTTTCTCTTTCTTTCTCCCAGTTAATTGGAGAGGAAGGATTATCAAGGGAGGATGGTTAGCAAGAATGATGGCTAATGAAGGCTACTGGAAAATTTATCTAAATGACAGAAGTAAAGGAAGTTCAGATGGAAAGATATACAAGCAGCATAATTTTGAAGATAATGTGTAGAATTTATTTTATATGCATGTGAAAGAGACAGAGAGAGAGAGAGAGAGAGAGAGAGAGAGAGAGAGAGAGAGAGAGAGGTGCAAGTGGTACAGCAGGTATCAAATTGTTGTAGTTCCTGTTACTGAGCACAAAAAGTCTGTTATATCATGTAAGTTCAGGAGTTCTGAGCTCCAGTAGGTCTAAAGCCCATCCAGTGTTCATACTAAGTGCCAATATGGTGAGCCCCTGAGATTAGGGGGTCACTGGGTTTTTCAAGAAAAGGTGAACTGGTCCAAACAGAAACAAAACAGGTCAAAGCTTTCATGACAATCCATAGTAGGGTTAGGTCGTAAGTACTTCTAGCCTGAGTAAGAAAGGGTGATCTCAGACCAAAAAAAAAAGCAAATAGTATGAAATGAAGATTCCAAGTTTCATAGCTAAATCCTCTTTTTGTTCTCTAAGTGAATGGAAATGAGTTTGGGGAGATTTTTTTTTAAACATTTTTTAAAGGCATCAATAAGATACACTTTTAAAAATGGAAATAAAAAAGGATGAAAGAGAAACCAGTTAGAATGTTGTTAGCAGAATTTCTTTGGCAACACCCCAAAAACATACATTTGTTCATATATTCATACATACATATTGTGAAAGGGAATTTTTTTATTTTAACTTAATCAATCAAGTATTTGGAGTGCTCCACCCTTTTTAACTTAATCAGTCAACAACTTGAGGATCCTTTTGACAAAAGTTCACACTCTCAGAGGATGGGAGGTGGATCCCATAGGCACTGCCCCTTGCAAAGTGCCAGGCAAATTAAGAAACCTTGATTGATTCCTGAGATGTGACAGGGAGAGCTGATGGGTGGAGAAAACTGTGTATAAGTGGAAGCCTCTGGGACCCTGGGAGTCTTTTGGTGGCTCCATCTTTAAGGCTTAGCCTCTTGTTCACTCAGAGTCTTTTGCGGCTCAGTCTGGTGTGGCTCAGCTTGATTAGGCATTCAATTTTGCCTTGAATTCAGCATTGGTGGCTCTAGGAGTTCAGCTTCAGTGACTTGCTTGGATCAAGGAGACCCTGGCTGGAGACACTGGCTCTTCAGCTCTTCCCTGTCTTTGGTGGGATGCTCTCTTCGGTCTAGAGGCACTTGGATCTGGACTTGGAGTATTTAGCTAGGCAATATTTTTTACGTCCTTCCTACATTTCCCCCTTTACTATCTCTATCTTGCTGTAATAAAGCTACTAAAGCTACTAATAGCCTCGTGACTTGAGTTAATTTTTATAAACGGCAACCACAACAATTTAAAATAGTTCTTATATTTGTCAAACCCATTTTAATTATTATAATAGGTACATATATATACTTAAAAAAAACAAAACCTTATCTTCTGTCTTGGTTCCAAGGCAGAAGAGTGGTAAAGTCTAGGCAATGGAGGTTAAGCAACTTGCCCGAGGTTATATAGCTAGCAAGAATATAAGGCCACATTTGAACCCAGGACCTCTCTCTCTAGACCTGGCTCTCAACCCATTGAGCCACCTTACTGACCTGGAGTAAACTTTTTAAGGAAGACAAACATTTATTTGTATAATAAGGAAAGTGATAAACATCACGAAAACATTAGCGATATAAATAATCCTCTAATATATATTGTATCCTGGAAAGGACAAAATAGAAATACATTTGAACTACTTAACACAGTGTTAGCCAAAAACAGAATCATTGTCTATGCCATTCCAGAGGGAGAGGAGCTAAGATGGCGGCGGAGTAACAGGAGCTTTTTGAATCTCCTCCCAACTGATCATTGCGGGGAGTCTCAAAAAGACAGAAATCAATATCAGACAAGGAAAGGGGCACAGAAAGATTTACTCTTATCACTCATTGAGCTCTCCAATAGATTTAGGATGTCGCTTAGATGGGAAAAGCCTCATGAATTTAGAATCTACTCACTGAGAATTTGTGAGGCTTCATGCAAGGCTGAGTCTTTATACCAGCAACAGGAAGTAAAAGATTTGCAATGCAAATTAAAATAAAGATTAAAGATGTTTCAACTAGTGTGGCAGTGGAAAAAGCTAAGGAAGGAACAAAAAAGCCTTTAGGAAGCTCATGTAGTATACTTAATAAACATAAGAGCAGGGGATACAAACACAAAAGTGAAGACAGTCCCTGCCCTCAAGAAACTTATATTCTATTATGGGAAAATAATACATAGAAGGGAACGATGGCCAAAGAAGGATATTCTCGATTTAAAAGTTACAGGGATGGGAGGCAAGCTAGGTGGCTCAATGGATTGAGATAAAGATGGGAGTTAAAATCTGGCCTCCCATACTCCTAAGCTTTGTGACCCTGGGCCAGTCACTTAACCCCTTACCACTTTTCTGCCTTGAAACCAATACACAGTATTGATTCTAAGACAGAAAGTAGGGATTTAAAAAATTTTTTTAAATAATACAAGTTACAAGAATGCTAAGTAGGGTCATGAGTAGTAGAGTGACACATTCTTTTCAGGAGTAATGACAGACTTGATTTGGTTATGGTGCCAGAACCAGAAGGGGCTGGGGAGGGCAGGGAAGGACAAAGGAGGTGAAGGCAGTTTGGCAATAGCGAGGAGATGGTGGAGCAGCCAAATGAAAAGTTTTCTAGAGCCAGAGAAATGGTAGTCCCACTGAATTCTGTCCTGGTCAGGCCAGTGGCATAATGAAAAGCACACTGGATTTAGAAAACCTTTCAAAGCCTCCATCTACTCTTCACTCCCTGTCTGACCTTGAGTTCTAGAGCCTTTGGTTTTATCTATAAAATGAAGGGTTGAACGAGATGAACTTTATTGTCTTTTCTAGCTCGAATCCTGGCACTAGATATTAATTAGCTGGACATCATCTTATGGAGGGCAGACAGAACGGCGAAGGGCCTCATGAGCATGCCACGTGAGAACAGGTCAAAGGAATTAGAAATCTTAGAGGAAACACGATGGCTGCCTTCCAGTGTCTGAAAGGCTGTCAGCCAGATGATGACTTAGATTTGTTCTACTCAGCTTCACACGGCAGCATTTGCACTGAATAAAAACCAAAGAGAGGCAGCTGTAAATTTGCTGTAAGAGGAAACAAAGGTCTTTCCTACCAAAGAGTTGTCACAAAGGAAATGGGTTGTAACAAGAGGTGAAAAATGGCTCTCCTTTGGAGGTCTTCAAGCACAGGCAGGGACGATGGGGAGAAGGACCTTATTCAGGTATGGGCACATCTGGACGGGCTTTGTAGTCCTTCTAGCTTTAAGATTCTGTGATTCTTAGATACTTAAAAACCAATGATCTTTCAAATATTTATTCATTCATTCAAACGCTTATTAAGCCACACCATGGCCATTGCCCGCACTAAAATCCTCTTCTGATAGATAATTGTGCCAGAAGTGAGCTTCTAGTCTGGAAGGTCATGCACGCTCAACCAAACTGGAAAGTCCCATCAGCTGTGTCCACCCACTGAAAACGTTAGTCTGAGAGGCTCATCACCAGACTGTTGGCTCCTAGACAGTGAAATTGGGGGCTACAATCATTCATGAAATCACATGTTTAAGGTATGGAAAGGTGACAATCTGCCTTGGCAGTGGAAGTTTCCAAGTGGATGAAAACAAATAGACCTTTCAAAGTTTTAAAGTAGAATCTACATACTATATGCTATGCTAGATAATGGAGTACAAGCATCCTTATCTCAGAACTAAAGCAGGTCCTTGTGCGATTCTCCTAGGGAACACCTAGCCTTATCCCTATTACTATGCTCTTGAGAGCAACAAAATTGGCATCCTATTGAAAAATATATATGCAATAGAGTTCTCGTTCATTCAGATTCCTTTTCTCTCATTCTAATTACATCTCTTCTGTCCGAGGTTCCCAAACTTTTGTGGTTTAGCAACCTCTCCTGAAGAATCCATTGGTCTCAAGGGAGAAAGGAAATCCGTAGCCATGATTTTTCTACATAAAATTAACTTTTACTTTAATTTAAAAAGCTAAATATATACTCTATTGCACTTTTAGGAGGGAGTGGGATAGAGTTCACCTAGCAAAATACAACAATAGGTAACCTCAAAGGGCATTGATTCAAGGGAAATGACATCAAATACAAAGAGGCTACTTTCTAAGATCAACGATAAATGTGAAAGAAATAATATTAATGATGAAAAAAATTCATCTGGTTCACACAGTGTTTCCATATTGAAGGTATACTTTTTTTAATTTGTATTTTATTACCATGCGAAACACACTTCCATTACTGGTCATTTTTGTAAGAGAACGCTCATACAAAATCAAAATCCCAAAATAAAACCATAAATACACTGATGTGAAAGATAGCAGGCTTTGATCCTCATCCATCTGACTCCAAGTGTTCTTTCCCTGAAGGTGAATAGTGTTCCCCATTGTAAATCTTTCAGAATTGGCCTGGATCATTGCATTGCTGAGAGTAGCCAAGTTTTCACAGCTGATCATCGTACAATATTGCTGTTACTATGTACAGTGTTCTCCCAGTTCTGCTTATTTCAATCTGCTTCAGTTTTTTCTGAAACCGTTCAGCTCATCATTTCTTATAGCACAATAGTATCTCATCACCATTATATACCACAATTTGTTCGGCCATTCCCCAATGGATGGGCATCCCCTCAATTTCCAATTCTTTGCTTACTGCTACACATATTTTTGTACAAATAGGTCCTTTCTCCTTTTTTATGATCTCTTTGGGACACAGACCCAGTAGTGGTATTACAGGATCAAAGGGTATGCAGAGTTTTATAGCCCTTTGGGCATAGTTCCAAATTGCCCTCCAGACTGGTTGGATCCACAACTCCAGAAGGTATACTTTTCTTGCTAAAAGGTAAGAGAGCTCTAAAAATGCTCTAGTCACCCACGTTTGTGTCTTTGGGGTAACTCAACCCATATGGGCAATCAGTTACAAATTCTTGTCATTTTTAGCTCCAAATCACTAGACTTCCTCTCCACCCACTGAGCCACCATCTTACTGCAGGAACTCACCCCTTCTCACCTGGAACGGTCTCCTAATTAGTCTTTCAATTTCATCTCCCCCCATTTCAATTCATACCGATGAAGTTGCCAAGATGATATGCTTAACGTGTAGATGAGACCATCTCATTCCTCTGCTCGGTAACTGTCGGAGGCTTCTTATTTCTCCAAGGATCAAATACAATTTCTTCTGTTTTGTTATAGGCAAATATAAGATAAGGCAGAAAGGAATATAGCCATGCACAGACAGCAAGACACAAGAGCTGTGCTGGAAAAGATGGACATTCTGAGTAGAATCATGAGTGATCATCCCCTTCTCCCTCTATTACCCCAGTATATTTATTTCACTCCTTACAGTTTAGCGCAACGGTCGGCAACCTTTTTGGCCGTGAGAGCCATAAACGCCTGTGGAAGGAGGAGGATGGAGGGGGAAGGCGCTGGAATATGGGGCAGGGGCTGAAGGGCTCCCTGGGGCACATCCTGGGACTCTGCTTGGATTGGCGGGTCAGGAGGTGGAGCCAGATATGGCTGGAGAGCCATACGTTGCTGACCTCTGGTTTAGCGCTTAAAACCCTCTACAATCTGGCCCTAACTTACCTTTCCTTCCTCCATATGGCTCCCTCTTTTTTTTTTAATTACGCTTTATGTTTATATGTTTTTCTATTTCCATGGTTAATGATTTTTTATTTTTAAAATGTATTATTGTTTGCTACTTTAAAATTCCCAGGTATCTCCCAGCATGAGAGAAGGCATCATTTGATAAAAAGATCTACATGTATATATATAAAGCTATGTCATGCTTATTTCTCTTTATCAATTCTTTCTCTGGAGGTGGACATGCACAAGTTATTCTTCAAACAATATTCCTGTTGATGTCTAGAATGTTTTCTTGGATCTACTTGACTCTGCTGACTCCCTTTCACATGTGCATCATGGTTCAGTGATTAATCTTACTGTTTCTCACAAGTGGTATTTATTTCATCTCTTCACTCTCCAGCTATCCTCAACGTCTACGATTTCACCTCATTCTTCCTCTTGGAATCCCAACTTTCCTTCAAGGCTCGCCTCAAGTGCTGGGTTTGAATTCTGTGTTTTGTGTTCTTTAAGAAAAAAATTGCCCTTTATTTCCACCTATCAAATATATTATACATCTAGAGATAAGAATGAAGCAACCATGCACAGCTGGGGAGGCAGGTTTTATATTTTCATAAGAAAGAGCCCATGTGATTGGGTAAATCTACACTAATCACACTTCAGGCTAAGATGGAAGAGGTACCCTAGAGAGGCAGAGTTAGGGGATAGAAGGCTGCCTTCTCTCTTAAGAACCATAGGGCACCTGCCACTTCCAGGGAGCCTCATCTGCTATCATTGCTTGATTCCCAGATCTAAATACCGTAAGAGTCTCCTGAGCCAGTTGCCTATCAGTAACACCTTCTGGACATCTTGCTAGATGACCTGCAGGCATCCAAACTCACTATCTTTCACTCCAAAGTGTTCTCTCTTCCAAATTTCCCTATTATTGCAAAGGAAACACCATTTTTCTAGTCAAAATGTGAGTATGGCATCCTATCTACTCCCTCAGCCAAAAAATCTTGTCTTTTTGTCTTTTCTGTTTCCTCATGTGTTTTCACTCACAAGGCCCTCATCACTGCTAGCCTGGACTATTGCAATGACTTTCTAATTGGTCTTTTTCATTTCAATCCATCCTTTAGTCAGTTTATTCAAGTGATTTTTCTAAAACACACATCTGATCACATTAGCCTTCATACTCAGCGAATTCCAGTGGCTCCCTACTGCCTCCAAGATCAAATAAAAAAATACTCTTTGGGGCATGTAAAGCTCTTCATAACATAGCCCCTTCCTACCTTTCCACTTATCCCAATTATCTTCCCCTTCTTCAAGGATTCTATGATCTAGTCACACTAGCTTACCCCAAGAACGGAAAACCTCATCAGTCCCAATGCCCCTTTATCCACAACATCCTCTGGAATGTTCTCCCTCATCTTCACTTCTTAAATTTCCTTGGCTTCTTCCTTCAGCTTAAATTTCACTTTCTACAAGAAGATGGTCCCAGTCACCCAACTACTAGTGCCTTCCCCTCTAAGACTACCTTCCATCCACTCTGATTTACACGTGTCTCCCCAGTGACTGTTCTTAACTTTCTTGGTATCCCCAGTGCTTACTTTGCACATTGCCTGGCACTCGGTAAACAGTAAACTCTTGTGGACTGAAACCATTGACTAGAGGACATCACCACCAGCATGAGTGCAAGCTGCCCAGACCTGGTTCTTGTTGGGAATAGATGTAGTTTCTCATTCAATAAGCAGGAATGTGACATCGCCGCTTTAAAAAAATGAGGGACATGAAGTACCGTCCTTAAGATGTCAATAAAACAGCCTCAAATCACCTGGTTTCTCACTCTATCTAGGGGGTATGACTGCATATGATGGAAGTGGAGGAAAAGAACAGAAAAACTGGGACTGTCCTTGGCATAAATTTATTTAAGGATTCAATGAAAATTGAGTTGTTCCTTGGGATCAGGTTTGAGAAGACTCTCCATTCTTTTGAGTGTGTCATAAGAAAGCATTTTTCTATTGGTTCTAGTATTGCTGTTTTGTTTTTATTTTTTTATTTTTTAATTTTAAACCCTTAACTTCTGTGTATTTTTTCCTAGTTAGAAGAGTGGTAAGGGTGGGCCATGGGGGTCAAGTGACTTGCCCAGGGTCACACAGCTGGGAAGCGTCTGAGGCCAGATTTGAACCTAGGACCTCCCGTCTCTAGGCCTGGCTCTCAATCCACTGAGCTACCCAGCTGCCCTGCTGTTTTGTTTTTAAAGAGAGCCTTGTTAACTAGCTGAAGCTTTTTGTGGAATTTAGCTGAGCCCTCCAAAAATTTAACCCAGATGAACTGGGTAGAGATCAAAGGATTTCAGGTTCAGCTTTATTTACTCATGATTCCTATTTCTTATCTAGTTGTAAATTCTAGAGCAGATCCCCTAGTGTTTACTGATCAATTTACAAGTCTATTCAAAAGAACACCAAAAGAGAGCAAAAGGGGAAGATTTACACTGGACCTCACCTCCAATCTGCCTTCCTTTACAGAGGGCAAAACCCGGACGCCAGGATCCCTCCTGGTCCCCACTTCATTTCCCCCTACCTATATCCCCCCACTCTTTCCTGCCTCCTTTAGAGGGTTGCCTCCCCCTTTGGATTGCAAGCTCCTTGAGAGTAAGGACTTTCTTTTTTATTGATTGGGTGTGTCCCTCGCCCTTAGCACAGTGCCTGGCACATCAGAGGTGCTTAATAAGTATCAGATTAGAGAAGTAGTTATCAATCTTTTTTATTAATACAAGTTCCAGATTAAGAACCCTAAAAAAGATGATCCCTAAGTGTGATCTTATGATATTGAGCATGACAGTGATCCTTAAACTGGCTACAAGTCAGAGAGAAGCGATTTAGTCAAGGCCGTAGAGCACATTAAGAGCTGTAGGGAGACCTTTTTTCAGGTCAGGCAAAATAGCTGAAGGTACGTCTATGTGTTTAAAAGCACCATGGACAATGTGGCAGTGGGAGAGGGGATCCTCTGGCCTTTCACCTGTCTCCAAGGCTGTGGGGAAGGAGACAGGAAGAGGGAGAGGCACCATGTTGGTGGGTTTCTGAGGAAAAGACTGGATTTCTTGTCAGAGGACTTCAAAGCAAGGTCCAGTGGTAGTTTCATCCTCTGTGGGAAAGGGAGTAGTACCAAATGGGTAAAGCCCCATTAGCTCCATGCAGATTAGGGCTCAGCTCCTCAGAGAAAATTTTAAATTGGAGAGGAGCCCAGGCTTCCCCAATTTCCACTCCTTCCAGCTTCTGGATATTGCTGAGACCTGGTCCCCCCTTCCTCCCATCCCCTGGGCCAATCTAACCAGCACTGGGTCCCCTCAGTTTATTGGCAGTTAAAACACTCCAGGATCCTCATCACTTCCCAAGTGTCACGCTACCACCTTCCCTCAGCAGACTCTCCTCCTGTGAGGTCCACACCACCCACACCTTCCATCCACTCACCATCCTGACAGCTGTCCTCTCAGACCCCCAGGTCCTTCCCCTTCCTCAACTTGTTCAGGGACTGCCTTAAACTTTGTCTCTCCCCAACTTGTCCTCAAACTAGAAGACTTCAACATCCATATTGACCCATCTTCCAACTCCCAAACTCCCAGCTCCCACATTTCTCCTGAACTACTCCTCTCCCCCACCTCAGCACCCGAACAGATCCCCACAAAGCCCACCTCCATGTTTCATTTCTGAAATTCCCCTACTTCCTCTACAAATCTGTTGCCTAAGCTCCTCTGGGCTCTCGCTGCCTGCCAGTCCATCCTGCCTCATCAGAGCCCCTCCTCAATGCCTCTCACCCCCCTCAGCATCTCTCCCAAATCCTTCCATGCCTTCTCAAGCCTCCCACAGCTCTCCCGCCCACTACTCTCTCTCCGAGGATCCTGCCTCAGTCTACGGAAGAAAAACCAAAATGGAGGCCAAATGCTAAGAGCTAGATGGGCAGCTGGGATGGTAAAGTAAAGAGAGCACCAGGCCTGGAGTTCCAAAGACTTGAGTTCAAATCGGGGATGCTGTGAGAGAGCTAGTGTTATGGTCAGTCTCCTGATGGACCTTCTTCTCTCACCTCACGCCATCTCCTCCTTCCCTCCTATCTCACAGGAAGAGGCGGCGCAGCTCCTCAGCAGGGCAGACGCTGCCCCAGCCCCAGCCAGCCTCTTTTCAAACACCGAGTCCTGACCAGGCCGCCCTCCCACCCAATAAGCTCCAGAGGCTTTTTGATCCAGTGACGCTGGCCGCCAAAGCACTCCCTCTGTCCTGAGCCACGTCCCTCCTTCTGCAAACAGCCTTTCTCAGTCCCTCTTCATGGCAGGGCCTTCCTTTGCTGGCTATTTGCTATTTATCTTTATAGCACGCTTGGCACAGCACCCAGCACATAGCAGGCCTGGAGGGTTTGCCGACTGAACAATTGGATACACTTTCTACTATTTCATACGTCAGGCTATTAAATCTCCCTACTGAGATATAAAACTCCACCAAGTCACATCTAGACTTCATGTTTCTCCATCATCCAGCAGTCCTATAGACTCACTTGAATGGCATTAAATTTCCGGATCTGCCCGCTGGAAGTGATTGGGGATCCGGCTCAGCCTGGCTGACTGTCCCTACCTGGCCAGGCTTCTGCATCTTCAGGCTGGCTCTACCCATCTAGTCTTTCACACAAGCACCCCCACTGGTTCTCCCTCTCCCTTGTCTTCAGAATATTCCCACTTTTATTCTATTCCAGACCTCAACCACTAGCTCCAAATCTAAAGAGACCAGAGGTTCAAAGTCCTAAAGAAAGGAACTCAAAGGTCTTTTCATACAACTCCTTCCTCTTTCAGATGAGGTCCAGCCCACAGAAGGGACCTGACCGCTAGGAATAAGGAGCCAAGATTTCCGTTCAAGACCTCTGGCCTCAGATTGAGCTCCTGTCTCCGGTGCTTATTACCCAGGTGGCTTGGAGCCGAGCCACAACCTTCCTGGGCCTCAGTTTCCTCTTCTGAAAAAATCAGATGGCCACGGAGTTCCCTTTCAGCTAGAGCTGACCTGGCGATCCTTTCCTCTTATAGAATTTGACACGCTTACTGACATAAATTGTTTGCTTTTAGTATAAATAATAAAACTAGGGCTGTAGACTGAGATTTTCACACAATACTTAAGTCAGCATCCGGGCCTCTTCATTCCCTCCTGTCTTAAGTCAACATGACTGAATACTAGAGATTCACCAAGCAGAGGCAGAGCAGGAGGGACCCACAAGAGTTCTCTCTGATCTCCCTCCAAAGCCCACCGAGAGAAGCGTCAAACGGACGTGGAAGTTCAGCCTCACTTCAGAGGGGCTCCCCTCGGAACAGCCTTCACATGGGAAACAGAAGCCAACATACGCCGCTTCATCCCCTGGAATCCCCCAACCCAGCTGGGCCGAGCCGGGCCTCAGGGAGGGGCCAAGGCCCGGCTCTGGCGCCTCAGGATCGCCGGCCCCGGCACGCGGGCTCATTTAAGGAGTTATTCACAGCCTTGTCACAGGAGAGCCAACTGGGCTCAGCCGGGTCCCCGATCGTCCCGAGCTCACATCCACAGACACACTGACCGGAAAACGTCTACGGGACCTCCCAAGGCCAGTCTTTGTACGTCCAGCAGCATTCCGAGTCACTAGTGTGTAGGCAGGAGGGAAATAAGCATCGATGGAGCATTTGCCACATCAGGCACAACGATGAACCCTACGAGCATCCACTCACTCGATCCTCAACACAGCCCAGCGAATGATCCTCATTTTACAGTGGAGGAAACAGAGGCAGCCAGTAGCGAAGCAGCACGCTTGGGGCTACGCAGCCAGCGGGGGTCTGAAGCTGGTTTGAACTTGTCCCTTCCCAGCTCCTGGTCCAGGGCTCCAATTCACTGTGCCCCCTAAAACACAGACAAGACTCCGGAAAAGAGCAAAGAAGGGAGAAGAGGAGAATGAAGGGAAAAGGCGATGGATGAACGACAGAAAGGATGAGGAAACATGGTCAATATGAGAAAAGGACTCGGAGCTCAGCATGGTTGGGAGTGGGGCCGGGCAGCTGAAGACGGACCTGTTTCCGTGCACTGTGACTCTTTTCAGCACCCCAAAGCCATAAGGAAGCCTCCTCGAGGGCAAAGCCAATGACTACAAACTCCCATGCAGACCACCATCTCCCCTCAAACAGATAGAAGCAGCCCAAGACTCTGAACCTCAAAGCACCAGGAATAGCCGTTTCCTCACATCATCGGACCTTTCGGCCTGGCCCTGCCATCACCACCACGGAGGGGAGAAGTCATCGTGGGGTGGGGTGGGGTGGGGTGGGAGGCAGCCACCTTCCTCATCATCACAAGCAAGAGCACCTGACTACCAGGAGGCAGCCTACCAGGCCTGCTTCCAAGGGCAGCCCTCATGGCCATCATTCAAGGAAGCTCCTTGTGGAGAGAAGGGCCAGCCCCTCCCTCCCTACACTCCCCCAAAGTAAAGCACTCAGGGAGAACCCTGAAAGGAGGCAGCATGTGCCAGGCAAGTGAAACCTTGTGCACCCACCTTTGGAGGAAACAAAAATAGATCATCTTTGTTCCATGAAACCAAAAAGGTTTTCATAAACAAAATTAGTGAAACTTGGATAAGGGACCAAGTAGGAAAAATCTTTGCTCCCAATATATGATAGGGATCTGAGACATAATATAGGCAACAGAAAAATAAGATAAGAAGAAGTCATTCCCCAATGAAGGGACCAAATTTATGAAAAATTCTCAAAGGAATTGCAAACTTCACTAAAGAATGCTCAAAAACCACATTAAGAACTGCAAACCAAAACCTCCCTACTGTTTCACTTCACAACCAACAAATCAGCAAAAATGAGGGAGCCAAGAGGTGCAGTGTTAGAGTTGGGCCTTAAGACATGAAGATCTGAGTTCAAAACTGGCCTTACATCTCTGAGCAGTGTGACCTATTCGAGTCACTTAACCTGTCTACCTCAAGTTTCTTAGTCTATTAAATAGGATGATACTAATAGCACCCAATTCTTCAGGTTGTCTTTAGTAGCAAATCTTTGTTAAGTCCTTTACAAATCTTAAAACATTACATAATTACAAGCTATCATTAATATAGCCAATGTTGGGGTGATTGTGGGAAAATAGGCACCCCAGCGTGCTGCTGGTGGAGCTGTGGAAGCAGCAGAACTCCTGCAGAAAGCAATTTGAATGATGCAAATAAAGGGATTAAAATGCTCATGTCAGTTGACCTAGATATTCCACCATTAGGCACATATGACAAGGAATCACCGACAAAATCGCTTATAAATCAAAACCTTTATAGCAGGATTTCTTGAGGATGGCTAAACCAAACGTACATGAATGGAATGAAATATTACAATAAAAAGAATGCAGAACGTAGGACGACTTACATGATCTGATGCAGAGTTAAGCAACTGGAAAAAACACAATCAACAATGCAAATGCAAAGATTCCCAAAACAATCAAAAGCCAATGTTAAGATGGCTAGTGCATACATTTGTTTTGCTTAATTCTTGCCTTTTTAATGAGTTGGGGAAGGGAAAGGGGGAAAAGAAGTCAGAATTAAAAATAAAATTGAATTTTTTTTTTAAACCCTTACCTTCCGTCTTGGAGTCAGGAGTCAATACTGTGTATTGGCTCCAAGGCAGAAGAGTGGTAAGGGTGGGTAATGGGGGTTAAGTGACTTGCCCAGGGTCGCACAGCTAGGAAGTGTCTGAGGCTAAATTTCAACCTAGGACCTTCCATCTCTAGGTCTGGCTCTCAATCCACTGAGCTACCCAGCTGCCCCCTAAATTTAAATTTTTAAAGAAAGCAAATGCTGCAAAATTACAAAGAACAAAGTACGGCCCCAAAGAAGAAATAGGAAAAGACACTACCACCCTCTTCCTTTACAAAGCTGGGAAGGTTACAGGTGTGGAATATGGCATATAAACCAACCTGGATTTTGCCGAATTTTTTTCTCTTCTCTCTCTCTCTCTCTCTCTCTCTCTCTCTCTCTCTCTCTCTCTCTTTTTAAACCCTTACCTTCTGTCTTGGAGTCAATACTGTGTATTGGCTCCAAGGCAGAAGAGTGGTAAGGGCTAGGCAATGGGGGTCAAGTGACTTGCCCAGGGTCACACAGCTAGGAAGTGGCTGAGGCCAGTCTCCTCTTTTTAATTTAAAAATATTTTGCATATCGCATGGCTCTCCTGAAGAGAAAGGAGGAAGGCTACTAGGAAAAATTCTGGCAATGGAAAAACAAATCATTAACAAAAAAAGCAGTTAAAACAAAACAACCCAGATGTTTCATTTCACATTCAGAAAATTGGCAAGGATGTCAATCAAGTAATAGAAAGGGTTGTAGAAGAAGAGGCACATTAATAACACTGTTGGTGAAGTTGTGAAAATAGTTGTGGTCCGACTGTTCTGAAAAGTAATTTGAAATTATACAAAGAAAGTGACTATTTGACCCAGAGGCATTCCTGGCAGGTATAATGACAAAAAGGCCTCTTACACATCAAAATATTAATAGCAATATTTTTTGGTATCAACTGGGCAAAGGATAAACAAATTGTGAGTAGATGAACATAAAGTATCAAAGAATGTGACAAACAGAAAAGCATGGAAAGACTTCAATAAATTGATATCCATATAAAGCAAGCAGAAATAAGAAGATTCAACTTCAGCAATGTAAATGCAAAAAATGGCAAAGTAACAATAATTAAGTAGAAAATTAAAATGAAAAGGCTTGGCTCCAAAAAATGTGGGAAAACACATTCCTCTCCCGACTTTTTTCACTGAAGAACTAAGAAACTATGGATATTCGATATTGCTTCTTACATCACTTTTTAAAGAATTAATATAGTTGTTAAAGCTATGAAGTAGCAATTTGGAATTTTACAAACAAGTGGTTAAAATGTCCATATTCTTTGACCCAGAGATCCCATAGTTAGGTAAATACCCAAAGAAGGTATAAAAGTGAAATTTTTGGAAATGCCATCTAAAAGTATATATATATTTTCTATGGACACGTGGGAACTATCAAACTACATTTCCCGTGCTCCAATGGGTTTCCGTTTCCTGTTCTTTGGGCGTGGGGACGCCTATGTTGCCACACAGAGGTCAGTTTAAATCTCCTGGGTTAGGAGGGAGTCGCTGTCTTGGCTAGCAGACTCAGGGAGAGACGGGAGGTAACAATAATGGCGCGGGCGGCAGTTTTGAATTCTTACGAGTGCGTGGTCTAATGACTTTATCTATCAGCATGGCTTTAATTAAAATACTAATTTATATTATTATATCAGCCTTTATCATTTTTTATTCTTATAAAGGGCAACAATTAAAAAAAAAAAAAGCTTCAAATGCCCCAAAAGATTTATAGCAGCCCTTTTTTTGCATGGATTATTGCAAGAATTAGAAAAAAGCAGATACTCAACAAATGGGGAATAGTTAAATGCACTACAGTGTCTGAATATAATACATTATTACTGGGTGGTAAAAAAATCATCAATATGACGAATAGAGAAATACATAAACTGATACAAACTAAAGCAAGCAGAACCAAGAAAATAATATCCAGAATTACAAAAAATGCAAATGTAAAGAATCACCACCACAAATAAGCAAAATGTTTCAAAATTATAGGAACCAGAATAAGCCTCAAAGAGAGGACATCTTCCCCCACACCTTTGCACAAATGTTTTGAGTTTGTCAGATTTTTTTTTTCCAAAATATTGATAGGTTTTTTCGCTAATGTTTTTCTCTAGCTTTTTACATTTTTTAAAAAAAACTTTGTAATAGTGGGTGGCTATATTATACTGGGATGGCTCTGGGCAGAAGGCGATACAGAGGCAAATTTAAGCAATGTAAAATCAAAAAATATTAATAAAAATCTGTTTTTTAAAAAGTTAAGCAAGCAACTCAAACCCATTTCCATTACAAGTTTGGTTTTCCTCTATGATTTGAGGCTTTGGCTAAATAGATAACATTCTTCTTATTTCTATAAAAATCTACCTTCTGGCAATACCTCTATTCTTTATCAGAAACTTTCAAGTAGTGGCTAATTCAAAAATAGTCTTCACAAGTGATTTTGCAAAGAGATTATTCAGTTTTTTTAATGATATTTAGCTACTTGAAAGTTCTACCTTTTCTTAGAAAACCTTTAGATTTGGACAAATTTTGTATGTCAATGGTGAAAATATTCTAACTCTTTTTTTTTAGACCCTTACCTTCTGCTTTAGAATCAATACTACATATTGGTTCTAAGACAAAAGCGTGGTAAGGGCTAGGCAATGGAGGTTAAGTGACTTGCCCCAGGTCACACATCTAATAATCTAAAAGAATTTTCAGTTAAAAAAAAAAAAATCACAAAGCAAAATGACAGCAGCAGCAACAAAAAACAACCCAAATCTCCTCCATGTCCACTAGATGTAACTACTGCATTTCCATTACTGCATGTAATTTTAAAGCTATGGAAATAATTATTCACAACCAAAGTTTAGTCGTAGCATTTAGGAAAGGCGGTCAATTTGGGAGAAAGTGATTTTTGTTTATCTTTAGATAAATCTTAAAGAGTTTAAGTTCAAAGAGATTTTTATGAAAAGAGCTACTGTATCTGTCTGTGCCCAAAGCCTACAGCACAGCCTGGAGGTGGGAAAAAAAGATCTTAAGACATACACAGGATGTTACTGATAAAATGGTGGTCAGAGGATATGCTTCCCCCAGTAATATCATAGCAGAGAAAACAAAATTACAATATCAAAATACTTGAATTATTATTAAGTGACCTTCAAAATATTTACTCAGTCTCAAGATGCAAAAGTAATTAATTGCATCTGGTCCTATGGATACAATCTCAATTTTTCATTTTTTCCTATAAATATGCCTCTTTCTGCTTAGGAAATCACTCTTTCTTTCTGTTTCACCATTTTCTAGTTCTTTGTATCTGTTGTTCTGTGCAATCAAACAAGTGAAGGCCCTAAGCACCAGAGGTGTACAGACAGAGGCACTATTAATTACGAGGCATTTTAGTTCTCATCCTTTAAGCACGAGAAATACTAAGTGATTTTTACCTTTGTCCTTCATTGTGGATGACGTAGTTTATTGCATCCTGCAAAGAGGCAGCATTTCATAGCGGATTCTTCAAATGAGGAAGACGAGCCTTCAGATTCTTTTGGGATGCTACCTACACTTCCTTTCTTCACGCTTTCCTCTCACTTACTTCTCAATCCTTTGCAAATTGGACTTTAATTTCATCACTAAACCAAAACAATTCTTCAAAATGATTGATAATCTCTCAGTTGCAAAATCCGATGGTCTTTCCTCAGTTCTCACCCATGACCCCCACAACATCTGACTAGTGGTTCACTCCCCCTGTAGTCTCTGGAAGCTCTTGTTTCATTCTTTGACATTCCTTGCTGGTTTCTCCACATTACATAGGCAAACTACAAGTGCTCCCCAAGGTTCTGTCACCCTCTCTACCTATCTCTAATTTAGTGGCTTCAGTAGCTTCCTCGAGACTTATTCTCTCTATGCAGATGCTTTCCAGATCTCTCTCTCTATCTCCTCTATTTACACTCCTGAGTTCTAGCCCCACATCACCAACCTAGTGGCCAAGCCTAGTACCTGGCAAATAATAGGCACATGATACTTGTTAATCGATTTTAAAAAAACACATGATACCCACTAAAAGAAAAGGCTCTAACATTGTTTTTAGAACATATTTAAGTATGTAAATTAGATGGAGCACATTAGATGATTTTATTTTCTACCATAGAAACATCAATCATCAATGTGCACAGCTGATACATAATTTTTTACTTTACAAAAAAAATGGATGCAAAACATTTACAAATCCCTCAGTAGTTTCTTAAAAAGTCATAAATGAAATCAGCAATTGTATGTATGTCTACTCATCATCTTGGAATACTATATGAGCTATTATTATCTAGGAATTAGAACTTGCCGAGGTATTGAAATTTACCTAGAGCAATTCCTTATTCTTTAAAAATACACAGCAGTGATAGCTTAGAACACTGTGGCTTTTATAATCTAAGACAATTTGAGGAAAGCAAACGCTTGTTTCCTCATTAGGAAACAAAAATACTTTCTCCATAGTTGTCATCCAGTATCAAAAATATTTCACAGTTTGATTTACCTTTATCTAAGAAAAGATAAATGAATCCCTCCTATACCTAGATGCATTTTTTTTGGTATTCAGTAGTTCTGAAAACAAACCTTTTCTGAATCTGGACTGAATTTATACCAGTTGAGAATCCACAACTAGGTGCTAATACAAAATATGTCAGCATACTGGCTGAAGTCCATGTGTTAACAAAAATGGATTAATATAAAATGTTCATCAGCATCATTTTTAGAAATTTTGCCACAGTTTTGCGTAGTGAGCCCTGATTGGTTGCTTGAGCATTTCTCATATTCACTATGAAGATACAAATATCAATAGATTTTTTCAAGGTCTTTTCCCAATTTGTCTTTCAGTTTGCTAAAGCGTAAAAGATCTTCCCGTCCAATTTCAAGCATTTTTTCTTCCCACGATTTAATTTCATTTGCATAACGAATTTTATCATCTTCAGCAAGTTGCAGGTATACCTGAGGAAGGAATACATAATTGTTCAGTAATTTCTCAGGGCAAAGCTCCTTTTCTCTCTACCTAACCTATGTCATGTATATTATCTCACATAAATGGTCAGAGGTACTTAACACCTCCAGAAGAGAAAGAATGATAATAGAAAGATGGAAAAAGGGAGAGGAAAGAAAATGATCAATGAGGATGTATCTCCACAGATGAAAGAGTTCATCAGCCAAGTCACAGCCTTTGATACCATAATAACTCGCAGGTGATCAGAGACAAAAAGGTCCCATGTGTACAAAAATAGTCCCAGGAGCACTTTTTTTGGTAGAAAAAAAACCACAAGGCAACATCAAAAAGTTGATGTCCATCAACTTAAGAAACGACCAATCTGTACTATATGAATTAATGGAATCTTATGGCCCCATAAGAAGTGAAAAGCATGAAAACTTCTGAGGAACTTGGGAAAACTTGTGTGAAGCAGTAAATAAGAGAGGAAGCAGAACCAGAAGCTCAATTCTGAATGACAGCAATATAAAGGACACCCTTAAGCACATCAAACACCTCATTAATACTGTGACCAACTAGGACTTAAAAGGACCATTAGGTTTTTTGTTATTTTTATAAAATCCCAAAGTTTCTGCCATACTATCAATACTAAGACAGACAAGCAGTAAGTAAAGGTTAGGCAATCAGGATTAAGTGCCTTGCCCTGGGCCACATAGCCAGGAAGTATCTGAGGCTAAATTTGAACCCAGGTCCTCCCAACTCCAGGCCTGGTGCTTTATCCATTGTGCTACCTAGCTGCTCCAAAATGACTATTAGTAAAGTCTAGAGAAAGGGAGTGAATTACAAGACTATATTGTCAGGCATGGCCAATGTGCCGATTTGTTTTTCTTAACTGTATTCTTTTTGATATAAGGGAGATATTTGTGAAATAACCTTTATGTATCAATAAACATTTTTTTTAAAGAAGAAAATTTATCATTCTTAGGTTAAAGGAGGGAAAAGTTTATAAAATTTGTACATATTATGCATATATATATGTATATATATATACACATAAAAATTATTTTAAGTCAGGGGTAGAAAAAAATTTCTATTTGAGAAAAAAAAATCATTTTATAGTGATCTCTAAGAGAAAAGCAAGATGCCACTATGGATCTGGGGTCTCCCAAGTTCCCACCTCTGACATAAAATGGCTGTGTGATCCTGAGCAAGTCACTTACACTCTTAATGCTCTAGGTAAATATCTAGAAAGTAGATACAGCAGAGGGGCTACTGACTTTCAATCATAAAGGGACTTTCCTCACCTGGGAGTTCCCTATACCAATAAAATCACAAGCCCAGGTCCAGTTGCCTATTAACAAAGTTCTTTCAAAGTCTTTATATCAAACTTTGAAAATATATTCAATTTTGAAACGAAAAATGTTGTCATAAATGATTTGGAGTCTAGAGAACTTGGTTCAAATCTTTCATTTACAAACTAAATGGCCTTGTTCAAGTTGTTTGATTTCTCTAAACCTCAATTTCCTCATCTGTAAAATGTGGGGGCTGATTGAATAACTTCTAAGGTCTCTTCAAGCAATAAAAACTTCATTCAAGATCTAAATCTATAATCCCATGATCCTACCTGCTTTCGAGTAAATGCTAGATTTTTCCACTCTTGATTTAAAGCCTTCAGCATTTCCTAAAAAATAACATACATTTGGTTAGTTCCAGGGAAAAGAAACAAAATAAAAATAACTATAATTGGCATGGTTCCTTTAAGAAATCAAGAAATGAAAATATTATCTAAGAGAAGAGTCAACACAACCAATTTCTAATATCATTTTACAATAAACTGAAGCTATACTTTGAACTAAATGTAGCTACTGACCTTTGTAACTAACACAGAAAGGAAAACACTCAAAAACCAGGAATACATTCACACCAATTGCAAAAGCTACAGGATTTTTGCAGTTCTATGGCTTATTTTGAAACATTTTTGTCAGTGTCTACATGTATATAACATGTATATAAATCTCTAAAGCTCATTCTAACTCCTTCTTTGGTCCTGGACAAGTCATTTGATCTGCACCATAATTGCCTCACCTATAAAATATTGCTGACTCTAAGAGTGAGAAGGCTTGGGGGGGGGGGGGGGCTATTCCCAGCTGGACCTTTAAGATCTTTAGAGAACTACTTTCCCTCTAAAAGTCTTCATTTCCTTGTCTATAAAATAACAGTTGAACTTTACTAGACAATCTCTAAAGTCTCTTTCAGCTTTAAATTTATGATCTTATAAACTAGATTATCTCTAATTTAAATCTGTAAGTAAAAGTTTAAAAAATATATTTCTGAAATGCTGACCATTTAAGACTTGCAAAGAGAATGGAGTAACAGGAAAATATTGTCCAAAAAAAAAACACTTCATGGAAATTTTCATTATTGTTTTTTTATGTTGAGACTTGGCACTCATCTCCAACACCTGATATGTGGCATGGCTCTGTCTAGTGCAGTGATGGGCATGTGGGAAGCCACTAAGAGAATAGATAAAAATCTGAGACTCCTCTTTTGACCCCTTTTGTCATTCTTGTGATTTCTTGTTGAAAAGTATTGTGGCCTTATTGAAAAGCTTTAAGTTCCTGGCAAACCTGAATTTAAAGGGTTAACACTGTTCCCCTTTGACCAGGAATGCGGCTGCCTGGTATAGCCAAGGCCAAAATCTTAGCAGGGACAATCCAACCCTGAGAAAAACACTCCCTGACTTGACTTTTTGATAATCAGCCTTGGCCTTGGTCTGTTCTGAAGCCAATGAGACTTTTTGTGTTTTGATATGGCATAATTTGTAACTTCTGTGCATCTGTGAAGTTCAGGGGTGGGGGGGGGGGGGGAGAGAGAGAGTTCTTTTGTGTGAAATGAGTCTTGAAACATATATAATAAACTCCATGCTCCTGGAGCCAGAGCTGGAAGAATGAAGTAAAAGATCTTCATGTCCCATTATTTCCTTATCAACTAAACTGTCCTTATCAGATTATCAGAAATGATAAAGAGATCTCAACAGGGCAAACTTTTTAAAGAGGGTGCTGAAGGAAAGGAAATGCTCATCTGTCAGTCTGTTTCTAAGGCAACTCTTTCCAAGTTTCATTGTACTGTATCCTACTCATTGCATTGGTCAGATTAGGAATAATGTCACCTAGATAGAACATTCCAGGGGGCCACATCTGGCACGCGGGCCGTAGTTTGCCCATCACATGTCTAGTGAATGACACCCTTAAATGATAATACTCAATGACACTCAAATTTTAGATTCCAATGTAACTCAGATATGGCTCTACAGCAGAAGACTAGACCCAGGATAAGAAGTTCTGAATTTGTGACCTTAGTTATATCAGTTAAGAAATTGAGGCTTTAAAAATTATTTACAAAATGATGATGTTGGTGCTTATTTATTAAACTTAAGGATCAATAAGTTAATGTTCATGACATTACATAATTATCAAATATTATTTTGTTTTACCTGTGATGAAAGTCCCTTTGGGTCCTTAAAGTGTTCAGCAATAAAAATATTATAACCTGTGCGAGGTTTTTTGGGTTTTCCAAAGACTGTTAACTCCTGAATAACAAAAAGAAAAGAGTTAGAAATTTCTAGGAAAACGGCCTGACAAAAATTAGACATAAGACATAGACATAGAAAAAGACGTAGACATAGACATAGACATAAAAGAAAAGAGTTAGAAATTTCTAGGAAAACGGCCTGACAAAAATTAGACATAGACATAGACATAGACCTTACACTGCATACTAAGAAAAGCTCTAAATGAGTACATGACTTAAGACATAACAAGTGATGGGAGAGATTAGGTTTAGATCAATATCTCACACCCTACACCAAGATAAATTCAGAATGGGTGAATGACTTGAATATAAAGAGGGAAACTATAAATAAGTTAAGGGAACACAAAATAGTATACCTGTCAGATCTCTGGGAAAGGAAAGATTTTAAAACCAAGCAAGAGTTAGAGAAAATTACAAAATGTAAATTAAATGGTTTTGATTATATTAAGCTAAAAAGCTTTTGTACAAACAAAAATAATGTAGTCAAAATCAGAAGGGAAACAACAAATTGGGAAAAAATCTTTATAACAAAAAACTCTGACAGGGGTCTAATTACTCAAATATACAAGGAGTTAAAGCAATTGTATAAAAAAAATCAAGCCATTCCCCAATTGAAAAATGGGCAAGAGACATGAATAGGCAATTTTCAGGTAAAGAAATCAAAAATATCAATAAGCACATGAGAAAGTGTTCTAAATCTCTAATAATTAGAGAAATGCAAATCAAAACAACTCTGAGGTATCACCTCACACCTAGCAGATTGGCCAAAATGAAAGAAGGGGAGAGTAATGAATGCTGGAGGGGATGTGGCAAAATTGGGACATTAATGCATTGCTGGTGGAGTTGTGAAATGATCCAACCATTCTGGCTGGCAATTTGGAACTATGCTCAAAGACTGCCTGCCCTTTGATCCAGCCATACCATTGTTGGGTTTGTACCCCAAAGAGATCATAAACAAACAGACTTGTACGAAAATATTTATAGCTGCGCTTTTTGTGGTGGCAAAGAACTGGAAAAGGAGGGTATGTCCTTCAATTGGGGAATGGCTGAACAAACTGTGGTATATGCTGGTGATGGAATACTATTGTGCTAAAAGGAATAATAAACTGGAGGAGTTCCAGGCGAACTGGAAAGACCTCCAGGAATTGATGCAGAGCGAAAGGAGCAGAGCCAGAAGAACATTGTACACAGAGACTGAAATACTGTGGTAAAATCGAATGCAATGGACTTCTGTACCAGCAACAATGCAATGACCCAGGACAATTCTGTGGGATTTATGGTAAAGAACGCTACCCACATTCAGAGGAAGAACTGCAGGGGAGGAAACATATAAGAAAAACAACTGCTTGAATGCATGGGCTTAGGCAGACATGACTGGGGATGTAGACTCGAAACTACCACACCAATGCAACTATCAATAATTTGGAAATAGGTCTTGATCAAGGACACATGTTAAAACCAGTGGAAATGTGCATCGGCCATGGGTGGGGGGAGAGTGGGAGGTGAAGGGGAAAGCAAGAGCATGAATCATGTAACCATGTTAAAAATGATTATTAATAAATGTTTAAATTTTTTAAAAAAGGTAATAACAGGTGTTACTATAACCCACTTTCATCTGTTTCTTCTCTAAAATGGGAGCATTGGATTAGATAGGGGATTAAGGTTCCCCTCCCACCCTAAAACCTGTGATCCTATTGTTAAGACATGAATAAAAAATGTAAAATTACAAAAAAAAAAAAAACAAAAAGAAAGTCAGATCAAGTGTGGCGGCTGAACACAAAGTCATGTTGTTTTTAAATGCGTTTACCAAAGGAAAGTAATGCATTGCTGGTGGAGTTGTGAATGGATCCAACCATTCTGGATGGCAATTTGGAATAATGCACAAAGGGCTTTAAAAGACTGCCTGCCCTTTGATCCAGCCATACCACTGCTGGGTTTGTACCCTAAAGCGATAATAAGGAAAAAGACTTGTTCAAAAATATTCATAGCTGTGCTCTTTGTGATGACAAAAAATTGGAAAATGAGGGGGTATCATCCGATTGGGGAATGGCTGAACAAATCGTGGTATCTGCTGGTGATAGAATACTATTGTGCTAAAGGAATAACAAACTGGAGGAATTCCATGTGAACTGGAACGACCTCCAGGAAGCGATGCAGAGCAAAAGGAGCTGAACCAGAAGAACATCGTACACAGGGACTTATACAACTGTAGCACAATCAAATGGAACTGACTCTGCTACTAGTAACAATGCAATGATCCAGGAGACACTATCCATATTCTGAGAAAGAACTGGGGGAGCAGAAATGCAGAAGAAAAATATATGCTCAATCAAGTGGTTCGGTGGGGATAGGACTGGGGATGTAGACTCTAAATGATCACTCTATTGCAAATATTAATAACATGAAAATAGGTCTTGATCAATGATACATATATAACCCAGTGGAAATGCTTGCTGGCTATGGGAGATGGGGAGGGAAAGAACATGAATCATGTAACCACGGCAAAACACATTAATTAATTAATTAAATGGAGATTTAAAATAAAATACTTTGCAAGCCTTAAAAAAATGAGTTCACCAATTCATTCCCAGTTTCTTCTTTGCTTAGTACATTTAAAAAAAAAAAAAAAAAAAGTCAGTCTGGGCATCATCAAGAAGCCAGGCCTAGAGACGGGAGGTCCTAGGTTCAAATCTGGCCTCAGACACTTCCCAGCTGTGTGACCCTGGGCAAGTCACTTGACCCCCATTGCCCACCCTTACCACTCTTCCACCTACGAACCAATACACAGAAGTTAAGGGTTTAAAAAAAAAAAAAAGAACTAACTCATAATTTGGTCACATATATAAAAATTATTTCCAATTTTGAACATCCAGTTAAAAATAAAGATCCACATAAAAATAAGATATCACTGGAATTAAGGCACTGGGTGTCAGATTATTGTCAACATAAACACTCAAGTTCCTCAGTGAGATAACAAGAAACAGAGATGAAAACAGTAAGTCAGGTACGAGTCAGAGAGACAATTGGAAGAATGATCTTGAAGTTGGGAGAAGACATCAGTGATGGGGAAAAGAGTCACTCTGCTTGCTCCCTGATGTCTTATTCATCAGTGTTTTCAAGGCCAAATGCAATGAGACCAGTGAACAAAGGTCACTAAAGGTTGGAGGTAGAGAATACAGTGAAATTAGATATCCAGGTTTGTACTTAGTAAGATTGCTCTCAGTCCCAAATAATCCAAACTGATGAGGAACTACTCTAAACAGTAGATTAAGAAATACTCACACACACAAAGAAGATAGTACTAAAATTACCACGTTTAATATGAAATATATAAAAACAAAACAAAAATATGAACTGTGCATAGTGGAAAACATAGCTTCCAATGCATTCTTTTTTCCTGTTCTTTGTTAGGGAAATGTTCATATTTTTCAAATTTATAATGGAGAAAACTTTAAAAACAAAACACTACCAGGAAAAGTACAAACAGCTACACATTTACGTTAACTCTGATCCTTTGTCAGAGGAAATTAGGTTTATACTCACTCTTTTTTTCTTTATTATTTCTTTTCTAGCCCTTTTTATCTGCTTCTCTTCTTTCAAATTTCTTTTTTGATCATTATCAAGCTCTGCTTTATATTTAGAGAGCTCTTCACGGTATTTTTTAAAATCTGCCTTGGTAGCTTCTTCATATACCTAAATATGCAAAAGCGTAACAGTCAAAGAACCATTATCACTAAGTTGTTGCAATTGAGTATATCACCTCAAACTTAGTAAGGAAAAAAGCAGCATCACTTTAGGCAGAGGCAACTTCAGTTACTAGGTGGGAGTTAAACACGCTGGCATCATGTATACCTTATTTGTTTGACTATAGTAGATGATTTAATGAGATTTTTACTGAAAATTAAATTGTACCTCAAAAGTACAAATACCCATCACTAAAAAGAAACAAAATTCTTACAAGCCCAAAAGGTTTTCTTAAAATCATTTTTCGTATTGAAAAAGATGTATTTGGACAATGCATAATTGCTACAAGAGTTTGGGATTTTACTCCAAAGGGGAAAGGTAGGAAGGAGGAAAAATAGATTTTTGATCACTGAAAAAGAAATAATTTTTTTTAAAGAGTGTATCCTTTTCTAAATCTGCTTTGCATAAAACCCAAGCATAGCTGCCTCAGTGCTTCAGCATCTATATTCTATCTAGGTATGGATTTAATAGCCCTAAGGGCTCCTATTTCTATAGCACAGTTCAAATACACAAGACACTTTTCTTATATTCACTTGTGAGGTGGACTCAAAGTGTTAGTGTTCTCATATTCCAGTTTTTAAGGCAAAGGAGAGTGAAGTGACTAACCCAGATTTAGAGCCAAGAAATACTGAACCTGAGGCTTGGACACAAGGTTTTTGGACTATATTAAGTATTCTTTACAAGCATGCTACAAAGTCCCTAACAAATACAGGTTACGAGACTGAGGTTTTTCATAGCCCTCGAGCACCAGCCAATCCATTGGCCATCTGACCTCTAAAATTCAAGGTACCATTAACAGCCCAGAGTGGTGGCAAAGAATGACACTCACTTTCTTCTCTGATTCTGGAAGCTCTCTCCAGGTTTGAGCAAGTGCCTTAACTACTTCTGTTCTCTTCAAATCTGAAGAAGGAAATTAAACATTAGTTTTTGCATGACTAAAAATTTCTAAAACAGTGCAATTCAGTGGTGTCTTTTCCTAAACAAATGTATATTATGAAATCACTATGCCAATAACCTAAAATGCTATTATCTTGAGTCAAATAATCCAAAACAAAAGTTTTCTGAGCAGCTTCAAAGTCCTCAAGCCTTTTCTGACTTTTAGTTGATGGTCACCATATATAATTTCTCAGACATGTTAAACCGAAATCACGCCCATGATGAACCTCAGAAGAGCAGATCAGGCTGGGCTCCAAATCACTGTAAGTTTTATATCAAGTATCTAACAAAAATGCTCCACTGATCTTATTTTAGATATCTTATATTTCTTCATAAAAATAACTTCAAACATATTATCCTCAAATTCATCCATTACTCCCATATCTTTTCCCTTAATTGGAAGAATGAGATGCAAGTTTTTTAAAAGGACATTTCCCCTGTGCCCGGCCACAATAAATTTGGAGCGTGTGACCTAGTTTAAAGGGATGGATTACTTGCTACTGTTTCTTTAACATGTGCTGCTGTGGTTTTCTCTTCTTTATGGTGGAAGCTAATAAACGGGAATGTATGAGTGTCTTTAGCCTTTCAGAAAGTCAGTGATTTATAGCAGTCTTAGATGAGTTACTGCTTCCTTAAAACGCTGTTCAGACCAGTAGGCAAATACCATGTGATCCTCCTCACTTGCTCCCACTACCACCCACTGTTGTGATGCCATTTTTATTACCTCAAACACCTGTGACTTCATCCATGTAGGTACTCTCTGAACAAACAGAATTCAAGCCTTCTAAACGCTTACTAATCTATCCCAGGGCACCAAGCATAACATCTGGAGCAGAGGACACACATTTACTAAAAGCTTACTGAATAATTGATACTCTCCTTGAGAAATATGATAGCCAAAAATACCCTGTGGAAAGCCTGGTGATGAAATCTCTCTGAACTAGGCTACCAAGGTCCTTGCACTTGAATCCAGGCTGATAGAACCTTTGATCATTTATACTCCACTGGCATAGTCTTCAAACATCTGAGGTCATCTATGCCATGAGGAAGTATCGGAATAGACTTCACCAGAACCACAAAAGTTTTACATAAAACTTTATGAATGGAAATAACAGCCACTCTCTGTGGTTTCTCTGTCTTCATGCATGCCAATCTTGCTGTTCTTCTTTAGTTAGGGGTCACTATTTCAGATCCCTGCAGTGCCATAAAATTGCTGAGAATCAAGACATAAAAGAGAAGCATGGGCTGACTTCTTCCCTGGAGGTCACAAGGTATCTTCTCACAGATACCATCTGACAACTCATCTCTGGTTACTCATCAAAGAAACTCTTCTTAAATCGCATGAAAAATACTTATTTTCAAAGTTAAATAGCTTCCGAAAAACTCAAAAGCCTCTCACTTACTCTTGTTATCATCATAGCAGGGAGGGGCATGGGTTCTATAGTTTGCCTCCTTGTTACAAATTAAAGAAACACAAAACTTAAGTGATATTCTCCTGCCTGACAAAATTAGCAGAAAAATCCCATGCCTTCTTTTCTGTGTTATTTCCATAAGGTGCCATGGAGAAGTAGGCGCCCATAAAAAGTAACTTACCTGGATTTTGTTGTTTAAGTTGGGCTTGCCGATCCATTACAAATCGAATGTATGCCGTCAAGGGCTTCTTTGGAACATTACATAGAGTACAGTCTTTCATAAACTTCTCCAATGCATAGATAGAACTGTTTTGAATAAAAGTTCAATTTAGATTCAGGTTTTGTTCATTACAAGGAACTAATCTCTTGAAATAAACATTCACCCACATTTGTAAAGCACTAAGCCCCAAGGAACTTAATCACACAAGTCTCTGAGGCAGTTAGTACAAGGATTACAAATGATGTTCAACTGATGGGGGAAAAAAAAATCCCAAGGTTCCGAGACATTATATGGCAGGGCTGGTGAACCTTTTCCAAGTTCGAATGGCCAGAGGGGCAGGACATGCAAAAAATGTCCCTGGGCACTTGGGAAGAAGGGAATCAGAGCAGCTTCCCCAATGCCAGCTGTGCACATGTGCCACAGCTTCGTCAACAAGGTGATATGGCTTGTCCCTGGTCACAGACTCTAAGTATTAGGGTACCAAGTAAGACCAAATAAGCCTGAAATAGAAGTCCTAGGCTACAAGGCCTCAGATTTCAGAAGAGGTAATTGAGGGGTGGGGGGTGGGGGGGAGAGAGAGGAGAGGGAGAAGAGAGAAAGGGAAGTGCTTTGAGGTAAAGATGTAAAGTGGTGACAATGTATAACGTAACAATCTTAAAGAAAAAGCACATGTGTAACAAAAAGGACAATATATCATAGCAACATCATGACAAAAAAAGTTGGGAAAAATGCCACCAATCAATAAGCATTTTCTAAGTGCTCAGGTCACACATTATCACTGGGGACACACAATGCCCTTGCCCTCAAGGAGCTCAGGAGACAAAATGTAAGGGAGCTGTGGGGGCTCCCCACCTGGGAGACATATAGCTAGATAGCTAAGTAGATAAAGAAATAGGCCTAGACTCAGGAGAACAGATTGAAATCTGGCCTCAGACACCCTAACAGTGTGACTTGAGGCAAATCACTTAACCCTTATTATCTAGCCCAGCACTGGCAAAGTACTGGTACCTGTGCAGTTCCCACTCTTCTCAGTCCCCAGGACATTTTTTGCATGTCCTGACCCTCTGTCCAGCTGCCCAAAGTGAGTACTTCCTCCCTCCTCTCTCTGTGGTAATTGGTGGGAGGGAGGAACCTTCAGGCAGTCCTCACAGGCAGTTTGAAGTTGCAATTTGGACCCAAGAACTTGAAAACCTTCACCAACCCTGGCCTAGCGCCCTTGTCATTCTGTTTTAAGAGTTGTTACTAAGAAAGAAAAAGTTAAAAAAAACTTCACCTCTAGAAGAATACATCTTGCCAAATAACCTCAGACATGAGGTCTCTAGCAGCTGAGGGTGAGTAAGGCTGAATCATCAAGAAAAAAGCTACTGTAAAAGACTAGATTTGAGTTGAGTCTTAAAAGAAGCCAGAAGAGGTGGAGGTGAGGAGGAAAAGTATTCTAGGCAGAGGCAACAGCCAAAGGCAAGGTGATGGAGCATCATGCTAGAAGAACAGCAAGTAGGCCAATGTATACAATGTATGGAAGTCCAGGGTAAGCATAGAAAGGCAGGAAGGAGGCATATCGTAGAATGTAGGAAGAGACGAAGAAAGAAGACAACCAACTAGAAGACTTCTGCAATAGTCCTAAGCAGGAAGGAAATTGGATCTACACCAGCATGCTGGCCAAGTGAGTGGAGAGATGAGACTTATGCCTTGATCTTATTGACTTTGAGAAACCAATGATATGCTCAATTTTACAAACTCTAAAAGGCAATTATTGGTATCATAGTCTTAGAGATCAGAAAAGACTGGCTATTTAGAGTTGAGTATTCAATGATCTGAGAAATGGATGAATGAGTTATGGTTTAATTACTGGGTCAGGAAAGACTATAAAGTATTATAGAATGAAAAAAAGCAGTCAAAAGAAAAAGATACATAATTACTACAGTAATGTAAATGAAGCCAAGATGTAGAGGTAACAAAACTCTGGTCAAATATAGCAGCCACTGTTAATATGCTGTCAAAGTTAAAGGACAAAAATCCCTTGTTTCTGTTAATAAATTAATGGTAGAGGAAGGAGGGTGTACTTTGTGAAGAAGTTTGAATAGTAAGGCAATGGATCATAAAAATAAAATGCATCAACAAATGTAAACAATTAAATATGAGGAAAGGGGGGGGGGCGCCAAAAACATAGGGAATTGGTATCTGCCATACTGAGATTAAAAAGATCTTAGAAGATCTCGTAGTCCAACCTCCTCCTTTTACAAATAAGAAAACTGAGGTTCAATGAGAGAATTTCCCCTAGTTCACAAAAAGTCAGAATTTAAACAAAGCTCCTCCAACTCTTAATCCTGTACTCTTTTCAATAAAGTAATTAGTCAACAAGCATTTAAGATTTACAGGGGCAGCTGGGTGGCTCATTGGACTGAGAGCCAGGCCTAGGGACAGAAGGTGCTAGGTTCAAATCTGGTCTCAGACAATTCCAAGCTGTGTGACCCTGGGCAAGTCACAACCCCCATTGCCTAGCCCTTACCACTCTTCTGCCTTGGAACCAATACACTTAATTGTAAGATGGAAGGTATAACAGTTAAAAAAAAAAAAAAGATTTACAATATGAGGGACAGCCAGGCCTGGAGACAGAAGGTCCTGGGCTAAAATATGACCTAAGAACCTTTCTAGCTCTATGACTTGGACAAGTTACTTAAATCCCATTGCTTAGTCCTTATATCTCTTCGGTCTTAGAATTGATACTTAGTAAAGATGCTTGTAAAGATTTACAACATGCTAATCACTGGGGATACATAGACAAAAAAGGAAGCACCGAAGGCCTTTGGAAAAACTGCTATCTCCCTTCTTCAGACCTTACTGCCTGTCTAGTAAACGATGTTGGTCCGGATGTCATCTAAACTGCCTCTGGCTCGGCTCTGGGCTTCTCGGGCAGGCTGTGAACTAGCTTTGGTTCCCCCCTCACGCTGCCGGTTTCCCTCGCTCTCCCATGTGTCTCGCAGTGGTCCTTTCCCCGCCTTCGGGACCCACGCGGGTTCTGGAGGGAACCTAGGAAGCCGCCCAGAACAAGCACTTCACTCTGCAGAAGGGGGCGTTTTGGGGTCTCCTCCGGGAAAGCTCCCCGTCAGGCTCGGTGCCCGAAGGAGGCTTTTTCTCCCACAAATCCAGAACTGGAAGGGGCCTGGGGGGCGCCCCAGGGTCCGGCCAGCGTAGCCTCCTCCTGGGCCTGGCCCCGAGCAGGCGCTCAGTGAATGCTCGTGGACCGAATGTCTAGCTGCAGGGGACTAGGAGACTAGAGCTGGTCCGAGGTTTTCCGGGCGGGCTCAGAATTCGCACCCGTGGAGTCCGGGGGTGCCAGTCTTTCCCCGCAGGCCCTCTTGCACCCATGAAGACCCCGGAGGGAGCCGGATATGGGGGAGGGATCCTTATTAGCGGCAACCGTGTGGGCCACGTTACCGATAGGGGCGGAAGCCCCGGGCTTCTCTCAACCCTTCGCCTACGCTGGCCGCGCGATCCGGCCTGTACATCGCCCCCCAGCCCAGCTCACCTTGGCGGCGGCGGCCCCAACAGCCCTCGGTCAACCCCGGCGGCTGCTCGGAGAGCAGCGGGCCGGTCCAGTGCCCTCAACGCCCTCCAGCCCCCGCGCAGCAGCAGCGCCGCAGCCCCCGCCGCCATGGCCCCGGCGCCGTCTTCCCTCAACCCGCGCAGGTAGCGGAGCCCAAGAGGAGCCCAAAGGGCGTCCAAATCGCCGCGTGAAGATCCTCGGGTCCCCGCCGCTAGCGAGGCATTGTGGGAGGGAAGGGAGAACAACTTCCGGTGGGGAGCCGTGCGGCCACAAACGCAGAGAAGACGCATGCGCCGATCCCGAAAGAAAAGGTGAGCAAGACCGGGTGGGGACGCCCACTTTCCAACTGCGCCTGCGCAACTAAGGCCCTGACCCCTGAGCCCTGACACCGCCTCCCTACGTCGGGCGGCCCCCGAGAAAAGAGTCTGTTTCGGTTCTTCCGGTAGCCTGCGACGCGGCCTGCAGTCGCGGCCCACTCCCCTTCTGAAGGTTGTGTGGCCCAACCTCTCCGGGCCCCAGTTTACAGTTCTGTACACCGGGAGGGTTTGACTCAGATCATCCTTATACAAGGTGAACCCCCGGAGTGTGGCCCTGGTTGTTCCATCCCGGGACCCCAAGCCTGTTCCCAGCTGTATCTCAGGCCTAGAATACCCTCACTCCTCCTCGCCTCTGCTCTGGGCTTCCTTCGTGTCTCAGCCGAAGTTCTGCCTTCCGCAGGAGCCTTTCCTAGTCCCCACCATTCCGGTGCCTTCCTTTTGCCATCTCTCCTCAGTGGTTTTGTGCCCTTATTCCTCTGTAGGCTTCTTCCCTCCCTCCTCACCGGGCTTGTCTTTTTATCCCTCATTGAAACCCTCCTCCCTCCTTGGTCTTTTAGCCTCATCCCTCATCCCTCCCTGGACTTGGCTTCTCTTCCCCCGTGGGCCTGATACCCTCATTTCTCCACGGTCTTTTATGCCCTCATTTTTCACCAATCTTGTCCCCTCCTCCTTCCTTGGTCTTGTATCCCCATCCCTCATTGATCTGGGCCCCTTTTTCTGGCATGCTCAGGCTCACTTGGCTGATGTAGTCTCCTGCGGCGCCTCACCGTGTGGTTTGCTCTTTCTACCATCATTTCTAGCCCACAGCCCTGCTCTCGCTCTTTGACCCAGGCTCCAATAAATGGACCTGGAGTATCTGTCATTGCTCTGTGTGGTTTGTCTTTGATTTGTGGTGTCTGTGAGGATCCCCATTGGACTTAGAGCCCGGAGGTCAGATTAGAAGTGGGCTAGTAGAGCAGCCCGATATCTCAGTATGGACACCCTAAGAAGCGCCAAGGGTTTGGGCTTGGACCTAAGACTGGGCCCTTTCTGAAGCTCATCCCGCTACTGTCTTCAGAGACCGGAGGTGCAGCGGATAGGGGAATTAAGCCCTCCCTGTGTTAAGGTGGAGTATGTGTATTTGGGATTATACCTTTGTAAAAGCTCCATTTCCTTACATTTCTGCACAGGTGTTTGCACACCATCTCCCCATTGCTCCTTCAGAGCAGGAACAGTTTTGAGTCCTTCTTGATATTCCTAGCATTTAGCACAATGCCTGGCACATAGAAGGAACTTAATAAATATGTGTTGCCTGGCATACAGAGAGGGTTTCCTTTTTTTTTACCTTTGTATTTCCCACCCTTGCGCTTCTTTTAACTTTTTTTAAATTAATAAACTTTTATTTTCTCTCCTTCCTCCCTTGTTATTGTTGATGTTCACTAGTTCCAATTCTTTATGACCTGTGGACCATATCTCACCAGTAGCATCCATGATGTTTTCTTGGCAAGCATACTGATATGGTTTGCCATTTCCTTCTCCAGAGGCAAGCAGGTTAAGTGGCTTGTCCAACGGGAACACAACTAGTAAATGTATGAGGTCATATTTGAACTCGTGTCGTCCTGACCCTAGGTTCAGTGTTCTATCCATTGAGCCATCTAGCTGCCCAGCTCCCCCACCCCCAATTAAAAAGAAAGAAAACCCAAACCCTTGTAACAAATATACACTTAAGAAAACAAACCCCAACTTTGGTTATGTCTAAAAATGTGTATCTCATTCTGCATCTATCAAGGGGTGGGTAGAATCCTTTCTCATCTTTTACAGATTACTCCAGTCTGCCCACGTCCTTGTAGCTATCATCTGTAGCCTTCCAAGTCACTCTCCCCAATCATTTTAGTACCTGAGTCAGTCTCTTCTATCACCAGTTCCTTGATCACTTGGTCTCCCATGATTTCTATCCCAATCCACGCCCCCCCCCAACTATACTCAGGACACTTATTGCACTCTCCACTAACTGATACTCTTCTCCCTAGCTCAGATAAATTTGCCCCAAGTGCCAGGATTCCTAGTTAAAGCTCTGAAGACAGATGATAGGAATATCATCTTCATTTGACAAAGAAGGAAACTGAGACTTAAGCCATTAAGTCACTTGCTCAAGTTTTCAAGTTTTCAAACCAAAGTAGGAATTGAAGCCAATTACCCCTATAAATGGCAGCTTGGTGGCACAGTGGATTAGAGCACCAGGCTTGGAGTCAGGAAGACTCACCTTTCTGAGTTCAAATCTGGTCTCCGATAATTACTAGCTGTGTGGCCCTGGGCAAGTCACTTCACCCTATTTGCCCCAATTTCTACATCTGGAAAATGAGGTGAAGAAAATGGCAAACCATTTATTCTTTGCCAAAAAACCCCAAAAGGAGTCACTAATAGCTGGATGAAACTGAAATGACTTAGCAACCTCACTAAAGTACAAGTTAAGGTTGGAGATATAAACAGAATCCATTTGTAGAGGGATGGCCTTGAGTGCCAACCTACAAAGTACAGTTTTCAAGAAAATAATCTGATAATGGTATGGAAAAAGTATATATAAGGAGAGCTGGATGGCAAGGTGATTATTCAGGAGGTTGTATGGGCATGGTGGTGTGAAAATGGGATTAATTCTCCCCTGTCCATTTTTAGATTTAATCACCAAAAGCATATACACCCCACTTATCTTTACTTCTAAGTAAAGTGATTCCTTTGAAGGAAGTGAGCATGTTTAGCTTAGAGAAAAGAAGGGGGGTGGGCAGCTGGGTAGCTCAGTGGATTGAAAGTCAGGCTTAGAGACCTAGGAGGTCCTAGGTTCAAAGCCGGCCTCAGATACTTCCCAGCAGTGTGACCCTGGGCAAGTCACTTGACCCCCTTTGCCCACCCTTACCACTCTTCCACCTATGAGCCAATACACAAAAGTTAAGGGTTTAAAAAAAAAAAAGAGAAGAGAAGAAGGCGGGGGAGGAAGGAGGAAGAGACATGGTAGCTCTCCAAGTATCTCAAGGACCATCACATAAAAGACGGATTACAAGATGAGAATAGTAGGCCAATTGAGACTTGATAGAAGGATCTCATAAAGCCTTTTTCTGTTTGACATTTAAAACCCTTCCCAAACTGGCTACAACTTAGCTTTCAAGCTGGTTAAAGCCTGCAGTCCTTTACGATCCATCCGAACTGGCCTGCCTGCTCTCCCAGGTAGACAAGATCTCACCTCGAGGTCTTTACACAATGTGTCTCTCATTCCTGGAATGCACTCCCTCCTTACCCCTTGGAACCACTGGCTCCTTTCATAGTTCAGCTAAAGTGCTACCCCCTTCGAGAGACACTCCCTGATTACTCCAGTTGGTAATGAGTCTATATGGAGATAGGTAGATAGTGTATCACCCATATTTACTTAGTTGTGAAAATATTGGCTCCTCTGAGTACAAGAGAAGGACCTTGAGGGCAGGGTCTGTCCCACTTTTGTATTTGTATCCTCTCCACCTCCCACAAGTCTTAGTAAATGCTTATTCATTTGATTGATGGATTGATTGATCTAAAGGGCCATCAAATGGAAAAAAGATTGGGCTTGTTCTCTAGGGTGCAAGAGAACAGATTCTGGGGCAGTGATTAGGAGTTACAAAGAAGCCAATTTAGGTTTGGTGCCAGAAAAAACTTCCTAATCATTAGAGCTATCCCAGAGTGGAGTGGGCTGCCTGGGACTGTCTGGGGGTCTTCCCCCTCCATGGAGATCTACAAACAAGCCTAGATGAGATATAGACAGGAGCCTCTGGACCTCTTCTCAGAATAATGTTTTTAGGGGGCAGCTGGATAGTTCAGTGGATTGAGAGCCAGGCCTAGAGATGGGATGTCCTAGGTTCAAATTTGACCTCAGACATTTCCCAGCTGTGTGACCCTGGGCAAGTCATTTGACCCCCATTGCCTACCCTTACCACTCTTCTGCCTTGGAGCCAATACACAGTATTGACTCCAAGATGGAAGGTAAGAGTTTTAAAAAAAAAGAATAATGTTTTTACAATCATAAAATAAAATGAACAGGATTGCCAAGTGAACAATTACCATATATTGAAATATAGTTATCAAAATATTTTTTTAAGTTCATAGAAGCCAGGTTAAGAACTCCTGGGCTAGATAGAAAGGTGGATATGTTTAGAAATGGAGAAGAGGAAGGATATTTGGAAACTTATACCTAAAGGCTTTACTTCAGTGAAATAGGAGAGAAAACCACCTGTTAGGGCCCCTGAAAGAGAAAGGGCTGAAATGAAGTGAACATGCCGGATTTGTGCAGTCACCATTTTAACTCTATTTTTCTGTAAGAAATGGTAGAAATCTTTCAAACTTTCTTACAAAATAAACCTATCCAGCTTTACCTTTTGCAGAGTAAGGAGACACAATTATCTAAAATGCTCAGTCAGGGAGGCAGGCAGTTGGCTTCAGACTCCAACGATCTTTGGGAGCAGAACACTCTCACACAAAGGATTTTTGTCTGGGAAAGGATAGATAATAGAGGTCATAAAATCTAACTGCCTTGTTTTTGCAGGTGAAGAAACAAAGCCACAAAGGGGTATGTGATTTCCTCAAGGTCTCCTCACCACGGTGGTACAATGGTTAGGGCAATGCACTTGGAGTCAGTAAGTCCTAATTTCAAATTCTCCCTCAGATACTTATTAACTGCATAAATCTGGGTAAGTTACTCAACTTTGTCTCGGTTTCATCTATAAAATCGGGATAATGAGAGCACCTTGCTCCCAAGTGTTATCAAAATGGAAACATATTTCCACAGGGAATTAGTGATTTGGACAAATTCCAACACTTTGTGATTCAGTTTCTTCATATGTAAAGTAAGGATGATGATGATAACTGTAGAATTTTGTTCCCATGGTTGTTGTAAGGATAAAATGAGACAATATTTTAAAAACATTTTATTAACCTTAAAGTATTGCATAAATACAGGCTATTATTATTATTCTGTTACATGAGAATAAGACACAGGCCTTTCTATTCCCAATCCAGGTTATTACTCTGTATTTTTTCCTCGTTTATCAAATAAAAATGAAAACTACTCCACCTGCTTCAAAGGATTGTTGTGTAGAGATGAGGTCATAGATGTGAAATAAGGAGGTCATGCTTTATGTAGTAAGATTCGCAAAGCTTTTCAGAATAGAAATAGAAATAGAAATTCTATTATCAAATGAAATAATGTATAGAAAACATTTTGTAACTATAAAACCCTTTATAAATGTAAGGTATGATGGCAATGACCCAAGTGATTTATAACATTTTCTTTAAAAAAAAAAAAAGCCCTTACTTTCTGTCTTGGAATTGAGACTATTTTTATTATTTTTATTTTAATAACAAATTTCCACATGAGTTTTCTGAAGTTATATGAACCACATTATCTCTCTTCCTTCTTCTCTCCCCCCTCTTGAAGTTGTCAAGCAATTCAATCTGGGTCATACGTGTATTATCACACAAAACATTTCCATATTATTCATTTTTGTAAGTGAATAATCTTATAAAACTAAAATCCCAAAACACATCCCCAAATAAACAAATAATAAATTATATTATTTTATCTGCATTCATATTCCAACAGTTCTTTCTTTGGAGGTGGATAGCATTCTTTTTCATAAGTCCTTCAGAATTGTCCTGGATCATTGTATGGCTGTTAGTCTATCACATTTGATCATTTCATAATATTGCAGTTACTGTGTATAATGTTCTCCTGGTTCTGCTCATTTCACTCTGCATCAGTTCACATAGGTCTTTCTAGCTCTTTCTGAAATCATCCAGTTCATCATTCCTCATAGCACAATAGTATTCCATCACTACCTTATACCGCAATTTGTTCAGCCATTCCCCAACTTAGGGCATCCCTTTAGTTTCCAATTCTTTGCCACCACAAAAAGAACAGCTATAAATATTTTTGGGGAGAATTGATACTACCCATCAGATCCAAGGCAGAAGAATGATAATGGCTAGGCAAAAAGTGACGAGCTTAGGGTCACATAGCTGGGAAATATCTGACGTCTGATTGGAATCCAGGACCTCCTGTCTCCAGGCTTGGCTATCTGTCTATCCAGTGTGCCCCTGATTTGTAACATCTGTAATGTTTCACTTCTGACATCATTAACTGTGCCCTGAAACAGTGTTTCGTTAATATCCCATCTTCCCAAAACCCATTCTAGCTACTTTAAAGATGATACCGGTATAATATTTTCATGTGTTGTATACATTTGTGATCTTAATTCAGCATCCATCACCTTGTGCTGGGTTCTAGAAAGTGTATACAAGTATCCTCAGACCAAATTATCAGATCTTTATATGTTTCCTTTTGATAAACCCCTTCACAGAAAAGCAGAAAACATAGTAACTGTTTAAATGGTGCTATGCAAGAATGAAGCACAACACTTTCTATTCTTGTGCTCTTTATAAGGAAAAGCATGGCCTCTTCTACTCTATTTTGGTAAAGAATAGAACTAGAGGGCTGATCTTCATGGATAGTTTGAACTTCTTTCAAGTCAACAAGCACTTTTTAAGCACCTGCTTTGTGCTAAGGGTTGAGAATGCAAGAAAGGCAAATAAGAGTCCTTGTTTTCAAAGAACCCCCAGGCTAATAGAGGAGACAACTTGACCATTGCATCTCAGATAATCTGCCCAGTCATTTTTAAAGTTACTGATGCTTTTTTATTTTTACATCACTTTCACTTCCCAATACTATGTTCTCCACCCACCCACCCAAATGGTTTTTTGTAACTAAGACAAGCAGTCACAGCAATCATATCTACCAGTGTATGTGACATTCTATACCAGTGCTCCACCACCTCTCTGCTAAGAAGAGGGAAATTCATTTCCTTATCACCTTAAAAAAATTTTTTTTATTTAAAATATTTTCCCATGGTTACATGATTCATAATCCACTCCCCCCTATCTTCTCCCCAGTCCCAAAGCCGACAAGCAGTTCCACTGGGTTATCCATGTATCATTGTTCAAAACCTATTTCCGTGTTATTCATATTTGTAGTAGAGAGATCCTTTAACATCAAAAACCTAATCACATCCCTATCGCACTATGTGATCGAGCATATATTTTTCTAATGCGTTTCTGTTCCCACAGTTCTTTCTCTGGATATGGAAATATTCTTTCTCCTAAATTCCTCTGGATTATCCTGGGTCATTGCATTGCTGCTAGAAGTCCATTACATTCAATTGTGCCACAGTGTATCAGTCTCTGTACAATGTTCTCCCGGTTCTGCTTCTTTCACTCTGCATCACTTCCTGGAGGTTGTTCCAGTTCACATGGAGTTCCTCCGGTTCATTATTCCTTTGAGCACAATAGTATTCCATCCCCAACAATGTATTCCATCCCCCACGATGTAGTCATCCATTCCCCAATGGAAGGGTATCCCCTCATTTTCCAATTTTTTTGCCACCACAGAGAGCATGGCTATAAATATTTTTGTACAAGTCTTTTTTCCTTATTATCTCTTTGGGGTACAAAACCAGCAGTATTTCTTTATCTCCTTGAACCATGATTGATCATTGAAGTATCGATGTGTGAATTTTTATTTCTTTTAGTGTTATTTTCATCAATAGTATTGTGATCATGGGGTGATTGCATGATTCTTCTCTTGATTCGGTTTATTTTACTATCTGTTCTTATGTCTTTCCTATGTTTCTCTGGATTCTTCCTATTCAAACAATCAACTTTTTTTTTTTAAACAAACCCTTGCCTTCCATCTTAGAATTGATACTAAGTATTGGTTCCAAGGCAGAAGGGCAGTAAGGGTTAAGCAATTGGGATTAAGTGGCTTGCCCAAGACCACATAGCTAGGAAAGGTGTGAGGCTCTGGTTCTCTATCCACTGGAGTCATCTAGCTGCCTCAATAAACATTTATTGAACACCTACTGTGTGCCAGACGCTGTGCTAAGTGCTCCAAATAGAAAGAGGCAAAAAAAAAACTTCCTGCCTGGAGAAGCTTACAAATCTAATTTCCTATGGCACAATAACATTCTGTTGACTTGATTTACCAGAATTCACTTAAACATTTTCTACACGATAGACACTTTGATTCCTATAAAATATAAACTCTTTAGGGGTATGAATTCTTTCATCTTTGTATCCCCAATGTGTGGCACATATTAAGTGCTTAATAAATAAATGATGTTATTGAATTGAGCTATTTCCTAGTTTTTTCTAATCACAAAAAATGCTGCTTTGAATATTGTTGCATATATTATTGGACCCTCATTTCTTTCTCTGACCTTCTTGGATATCTGTACCTAGGAAGGATGTCATTAGATCAAAGCTTTTGAATATTTTAGTGGCTTTTCTCACATATTGTAATTGCACGTTGTTTCCCATGGTGATTCCAATTTTTTTTTTTAATCCTTACCTTCCATCTTAGAATAAGTACGTGTATTTACTCCAAGGCAGAAGAATAGTAAGGGCTAAGAAATGGGAGTTGTGAAGTCAAATTTGAACCCAGAACTTCCCATAAAGGCCTGGCTCTCAATCCACTGAGCCACCTAGCTACCTACCTGTACCCCAGATGTTTCTTAGAGAAGATGTCCCTAATTCCTATGCCACCTACCAAAAGGAAAAAGAAGAGAAAAGAAAGCTAAAAAACCTAACACAGAGCCAGGCACAGGAGTGGCATAGGCACACCTACTTCTGAGCCATTTTTTTTTGTTGTTAATATCCTAGAGATTAAGGAAAATCAGCCAAGTTTCCTGAAAGGCCCTTACTGACTAAAAATGCAACTCTTAGCAAAAGGCAGTATTCTTCACAAAGTCCCAAGAGGACAAAACGAATTGGGGGTTCCCCTTTCCCCAGAACTTGGAATTATGGGATCTTACCTCTATTTTCAACTATGTTGCAACTTCTAGCTTGTCATGGTCAGCTTTATAGCTCATCCATGCGATAAGTTACAGTATTTGCAAGCCTCTTTTGGCATTGTTGTTTCCCCCCTAAATTGAGTTCAGAAGCAGTGGGAAAACATCTATATCCTCTTCAGTTTATTTAAAGTGCCATACGTTTAGTAGAAGGGAAGCTCCTTGAAGAGGGCAAAAGGTTTTTAAAAATTATTTTTTGACTTTATGTCCCCTGCTAGCATGGTAGTAGGTTTGATCAATGCTGGCCAGATCAGATTGGATTGAAGCCTGCACTCTCCTTGAAGAGCAGGGTATCCCTCTTGATACATTAAAAATTAATGAAATAACTCCTCTATTTCATAATTAGGAGGAGATCAATGCAGTCTCTCAGCATTCCTTCAAACCACTCCAGACAAAGTTAAATGGATGTCACAATTTACTTTGCTAGACAGGCTTCCCACATTTTCCTCTTCTGGCAGTGGTTGTAAGAAACTTCTTTTGTTGCAGGAGGGCCAACACATACCCCGTCTGGTAATTATTAACTTAGACAATGGCTATCAGTCTTGAGCTAGCCTAGCCCCAGATCAATGGGGGAATAGTCATTGGCTGAAGAGTTCATTAAACTTGGAACTGACCTCGTTTCATATTTTAATGCTCATTTCTTCTAGAAGATCAAGCATGGTGTGGTGAATACTGTCTAAGATTTGGTTTCTGTGGATTCCAAGGACTCCTGGGTATAAATTAGGAAGGAGCACAGAAGAGCAACCAAAGGGCCAAATTATGTTCACTTACTAACTCTCATTCCCTGTGTGACTTAAACCTCTCATAGATCACAGAGGAAGACTAGAAGGAGTGTGGTCCATGGGCTCTTAAATTGGACCCCTTTGGCAGTCTGGGGAACCCTACAGGCCTCTCATCAAAACAGTAGGTATATTTTAAACCTTTACCTTCTGTCTTAGAATTGATACTAGGTATCAGTTCCAAGACACAAGAACGGGAAAGGCTTAAGCAATGGGGGTTAAGTGACTTGCCCAGGGTCACACAGCTAGGAAGTATCTGAGGCCAGATTGAAATCCAGGACTTCCCATCTCTGGATCTGGCTCTCTCAATCCATTGAGTCACCTAGCTGCCCCCAGTTTCTCCATTTGCAAAAAGAACTGGAGAAGGAAATAGCAAATCACTAATATTTTTGCCAAGAAAACCTCAAAAAGGGAGTCTCAAAGAGCCACACAAGACCGCACAATAACAATCATGTTTTAGAAAAGATATAGTATTACAAAGGAAATCCAATCATAGAGAAATACAATTTTCAAATCTCTTTACAAACCAATTCATAGACCTCAGGTAAAGAATGTTTGAACAAGTTTGACCCCCTCTTTTTGTAGATGTGCAAACCATTCTGGGTACGAGGCCGTGCATGTGTTGTGGTAGATAAGGACACTGGGCTGAGTCAGGAAGACACAGTTTCATGTCTTTTTGAGACTCAATCTTGCCCAGGTTAGAAGGGCATCCCTCAGGGTAGCAAGTTAGCACTATGGACAGGATGCTAGGCCTGGAGTTGGGAGGTCCTGGGTTCAAATGGGACCTCAGATACTACCTAGCTGTGTGATCCTGGGCAAGTCACTTAACCCTAGTTGTTTGCTCTTCTGTCTTAGAATTGATACTAGGACAGAAGGTAAGGAGAAAAGGGATCATAATCCCAATCTGGACTGGTTTGCTCCCGTCTTAGGCAGCCTGATGGCTCCTTGTTCCTGGGGTGGAGAGGGGCACCCTATTGGTGTCAGACAATGTAGATACTCAATGCAGCTCTGAACTCCAAGGTTCAAGTCACCCATCAGCCTCAGTCTTCCCAGAAGCAGAGATTTCAGGTGTTTGTTGCCATAGCTAGGAAGAACTGGGTCCCACTCCTGCTTCAGATATTATCTGTACGACTTTGTCAAGTTACTTTGTCCCCCAGTTTCCTTATCTGTAAAATGAGTAGGTTAAACTCAATTGCTTCAGGGGCCCCTTCCAGCTATTATTCTGTCAACATCTGCACAAATAAAGTGATCATCAGATGCTGCAAGAAACAATCAGCTGGCTCAGGAAGCACAGAAGAAGTGGCACCTAAGGGAGGTGTACCAATTTGACACCGAGGCTCATTTCCATACCTCTGGTTCCATCACACCCTCTGCCCCTGCCTGATGCCTGTGGCTCGGGCTTCTAGCCCTGCCAGGTCACCCCTGGAAAGCCCTCCATGATCCCTCCACCCCAGACAGGGTTACTCCCCACTTCCACTGAACTCTTGGGGTGCTTGTGATGTGCATCTCTCATTGGGGATACAGGATAATTAAGGACAGAAGATGAGAGTCAAGCAGTAACTGGCTGTTTTGCACCTGGAGTGAAGAGGAGGAGAGTGAGGAAATTCACCTGGGGTGCAGCTGCCAGAGGAGGAAGCAGGCCCTGGCACAAAGGCCCTGCTTTGTCCCTTCTGGCTCTTTATGGCCCTAGGAGCAACAGAGAACAACACTTGGCAGAGATTGTATGTCATGTGAGACCAATGAGGATAGTCAGACACCACTGAAGATGGCGGCAGCCCTATTGCATTGGACATACGGGCCGCCCATCCTTTCCATTTGTGACCTCTGTGTGTGCTTCCCTTTCATGTGCTCTAATCTCATCTGAGCTGATCCTGTGGCTGGGTGTACTTGTAGGACAGGGTGGCCCAGATCCAGGGCTTGGCGAAGGCACGGAGATGGGGTAGGGCATGAACTCTCGTCACTTTTCATATGGTAGAATTTCATTCAACATCTTAGCTTTGAGTTATGTCTAATTAAATATAATATAATAACTTGCATTTTAAAGTTTGCCATGGGCTTTTTATATATTTTCTCATCCTTATAACAACCCCAGGCGTAAATGCTATTATCATTAATCCCCATTTCATAGATGAGGAAACTGAGGAAACAAATGAAGGCAAGCAGCATGCCTAAAGTCAAATGACTAGTAAGTATCTGATACACATTTCAACTCAGGTCTTCCCAATCCATCCCTCCATGCTTTGTCGCCTAGTGGCCACCTCCTCTGCCTCATTAATGCAAGTAAACTCGGTCAGTTAATGTGCATTTGTTGTTGTTGTTAACTCATTTTGGTCATGTCTGATTCTTCATGACTCCATTTAGGGTTCTCTTAGCAAAGTGGTTTGCCATTTTCCCTTTTCCGGCTCATTTTACAGATGAGGAAACTGAGGCAAACAGGGTAAAGTGGTCCAAAGTCACATAGCTAGTATGTCTCTTAAGACCAGATTCAAACTTGGAAAGATGAGTCTTCCTTATTCAAGAGAGGGCACCTAAGCTACTTCACCACCTAGCTGCCCCAAAACGTGCATTTAAGTGCCTACTATGTGCCAAGCCACCTTCTCTACTTCCTTAATCCAAGGAAACTTATAGTCAACAAACATGCATTCATCATGGATAGGTGAAGACATCCCCCAGTAGAATGGGTGGATAAGAACAATTTCTTCCAATGGCAGAAGGAGATGAGGGAGAGAATTCCAGTGGCAGCCATTGAAAATACTCAGAATCTGGAGGGGACGGGGAGGGGAGTCTTGTATGAGGAACATCAGGGAAGCTAGGGTCACTGGATCCCAGAGTTCTCCTCACAGATAGGCTCTTAAGGATTTTTGTAGTGGAAATAAAGGAATGTGCATTTATTAAGCGTTTACTGCATGCCAAGCGTCATGCCAAGCTTTTACAAATATTATCTCCTTTGATTCTCCCAACAACCTATAAGGTAGGTGCTATGGCACAGATGAACAGCCACATCAGTACCTTGAACCTGGGAGAGCTTGTCCAGAGGAAACCCATCTGTAAGAAGTAGGGGTGAGCCTGGATGTGATGGATGTTATCCAATAATCCAGGTACAGAGCTGGAGTCAGAAAACAGTAACATTCTTCTAGGCTTAATATTTAGAAGTTTATCTTTAACACAAAAGATCCAAAACAGAACTCATTACCTTTCTCCCTAAACTCCACCACATCCCAACTCTGGCTTCCCGGTTACTGTAGAGGGCACACAATCACCACCCTGGAGTCCCCCATATCCAGTGTAGTGCCAAGACCTGTCAATTTCCTCTTGGTAGCAGCTCTCAAATACACAACGCCCTTCTCTTTTCTGCCATCGCCCTGGCCCAGACACCCTCATTAGCATGATGCTTGGATTATTGTAATAACCTTCCTGAATCCATCTTTCATTCAACCACGAAAATGATTTTCCTAAAGAGCAGGTCCAAATGGGTCACCCCACTCCTCAAACTCCAGTGGCTCCCTATTGGATCAAATACAAAATGCTCTGTTTGGCATTCAATGCTCTTCATAACCTTGCCTCCTCCTGCCTTCCCAGGCTTCTTACACCCTGCTCCTCAACATTTACTCTTTGCTCCAGTGACACTGACCACAGACAAGATACTCCACCTCTTAGCTCCCAGCAGTCTCTCTGATTTTTCCCCATGGCTGAAATGCTCTTCCTCCTCTGCTCTGACTATTGACCTCCCTGCCTTCCTTTAAGACCCAAATAAAATCTCACCTGCTATGGGAAGTCTCTAACCCTCCTCAAATCTAGTGCCTTCCTTTTATTTATTTATTTATTTATTAAGCCTTACCTTCTGTCTTGGCTAGGCAATCAGGGTTAGGTGACTTACCCAGGGTCACACAGTTCAACAGTGCCTTCTTTATGTTCTTTCTTATTTAGCTTGCTTTGTAGATATGGTTTGCATGTGTATGTTGTCTCCTCTATTAGATCGTAAGCTCTTTTAGGACAGGGACTGTCTTTTGTCTTCATTTGTAACCTGAGCACTTAGCACAATGCCTGGCATGTAGTAGATACTTAATAAATGTTTATGGACTGATTGACTTTATACCCCAAATAGTCACCTCACCAACACATAGACAGGAATCCTTTGTCATTAAGTGAAATCCTTCATGTAACAAAGAATTCATTTGCAAGGTGAAAAGTCACTTTGGTTTCTTCCTTGCGGAAGCCTGGATTTTCACATATTGAGTTTCCATAGATCAAGGCACACCAGAAGAGTAATTTTTTCCCCTAAGCCATTTCATGGCCTTGGCTTCTGTTGAATGAACTTTATGCCCAGGGGATTGTTTTTCAAAATGAGTAGGCCAAAAAAATAGGTTCTAGATAGTTAATAGTTCCCAGCAGTCTAAATTAGCTTATGAATTATTTCTCAACTTAAGCAAAGCTTCCATGCAATCCTAATGAGAAGCACGTCGTGGGTATTTTTAGACACAGCTGTAGCAGCATTATACAAAATAAATATAGCCTTTTAAACATTTCAAGCCAATTCTGTGAGTCAGCAGAATGCTAGGACAGGCAAAAGGTTAGCTCAAATTTTATGGGAAGGTATGAAGACCTACTGGACTCACTGGATTTCCAGCCAGAGTATAGATCTGAATGCTGACCTCAGTGGGATCCAGACCAGGGTTAGAAGCATCTCTCTATTTTGGGAAGGGACCTGAGAGATTAGATGCTCCAAGCCACTTGAGATGGCTGGTCAAAGAGTATAAGTAAAGGGTCCAAGGTCACATGGCTAGGAAGGAGAAGATCCACAGGTTCAAATCCTGGTCTCTCTGACTGCAAATTGGTATTTCTTTCTTTTGTTTTCTTTCCTTCCTTCCTTCCTTCCTTCCTTTCTTCCCTTCTTTCTTTTTTTTTTTTAACTATTACCTTCCATCTTAGAATCAATACTGTGTATTGGTTCCAAAGCAGAAGAGCAGTAAAGGCTAGGCATTGGGGGGTTAAGCGACTTGCCCAGGGTCACATGGTTAGGAAGTGTCTGAGGCCATATTTGAACCCAGGACCTCCCATCTCTAGACCTGGCTTCTCAATTCATTGAGCCACTTAGCTGCCCCTACTGCTGCTTTTTATTTCTTTCTTTTTTCTAAACCCTTACCTTCTATCTTAGTGTCAATTCTAAGACAAGAATGTGGCAAGGGCTAGGCAATTAGTTTAAATGATTTGCCCAAGGTCACACAGCTAGGAAGTATCTGGGGTAAAATTTGAACCCAAGTCCTCCCGACTCCAGGCCTGTCTCTCTAACCACTGTGCTATCTAGCTGGTCCCCAGGTGCTATTTCTATCATACCATCATACCATCTACTAGAATTGCATCAATGAACATGGACATTTTAATTCAATATCTCGAATTGAGACATCAATGCAACAAACATTTATGTGCTCACTGTGTCAGGTGATGGGGAAACTGACCAAGATGAAAAACCACCTGCCCTCACAGAGTTTACATTCTGCTAGATGGGAATTCTTTCCAAAAAGATCAAGCCCAAACATATTTATTAAGCACCTACTATGTGCCAGGCACTGTGCAGAGTTTTAGGGATACAAGGGAAGGCAGAAACAGTCTCTGCCCTCAAGGAGCTCACACTCTAATAACTGATTAGAATAGAAAAATAGGGGGAAATCACTGAAAACATAGTCCTATTAAATTATGTTCCCAACCCTGACAGATAATAAAAGTCTGACCAAAAAAAATGTTCCTTGCAAGAAATAACCCACACTGAGAATTCTGACCAGCAGACAGATGGGTCTTGTGACAGCAGCTGGCTAGACAAAGTATTACCCAAAGCTTGCAGGAGCATCCAAATATTACCAAATCCTCTCTTAGGATGAAAACGAGAATTCCTCCTTGAGAAAATGTGTGCCCTTGAGCCAGTGACTTTCTTTCCTAGCCCACACTGGATGCCTCCTCTACTGAGAGGTCTGTATCCTTCCTCCACTTAGCATCATCTTCCTTTCTCCTTAGCGTGTCCTGAGAAACTCAAGTTGTCTTTCCATTGAGAGCCCACCAGCTTACCACGCCAACTCTATGCAGTAGTCATAGAGAATCAGCAACCAAGTTCCACCATTCTGCCTTCAGCTCCTCTCCTGTTTCCACTGCAACCACATGGGTCTTGGCCCTCTGATTCACAATGGGATTATTGCAAATCTTTGGGTTGCTCAGGACTCTCTCTTACCCAATTACCTTGCATGCCCTGGCTAGACTGATTCATCTTTCAACATGCCATCCTGCTCCTAAATCACTTTCAGGAACTCTGTTTTGGAGGCAGCTAGGTAGCTTGGTGGATAGAGCACTGGGCCTGGAGTCAGGAAGACCTGAATTCAAATCTAGCCTTAGACACTTTAGATGGGTGACCCTCGGCAAGTCACAACTTCGGTTTGCCTTAATCTACTGGAGAAGAAAAGAGTAAGCCACTCCAGTGTGTTTGTTAAGGAAAACTCCATGGACAGTATTTGGTCCCCAGGATCATGAAGAGTTAGACACAACTGAATGACAACAAGCTCTATATTGACTTCAGCTGGACAGTCCAGGCCCTCCATCAAATGGTTCCAATTTCCCAGATCAAGCTTTGCTCTCACCACTCCCAACACACAGTCTCTTCTCTCCTCCACCATCATGGTGGTCATATACTACAATTCTCACCTCTTGCTATTTCCTTTTTTCTGGAGGGTGCTTCCCTTTCCTAGCTAGTAGAGCCAGCATGGTGACTGGGATAGAGCAATAGACATCGAATTGGGGAGTTCTGAATTCTAATTATCCTCAGACGCTTACAACTTTTTTTTTTTAAACCCTTAACTTCTGTGTATTGGCTCCTTGGTGGAAGAGTGGTAAGGGTGGGCAATGGGGGTCAAGTGACCTGCCCAGGGTCACACAGCTGGGAAGTGTCTGAGGCTGGATTTGAACCTAGGACCTCCTGTCTCTAGGCCCAACTCTCAATCTACTGAGCTACCCAGCTGCCCCCTAGATGCTTACTACTTTTGTGACCCGAGGCAATTCATTTACCCTGTTTTGAGTATAATGATAGCACTTAGACAATAAACACTTATTAAATACCCACTCTGTGCCAAGCACTTTGCGAAGGCAAAAACAGAATGTGAGAACCTCACAATCATCTAGGGCTGTATTGGCGAATGTATGACATGTGTGCCAGAGGAGGCTGCTCCCTGCCCCCTCTCCACCACACCTGAAGATATTTTTCACATCACCCGCCCCTCTGCCAAGCAGCCCAATAGGAGTGCTTCCTCCCTCCCCTGTCTGGGGCAAGGGGGAGGCTCACATGTGGTATGAGGGTGCAGTTAGGGCACTTGGTCTCTAAAAGGTTTGCCATCACTGATCTAGGAGCAGCTAGGTAGTCCAGGGGATAGAGAGCTGGACCCAGGGGCAGCAAAACTTGAGTTCAAATCCAGCTTCTAGCATGTACTCTGTGGCCCTGAGCAAATCGTTTAATCTCTTCTTGCCTCAGTTTCCTCCCCTGGAAAATGAACCTAGTATATCACCTACCTCCCAGGGTTATTATGAGAAACTAATGAGAGAATATTTGCAAGGATATTTTAGCATAGAACCTGGCACATAGTAAATGTGATATAAATGCTAGCTACGTATTGTGACTATTGTTATTAATCTAATTGGGTGATAATATGTAAACAACCACATATAAGCAAGTGATACAGAGAATAAGCAGGAAATAGTTTGCAAAGGGAAGGCATAGAATTAAGAACATTTGGCAGAGGCTCCTTAGAAGGTGGGATTTGGGCTGGAACTTGCAGGAAGCCCAGGGGTAACCTGGGGGACCATCCAGAGAAAAATACTTGGCAGATGGTTGTGAAAAGCAAATAGGACAATATACAGAAAGCTCTTTGCCACCCTTTCAGCTGTAGGTAAATATGAGCTATTATTTTTAGCCAACGATCCAAATGCCATCCTGACTCCAAGAAGCCTTCTCTGACTCACCCCACTCAGGGAATCCAAGAATTACAGCTGGAAGGGACTTTTGAGGTCATCTAGTCTAAATCCTCATTTTATAGATGAAGATCTGAGGTCCAGGGAGGTAAAGGCACTTGTTCAAGGCCACAGATATAATAAGAATAATAACCATAATAATAGCCAGCATTTATATAGCATTTCGTGGCTTATAAAGTGCTTTTCATGTTAACTCATTTGACCTGACAATAACTCTGTGAAGTGGGTGCTATCATCATCCTCATCATCCTCATTTGACACATGAGGAAACTGAGGCATAAAGGAGGCATGATCTACCCAAGGCCACCAGATCCTCTGGTTCCAAATCCAACATTCTTTCTGTTAATGAGAAAATGTCTGTCCATTGGCCCGATGTTTTATGGATATACATCTCGTCTCCCAGTAAAATTTGCAGACTCTTTGAGAGAACTTTTCTTAGTTTTTTTTGTACCCCTTTGCATTATGTTACAACAGTGGGAGCACTTAACATCTAACTGAATTGAAAAATGTCTCACGTTAAAGAAACTCAGGCCTGAATTTCCTTAAATAGCCAAGAGGGCCTTGGAAAAGCTTAAAAGGGATGCGACTGGTAGCTCCAAAATCTGGGATAAAAATTTGAGCCACTATTATCTGAGTTTCTATTAGTAGCGACATACCAGTAGGGGTGAGCTGGAGGCAGCTGGAAGCGCCCGGGAAAGCTGATTATTCACTTTTCAAGGTGATCATTTTCACCTTGGAAATCAGCAAATGCTATATATAAAGCAGGGCTTGATTTATTGTTTTGTTGATTGTCTAGACTTCACTAAGAAGGTGATGGAGAAAATGTTAACAGAGCAGGAGAAACTTCAAAGCGTACAGTTTTGACTGTTGTTGGGGGTTTTTTTTTTGGCAAACAGGTTGTTAAACACCTACCAGCCGCCCCTTTTTTAGAGGGAAAGGCTGGTCACCAAATGCTTTGGTCTTTTCTCTATGTAGTATTTATACTTGCCCTGGGCATCATTTGGGCCAGCCCGGACTCTGTTTATACACACTTGACATGAGAGTGGTTCACTGATGTTAACTGAAGTCTGCCAGGACACAGAATCGCTTGAAGAAGCTATTAATTCTTCCCAGCCACAAGGGACCCTTTTTGGAGATGACTGTATCCATCCCGCCTTGATTTAGGGCAGCAATTTAGTGACTGCGAGAATTAAGTACAGCTTTCAAAATCGCCCATGAGGAGGTATTGCAAAACTGGATCAATGGGTGGGAGCATGTTTACTCCTGCTGGAGATAAAAGCTCAGTTCAAGCTCTCTCCCAGCCTTCCACTGCTTTAAGATGGCACTTTGGGGTTGGCAAAGTGTTTCGGACAGCCTCCCCCTGGATCTTCCCAACAGCTCTGTGGAATCTGTGCCACAGATATTGTGGATAGTCGGCTTACACACGAAGAAGCCAGGGCTCAAAATGAGAGACTTGGCCATCCATGGGTCCATGAGACGTGCCAGCGGCTGGCTTGTCCCACCGCCCATCTACCCAGGCATCCACTGCTCTTCCCATGCCTTGAAGTCTCTAAACTCATATTTCTCTCTAGCAATTTGGTGGTGATGGGGGCGGCGGCTCTGGGATCATATCACTGGAAGTAGATCATGCCCCATTGAAGAAAACCATATGGGAGCAGTTAGGTAGTACAATGGATAGTGTGCTGGGCCTGGGTTCAGGAGGACTGACGCTCGGCCAGGCCACTTAACCCCGATTACCTGCCCTTGTCCCACTCTTCTTCTGTCTTAGAATTGTTAAGACGGCAGGGGAACAGGAGGAAAAGGAAGGAAGAAGAGGAAGAAGGAGGAGGAGGAGGAGAAGGGGGGTGATCCCCTTTGCCTCTGGACAGTGAAACTTCAGCTGCAGAACTGAACTGTTGTAAGAACAAGCAGAAGTAGATTTTGAACCAGAAAACCCAGACTAATTTCCCAACATACTTGTTATGTAGCCGTGCACAAGAAGTCATTGTAATAGCTTTGTGCCTCAGTTCCCCCCAGATTAAATAAGGATCGTAGGAGCTATGTAAAGAAACTCCTAATTACCAGTTAAGCTTTTGAAGAGATAATCGGGCATAATGGCTGGAGGAGATGATTCTGATTTAGAATCAGGAAGTCCTGGGATCAAATCTAGCCTCTGCCACATCTCTGGAAGACCCCAGGTTAGCTTTACCTCACCTCTCAGATGCACACGCTCAGGCTCAGCTACAGATGAGCTCCTGATATCCATGCATCAGAGGTCACACTCCCGAGTTCCCCACACTGATGAAGCCACAGGTCCAGATCAAAAGTGGAAAAAAATTGTTCCTAGAGTGTCACAGAACCTCACCATGTACATTCTTGGCACTTAATGGTGGCTGAATTATTATCTATAGCACAAGGCAAGAAACTTAGTATTCGTGGGCAGCTGGGTAGCTCAGTGGATTGAGGGTCAGGCCTAGAGATGGGAGGTCCTGGGTTCAAATCTGGCCTCAGACACTTCCTAGCTATGTGACCCTGGGCAAGTCACTTGACCCCCATTGCCCACCCTGACCACTCTTCCACCTAGGACACAGAAGTTAAGGGTTTAAAAAAAAGAAAGAAAGAAACTTAGTATTCACCTTGAAGGTTCATGTTTGAAAATGTTGCACAGTTCCATCATGAGAAAGCACTGAATCTGCCTAAATGGGCCAAAGCAAACAAACAAAAAATCTTCCTGAAGAGTTAAAAACAAACTGGTAGTGGATTCCCCTCAACCCCCCCCCCCCCCCCCCAGGTCCAAGGAAGATCAAAACAAAATCAGTGGTTTCCAGGAACTAGATATTAAATTATGACTATTCCAAAGGGCCTAAATGCTTGCTTTTCTGGCAAATTTCATCTATTTTCCAATCAGCTCCACTCACTCATACTTTAATTTTATATTGTTATAGATCATATGTTGATAGAAACAGTATTCTAATGTGGTGCATTCCTAGCAAGAATATAACACTGTATTACAGTGTCAGAAAGACCCTTGTCATAAATGATTTCTCCCTCTTCTCTTGCAAATTCCCCTGTAGCCTGGCCAATTGCCTTGCTGCCCAAGCTGGCAAACATTCCCTGGGGTGAGTGCTCACTGGGCCACAGTTTGAGGACAATGTCCCCAAGCTTCACTTCAATCCACCTCTGGCCACCTCTTCCATAGCCTGACAACCATTTTATCCATTGTCCATTGTCAGAGGAGTTCCTGCCTTCTCCTCTCCTCCAAGTGTAGAACAATGAACTATGCATGATTAAATCACCTGTCATTGTTCCTGGACGGGGCATGTCAATCTATTTCTCTACGGTCCTACTCACCATCCAGTTAACTTTCCAGATCAAATCTTTTTTTCCAGAAAAAATGGAAATAATTTTTATTCAAGTAACTTAGAATAGGAAGGGGGGAAGCTCATAACAGCTTGGGCCTACCCCTTCCCCCACTTCAGTTGGAACTCCTCTCCATAACCCTCCCAACTTGAAGGAGGGGCTCTGATGGAAGTGGGCATGGGCAGCTCCTGGGGGGTCCACCTCCCCAACAATGTCACTTTTTAGTAAACTAGAAATGGTGTCTGCCACCTCTTCCCACCCCACCAAGTCTTCCTTGTAAAGATTTGGAGAGGATGAGCAGGATGGATGGACAGGTGAGCATGGGAACCAAAGAACTGGCATGGCTGGGTGTTTGGAAGCCACAGAATGGAAGAACAAAATAGTTAAAAAAAAACAAAACTTAACAAAAACATATTCAGAGGTAGATTGTCAATAGCAGGAAGATTTAATGAGTTCCTAGGGGAAGGGGGAGTAGCATTCTGAAATGAGGGATGGGGGCAGACTGGAGTGAAAAATCTCCTTTCCAGACCAAAATGCCTTTCCTTGGCTTCCAACCTCATTAGAACATACGTATTTTTGTATTTGTATTCCCAGTGATTACACTTGGAACATAGCAATACTTTTTAAATTCAGAAATGGAAGTGCTTGGGGCAGCTAAGTAACTAGGCCTAGAGAGCAAAGGTCCTGAGTTCAAATGTGACCTCAGACAAGACCCTTAATCACATTTGCCTTGCTCTTACTTCTCTTCTGCTTAGTATCAATTCTAAGACTCAGAGTAAGGGTTTTTTGTTTTCTTTTTCTTTTTTTTTAAACCCTTAACTTGTGTATTGGCTCGTAGGTAGAAGAGTGGTAAGGGTGGGCAATGGGGGTCAAGTGACTTGCCCAGGGTCACACAGCTAGGAAGTGTCTGAGGCCAGATTTGAACCCAGGACCTCCCATCTCTAGGCTTGACCCTCAATCCACTGAGCTACCCAGCTGCACCCTTTTCTTTTTTTTTTTTTTCTAAATGAAAGTGTTTGTCCTCTAGTTGCTTACAGTCTAGGTAGGGGTGGGGCAGGGTGGGTGGGTGAGAATAGTTACAGATAAAAGGATATGGGGCCAGGCAGAATCACAAAAGATTACTTGCCAGGAAAGGAGGGACTCCCAGAGATATGAGTGAGGAGCTGGGCATTCCAGGGATTGGGAGGTGGTGGCAGAGTCTTGGGAGGAGGCAGAACAGGCCAGGCACCACTGAAAGGCAGAAGGGAAACATGGGTGGTCATGTCTGGCCATTTTGGCCAGATTTCAGTAAACAAAAAGGGCGAGATTAATCCCATAACCCACCGCAAGTTGGGAGGGTTATGGGCATGTCTAGTTCTTACATAATGGTTTGCAGGTCCTTTAGAGAATGAGCTCCACAGAGAAGGAAAAGTCTTTTCAGCCCCAGAACTAGCATATAGCAAGCATTTAATATGTGCTTGTAACCTGATTATAGTTGTCATAGGCTGGAAAGGTAGGAAGGGGCATTTGTGAAGGGCTTTAATGCCTAAGGAGTTTCCCTTACTTTCTGTCGTAATAGCAATTATGAGACAGAATGGGTTAAGTGACTTGCCCAAAGTCACACATCTAGTTCCTCTGGACTCCTAGCCTGGCATTCTATCCATTGTGCCACCTACCATTGTGCCCTCTTAAGTGTTTCTTGAGTCCCATGAAATGACCTATCAAAACCAATTCATCTTAGCCCTATTATAGCTAATGTTTGCTGCTGCTTTCAGGTAAATACTTCCCATCATTCTAAGGAAAAATCTATTCAGACTTGTGCTTTCCAGTGTTTTTAATAGGAATGAATGAGGTCAGAAACGTTTTCTACATCTATTGATATAATCGTATGATGTCTGTTACTTTTTTTTTTTTTTAAACCCTTGTACTTTCAGTGTATTGGCTCCTTGGTGGAAGAGTGGTAAGGGTGGGCCATGGGGGTCAAGTGACTTGCCCAGGGTCACACAGCTGGAAAGTGGCTGAGGCCGGGTTTGAACCTAGGACCTCCCGTCTCTAGGCCTGACTCTCACTCCACTGAGCTACCCAACTGCCCCGATGTCTGTTACTTTTGCTGTTGATGTTATCGATTATGTTAATAGTTTTCCTGATAGAAGCTAGAACATGTAGGTGTGTATGTTAGAAGTCTTCCCTAGAAAGAGAGAATCAAGGATGCCCATTATCACCCAGAATATTGAATATGGCATCAGAAACGCTAGCAACAGCAATAAGAGAAGGAAAAGAAATAGAAGAAATCAGAATGGGCAAAGAGGTAATAAAACTACCCCTTGGGGCAGCTGGGTGGCTCAGTGGATTGAGAGCCAGGACTAGATATGGGAGGTCCTGGGTTCAAATCTGACCTCAGATACTTCCTAGCTGTGTGACCCTGGGCAAGTCACTTAACTTCCATTGCCTAGCCCTTACCACTCTTCTGCTCTAGAACCAATTGATTCTAAGATGGAAAGTAAAGGTTTAAAAATAAATAAATAAAACTATCTCTTTTTGCAGATGATATGATGGTATATATGGAAAATGCTAGAGATTCAACTTAAAAGTAGTTAAAACTATAAATAATTTTAGCAAAGAAGAGATAACCCATTTAAAAGAAACATAGACAGAATAAAATACTGCAAAAACAAACCCAGGAACTATCTGAACATAATTATAAAACACTTTTTAAATCAATAAAGTCAAATTTTAAAAATTGAAGAAATACTAATTATTTATGGATGGACAGACCCAATCTAATTAAGATGGCAACCCTACCTAAATTAGACTACTTATTTAATGCTATCCCAATTAAATTGCCAAAAACTACTTTATTGACCTAATAAAATAATAACAAAATTCATTTGGAAGAACTAAAAAGTCAAGGATATCAAAGGAATTAATGAAAAAATGTAAAAGAAGGAGGTCTTGGGAAAACTAGGTGATGCAGTGCCTGTCTTGGAGTCTTCCTAAGTTCAAATCTGGCCTTAGACACTTTATAGCTGTATGACCCTGAGCAAGTCATTTAACCTTGCTTCAAAAACAAAAAAAAGAGGAAGGAAGTCTGGCAGTACCAGATTTTAAACTATATTATAAAGAAGCAATTCTCAAACTATCTGGAACTGGCTAAAAAATAGAAAAGTAAATCAATGGAATAGAACATACAACAAACAGTAATAAAAGATTATGGTAAGCTTGTGTTTGACAAAAGTAAAGATTCAAGCCTTTGGGATAAGAATTCACTATTTGGTAAAAATCATGGGGAAAACTGGAAAGCAGTCAGGCAGAAACTAGGTATAGACCAATATATTATACCATTAACAAGATAAGGGCAAAATAGATACATGACCTCCTAGGCATACAGGAAGATATCATAAACAAATTAGAAGAACATATTTGAAGGGAAATCAAAAAGAACACATTAGAAGGAAAATTAGAAAGCAGTTAGAAGGGGGACAGCTGGGTAGCTCAGTGGATTAAGAGTCAGGCCTAGAGACAGGAGGTCCTAGGTTCAAAGTTGGCCTGAGATACTTCCCAGCTGTGTGACCCTGGGCAAGTCACTTGACCCCCATTGACCATCCTTACCACTCTTCCACCTATTAGCCAATACACAGAAGTTAAGGGTTTAAAAAAAATGTAAAAAAAATAAAATAAAATAAAAAAGAAAGCAATTAGAAGGGAACATATTACTCCTCAGATTTATGGATAGGAGAATTCATGAATAAAAGGAGGTAGAAAACACTGTATGATAGAAAAATGATAATTTTGATTAAATTAAAATTTTAAAAGTTTTGTACAAATAAAACTTGTGATGTTAGATTAGAAGAAAAGCAGAAAATTGAGGGAGAATTTTATAGTTTCTTGAATAAAGGTTTCACGTCTAAATAAAATTTGTAAGAATCTGAGCCATTATCTAGTTGACAAATGGTCAAAGGATATGGATAGTTTTTGGATGAAGAAATAAAGCTATACAATACCATATGAAAATGTTCCAAATCTTTATTTGTTAGATAAATGCAAATCAAAGCAACTCTGAGATATTTCATGTCTGTCAGACTGGCTAAAATGATAAAAGAGCAAAATAACCAATGTTGGAGGGAACACATAAAAAGGAGGACACTAATACACTGTTGGTGGAACTGTAAACTGATTTCATTTTGGAGAACAATCTAGAATTACACCCAGACTTATTAAGCTGTGAAAATCCTTTGATCCAACAATACCACTATTAGGTTTATTTCCTTAGGTCAGGGGTCGGCAACGTATGGCTCTCGAGCCATATCTGGCTCTTTTGAGGGCCAGATATGGCTCTTCCTGCAGGAGCCATAAAGTCCATTTTTTTCAGGCGCTGTTACAGGAGCGGCACTGTGAGCACTGGACGGCTCTCACGAAATGACATTTTAAAAAATGTGGCGTTTATGGCTCTCACGGCCAAAAAGGTTGCCGACCCTTGCCTTAGGTGATGAGGGGAAAAGGGAAAGAACCTGTATGTTCTAAAATATTCATTGAAGCTTTCCTTGTGATGGCAAAGAACTGGAAATGGAGGGGATACCCATCAACTGGGGAATGGCCAAACAAGTTGTGGCCTGTGATTGTGATGGAATAAGACATGATGAGCAGGTTAATTAAAAAAAATGGAAAGACCTACATGAAGTTATGAAGAGTAAAATGAGCAGAACCAAAGGAACATTATATATGGCAACAGAAATATTGTTTGCAGAATGACCGATGTATGTCCACTTCCAAAAAAAGAACTGTTAAATAGAAACAAGCAAGGCATAATTATATATATATATAAGATATATATAGTCAAATGATGCCATCTCTATGTGGGGAGGGGAGAGGAGATACCTGGGAAGTTTAATGTAAACAAAAAAATTAGTTAAAAAATAATTTGTCTTAAACATTTGGTGGGCAGCCTCTAGGGACTTAGCAAAGGTGATCGGAAGGCACCAATTGTAGGCCCACAGCCCACGTTTTTCTAATTTGGAAGGACCTATAAATGTTCTCAAATATCATGTACCTACATCCCTAGGCAACATCAGAAAATGACAAATGGATCATGTTTGTAAAAACAAGACATGAGCTTTTCTTTAATACCTCATTGATGACACAGGCTTGTCAGATCAGTAAAAGGAAAATATTTAAAACTTAAGGACTTCCTTGTATGATAACTCACCTGTGATAAGTTTTAGTTCCATGAGCTATTAGCATATCCACTGGGTATAGGAGAGCAAGTCCTTGAAATATTTTATATTAAGAAATTTGCATTAAGAACCCATAAAGGGGCAGCTAGGTTGCTTGGTGGCTTGAGAGCCAGGCCTAGAGATGGGAGGTCCTGGGTTCAAATCTGGATTCAGTCACTTCCTAGCTGTGTGACCCTGGTCAAGTCACTTAACCCCCATTGCCCAGGCCTTACCACTCTTCTGTCTTGGAACCAATACTCAGTATTGATTCTAAGACAGAAGATAAGAATTTATTTAAATATATATATGTACATATATATATTTAAATAAATTCTATATGTATTAAATAAATTCTATATGTATATAACCTCTAAAGAATTGAAAAATCAGAAGCATTTTTTATTTGGAGAGGGATTACAGACAGTGTTTTATTTATCAGCATGGGGATCTGGATTCATATTGAAATCCCCTCCACCAGGGGGAGGACTTTCTGCCTGAAAGTCTTTTCTTCATTATCTTTTCACAAGAATAATTCCAATGGCCAGATGGTTAGAGATGAAGACATTCCGAAAGAGGAAACAAATTGGTTTGGTTTTTTGTTTTTTTTTTAGAATCAAGTTAATAATCTGTGAGATGGAAATGAAAATTTCGCAGTGACTCTTATACCATTCAATTTAACAACAACAACAAAAAAAACAAAGCAAAAAAGGGAAGACACAGTGGCGGGGGTGGGGGGCAGTGAGGGGCAGGCAGGTAGTGAAGACAAATTCTAGGCTGAGCTGTGAATGAGAACACTTTGGAGAGCAATCTGGCATCAGTTACCAAACTGATCTGCGCCTATTACTCAGGGTGCTCATTAAGAGCATAATTCTAAAGATGTTGTATTGGGGGGTGGGGGGTATGTGGCAGGGGGAGCTAAAATGGCTCAGTGGATAGAAAACCTGGACTGAAGATGGGGAGTTCTGGGTTCAAATCTGTCCTCAGACACTTCCTAGCTGTGTGACCCTGGGCAAGTCACTTAGCCATTGCCAATCCATTACTGCTCTTCTGCCTTAGAACCAATACATAGTATAGGGTATTAAGGGGAGCTATTTGTATGAAATATTCATCAGTAATAACCTATGTATCCAAGAACTTTGGGAAGGCGAAATAATGGTATATGAATGTTAGTGTTGTAAAAATGGCCAACATGGAATAGAAAAAGGCCATTTCTACCCTCATCAGAGGGAACAAAAAATAGGATCAAACAGGGGAAAGAATAGTTTCTAGAAAGTAGATCTTAAGTCAGAGATGGAGAAGCAGCAGCATGACTGATGGAAAGAAGAGCTGACCTCAACACCAAAGCCTGGTTTCAAGTGCTGCCTTGGACACACACACACACACACACACACACACACACACACACACACACACACAACTTTAAATTGAGAAGCCTTTGTTCGTGTACTACACACCCATCCCATGGGGCAGGCACTCATCTAGACACAGAGAATAAATGCGAAGGCAGAAGTGAATCTTCGAAGCCTTTCCGGCCTTTCCAAAACCTGCTGGGGGCACAGGAAGGTGGGTCTCCTAGCTTTGGGTCTGTCCACACACATATACACCACCCAGTGCTCCATGCTTTGGGATAATAGAACTTGGGCTGAGGAGTAGCTGACCCAGGCTGTCTCTTTTCCCATCAATTTCCAATTTTGTGAGAAGGGGAGGGAGATACTTTTCGGTCTCCATACAATCCACTGGAATGCATTGGATCACCTGCCCTGGCCTCAGTCTTCTTGAAGTCTAAGCTGGGCCATCTTCCCTCTCTTGCCATCCCTCTTGGTCTCATTTGCCCTGGCTTTGCCCTTCCGTTCAATCACAAGGGCAACCCTGGGCAAATCACTTGCTCTCACTGCCCCGGCAACTAAAAAGAAGACTAATAAACTGCAACTCTGTGTAGGTACAAGGAATTTCCTGATCGGAGTCCTCCACCATTTGAAACCGCAAATGAGAAATTTTTCCTCTTTCCCTTGAGTTGCATGAACTTGCAATTCACTGTCATTCTCTTCCATATTTGTGTTTTTCGAATTTGGACTAAAGAAAGCAAATATATATATAGTGAGACATATATAAATATATAAAAAGATATATTATGTATGTATGTATGTATGTGCTGGGGGAGATATATAACAGCAGACGGAAATGGGCAATCTATTACTTTTCTTAACCCTTACCTTTCATCTTAGAATCAGTACTGTGTATTGGTTCCAAGGCAGAAGAGTGTAAGGACTAGGCCAGAGATTCCCAAAGTGGGTGCCACTGCCCCCTGGTGGGTGCTGCAGTGATCCAGGAAGGCGGTGATGGCCACAGGGGCATTTATCTTTCCTATTAATTGCTATTAAAATTTTAAAAATTAATTTCCAGGGGGCTAAGGAATATTTTTTCTGGAAAGGAAGCGGTAGGCCAAAAAAGTTTGGGAACCACTGGATTAGGCAATTGGGGTCATAAAGTAAGGAAGTATCTGAGGCCAGATTTGAACCTATGATCTCCCTTCTGTAGGCCTGACTCTCAATCCATTGGGCCACCCAGCTGCCCCCATGCTATTACTTTATTTAAGTAGGAAAACTTGGTGCGAGCTTTTTTCCAAAGCAATCCGGAAGTATCCCCCCAATATCTCTCCCCTTTGACCCCGTGATTGTTTTTCTCCTAAAGATATCATGAAAAGGATGGGGGTGGGGTTGGGCAGTGTTGGTGGGGAGCAGTAGCTACACAAAAATACTTTTTATCTGTAATAACAAGCAGAAAAAAATTTGTGTCCAACTATGGGAAATGGTCAAATGGTGACAATATGATAACGTCTTGGATCCAGGATGGGGTGTTCCCAACCTGGGGCTCATGACAATCCATCTATGCTTTCTCATAGGGCGATTCTTGTTCCTGTTCTCCCCCACCCACTGGGGAATCTCTTCCACATATTTCTCAGGACTTCAGGTAGGGCATTTTTTTTTTGTTTTGTTTTTAAGTCTCCTGGGTCCAAGGATAGCACCTGGGCTGTCCATATGTCTCTCCTCACTAGCTGTGGAACTGGCCCAGCTCCTGTTCCAATCAGACATTTTTTGGACAACATCCCTCATGGCAATTCGTAGACCGAAGTCATCACTAGAACAAGGTGAACCTACTTTTACCCACCATGCATTTGTTGCCCATCAGATCCTCCGACGATTTCGATGCTCCAAGATTCGCGCACCTCCAAGTTTGCAAACAACGAAAACTAAAGAACACAAGGAAACACGGTGAAACACATGGAGATGTAAGGCAAGAACATAGAGGAAATAGAACTGTGCACATCACAGGCAGGGAAGTGGGAGCCAAAGGTCACAGAACTTCAGGCAGACCTGAAGTAGTCAAAGAACCAATGTGGCCTGTTGTAGTGGTTTATTTGGTTAATTCTACTGTTGTATACAAGCATGGTATGCATCTTCCCAGAGAACTGACAATCCTCGAGGTGGAGCGGGGGAACATGGGGGCAGAGTGTTTCATACATTGCTGAATATAAAGTATTTTTGTCTTTTTCTTTCTTATAAGATAGGATTTAATTATTGGGGAGGATTTGGAACCAGGGGATGAAGGAGCATGGGATCACATGCAAAAATAACTTTAATGTAAAAACCATTGACATCAATAGGTCTTAATAAAAGAAAAATGGCTTTAAAATGTATAGATTCTCCTATTTAGGTTGGTTCTTGGTTGTTTGTGGTTAGTAAGCTTACAATTTAAAAGTTAATATGCCAAAAATGTTATAGATATATATATATATATATATATATATATACACACACACACACACACACACACATACTTTTTTACAACTTGTAAATAATTTGGGATTGTGGTGCTTTTTAAAAGCCCTTTCCTTCCATCTTAGAATCAAAACTATGTATTGGCTCCAAGGCAGAAGAGCAGTAAGGGCTGGGCAATGGGGGTTAAGTGACTTGCCCAGGGTCACACAGCTAAGAACTGTTTGAAGTCAAATTCGTCTCTAGGTCTGGCTCTCAATCCACCGACCTATCCAGCTGCTGCCCTCCCCACCCCCGTTGTGGTTTTTAATGTATTAATAAGCCTCCTTGGATTAAACATTTAGTATTTCTTTTCTTAATGATAAAACTGTTTTGAAGAGAACCAGCCATTTCTGGTGTATTGGAAAATTAACTAAGAATCTGAAATATGTTCAGACTGCATCAGGACAAAAATCAAAGAGCTAATCATTCAGATTTGCCAACATCCAACATTCATTCCCTACAAATAACACAACTAGGGATTTTTGGCCCCCTGGATCAGTTCAAAAGCAGTCCAGTCAATTGGGCTGACTTTTGAATCAAATCCAAGTTGCCCAGATTGGCTCGGTCCAAGAGGAAAATTAAATTTCTTGGTACCTCCCGAGTGTTCAAATATAAAATTAAGACAAGGCTCCTGTTAAAGCCAAGGATTTGTTCAAGTAGGAAGACTGATCAGTGAACGTAAAGAAACTATTTTTATTTCCGGGACTAGTTGAGTTCTAAGGAAGGGGATGAATTTATTTGAAGGCCAGCTCCTCGCTTTCTGCTCATTTATATACATCGCTTAATCAGGGCGGGCACTCGGGACTGCTGGAAAGTCATGGAATTCAGACAAATACGTATGATTGTTCCCTGTCGTCTCCTCTGCCAGGGAACATTTGTGACAGAAGAAAAAAAAGAACCTGAACATCCTATCAGTGATTACATGCAGTAGTGAGGAACAGAATGCCAACCACGCTAGGAAAAGGCGATCTGGGCAGTTGGCTGAAACGTCAGTCTTTAGAAATTACATCCACAGCAATGGGGCCAAAGGTGCCCTCGCTCCTTCTTCTCTCCTTATCAGTGATGTTGCCCAGGATGATGTCCACCTCAGTCCTGGGGGGTGGGGTTGGGGGAGTCTAGACTCTGTACAAATGGGTCCCAACGGCCTTTGGGGTCACACCCTTTCTGTTCTACCCATCTCCAAAGGGGGCCTCCCACTCTGAAAGCGGCTGTTTGGAAGCCTGATCATCTGACCCATCGTATGCCGCTGCTGGGCTCTAAAGACCTTTACACCCGTCTCCATTAACCGAGAAGTGGGCAACTGTTTTCTTGTAGAATAACCCCGAAATCATGAAGCAAAGGAAAACACTATTTTGTCAAGTTTCAGAAACTTTAATGCAAGGAAAAAAAAATGATACTCCATAAATGAATGTCACAAAACAAAAGCTATAAGGATATTCCAGCAAACGAAGTCCTTTACTATTAAAGTCGATTAATTATCCAACCCCAGTGAGGCAAAGTTTCTTTCTAGCTACCTCAACGCCATTTCAAATTCCATGAAAAAGTAGCCCAGAATATAAAGTAACTTTCTGATGACTCTACTATGAATACTCAAAGTATGAGGTTTTTTTTTTAAACAATCACATTTTAAGTTGCCATTTCACAATTCATTTAAATATTTTACATACATTTATAAAACACGACATCTCTTCTTTTTTCATAAGCTTATTTGTGCCATAACTTTCTATCAAGAAGATAGCCAATTTAAATTATTTTCTTAAACCCATCACAAATAGGTGTACATTTATAGAACCACTGCAATAATACAGGAGAAATGACTGCGTTAAAGACATTAGGCGGTGAAAACGAAAACAACAATAATAATAGCACCTTGGTGTAGGGGCAATAGCACTAGCCCGAGAATCAGAAGACCTGGGTTCAAATTCTGGCTCTGTCACTTACTGTGTGACCGTGTGCAAGTTATTTATCCTCTCTGAACCTCCATTTCCTCATCTGGCCAAGGGGAGCCCTGCCGCTCGGCCCGCTTCCCCCCATGGGCGGCTTTGTCATGAGGATCAAATGAGATTCTGTATGCAGTGCTTTCAAAACTGTCACTCACCAGACAAATGTAAGTTAATTACGATCTCTTAAAGTCAAATGATTAGAAAATTGATTTTCTTCAAAGGTTTCATTATGCAATAATGAAAGTTTGACACAAGTCATTTGGGAGCTTTGAAGCAAGCTACTCACAAAAATAGACTCAAACATGCATGATTTTAGTGTCTTCTTAAAACTTCTATAGTAAAAAATTGGTTTAATTCAAAATTGAGAATCCATTTCTAAAATACTATATTAGTAATTCTATGTTAGATATCGAGGATAAAATGAAAGTTAGATCTACGGAACAAACTTATTTTTAAAACATGCACCTGTAGACATATATTCCGTTTTTCCTATCCATTAAACTAGTCCTTGTGTCTACAAGTGCTATCCTCAGGGTCCATCCCACAGGCCTGCCATAACAGTGAAATCATCTTCTGGAAGAGATTCCTTTGGGTTCTTTGATATACAAAGCGCCTCAACACCAGGATCCACAACAGACCCACAATAGTCTGAATTCTGCTCGACAGCAAGAGAGTTACAGGAATGATCTGTTAGCACAATGATTTCCTGGTAAGGGATGCTAATTTCATGTCAGACAAGATTTATACAGGAAATATAAGAATAACAAATGAAAATTAAATACATGAACTCCGAATAAGGCAAACCTTATTTTCAAAATTGGGAGTACTCCTCGTCAACAACTTGCATGCAAAACTATATACAATATTCAGCTCCTTTCTCATAGACCTAGTAATGAGTCTTGTTGTAAAAACAGGCATGACAAGTAGTAGAAAAAGCATTTTATTTATATGGAAAAAGCTACAGTCAGATCTGTAAAAGGTCTGTGAGAATATTATATTGCCCGTACGAAAAAAAAAAAATCAAATGTGAATAGCAACAAATAAAAGTTACATATCGTCCCTACGTAGCAGTGCAATTAGTTCACATTGCAATAAAATTAAGTCAAGTATGCAACAAAATCAAAACCAAGTGTTTCTCCATCATCAGCATACTGAGAATTACAGTGTAAAAGATCATGGGAGGAAGGTTTTCGGAATCTGCAGTCAGTCTACGCAACGTCCTAAGCGAGAGAAGGAGGAGGCAAAGCGTTCGTCGGCTTCATTGCCAGCAGTTGTGTTATGTCAATACTGTGCACGGGGAGAGAACGTCTAATGAGCTGACTTACATAGTAAATAAAATATATTTAGTCTATACAGTAAAAAAATACAAATTATATAGTGAGCTAACAAAGAAGGAAATCTGAATACAGATTTCTAAAACTGACGCCATCTTAGACAAACACATACAGTATCGCATGTAAAAACATAGAGTGTGTCCGCACAAAAGAATTTGGTTGCTTTTCAACTGCACTGTGGATCTTGTAGGCTGAAGACGCAGATGTCCAAGTATCTTAAAAACCATAATAAATGTCTTTTGCAAAGCATACAAAAGGATAAATACTCTCATCACAGTCTTAAGGTTATTTTTGGAAGTTTGTTTTGTCTTGCTCCAGAAACACATTTAGAATGGGTAAAAATCAAAGGGTTTCAGGGTATACTGAAACAGTAAACGGTGCTCGATTTTACTTCTAATATTGAAAAAACCTAGAATTTACAGTACTCTGGGATAGAGGAAAAAAATCTTCAAATTTACATTGCATATTTCTGAGTCCATTCTCTTGCGTGTCTGTTGTATCTGTGGGGAGACAAAAAAGAGTTACGGTGAAACTATGGACAGACGTGTCTCTCCTCAGAGGCTCTAAATGTAAAAAATAAATAAATTCTTTCAGGGGAAGCCAGCAGCCCTCCAGCCACCCAAGGTCTGAATGGCCCCATCATTCGACCCACAAGACTACAAATGTACCTGAATGAACAACATTTCAACTCAACTCTCCCAAAGCTGGGAGGATCTCTCAACTACTTCACTGTAAAAATCAGGCTATTCGGACCCCAGAAAGAGAGAAGAAATCAATCTGTGAGATACAGCATGCGCAAACCTGGCCCACCGAGGTCAGGTACTGTCGGGAATCTGCCAAGGAGCGTTTTGAGGAACGCCAGCTCCAGAGCAGGGTTCTTGCGATCCCGGAAAATCAAGGACCAAGATGAAACAGTTTCAAAATAGGCGGCTAGGCTCTGAGGTTTCAGCTTGGTTTTGTTTTTGTTTGAAAGATCTGAATTCAAGGGGATTTAACTTTTCCTTTTGGGAAGTAAAAATAAATGTAAACTCCCCAAATCAAAGAATTTTCAACATGTAACACCCCACAGATGGATCATGCTTAATAAATTGCCTGCTGGCTTGAACCTTTTCTAAATGGCAATAATAGTAAATGGAAGGAAAATACTATTTTTTTATATGGAATAGCTCTCTGGGAGGAAGAGAGAGGATACTGGGGATAACTAAGATGATGTAAGAAACATAAGACATTAATAAAAACGGACCTTAAAATTTCATTCATTCATTTATTTATTTATAAAGCCTTTACTTCCTATCTTAGAATTGCTATTGATTCTAAGGCAGAAGAGTGGCAAAGGCGAGGCAATGGAGGCTAAGTAACTTGCCCAGGATCCCAGTTAGTGAGGCCTGATGCTCTACCCACTATGCCACCTAGCTTCCCCAAAAATGTATTCTGAAAAACTGTGATGGGAAGGGCACAAAATCATAAGATTACCAAACTAGAAACGGAAAGGAGCCATCTACTCCAACGTTCTTTTTCACAAATAAGGAAACTAGCCTTAGATCACAGTTGGCAGAGCCGGGCCTAGAGCGCAGGTCCTCTGGAACCCAACCTCATGCTTTTCTCCTCTATAGCCTCTTGAGAGTAGACCGATAAAGAGGGCCTGGATGAATCCACATGATACCAAATTGCTTGCCTTCTCAAGGAGGGGTGAGAGGAAGGGAGAAAATTTGGAATTCAACATCTAAAAAAAAATGCATGCTAAAATTTCTTTATGTGTAAGTAGGAAATATTTGGCAAAAGAAAAATATATTGGAAAAAAATAGACTTATAAGTAGGCACAGAAAAGACCAGGGTACCCATACGATAAGGGAAGATAAGGAAAAAGTAGAATTGAGTCATGAGCAGTCACTCTCCTGAGTATAACTGAATTCTCTTAAATGCACATGTAAAACCTTTTCTCTGGCCTATGAACACAAATGTACCCAATCCAAAACAAACAGGCCGAAATACTTACTTTTCCTTGTCTGATTTATAGATTTGTGCAATATCTGGTACTAAGGGGTCATCTGGGTTTGGATCACAGAGTAGAGAACATATGGACAACAAAACTGGAAGGAAAGAAAAAGCCATCAGACGGTGGTCGTTTCCAAACGGTCCTACAGATTTGTACGAACATTCACACCCAAGAAACACCCAAGTCTACAGACACTCGCTTAAAGCAGCCACCTCACGTCTCGTCTACACTTGCTGGCCCAGATTAGAAAAAGTTCCATGCGATCTCTGTAAGAAAGCTCGACGCTGAGGCGACGATGAATCGTGCGCCCCACGGCCACGCTTCTCAGCCAGACGGATGGAAGCAGAGGGGACGCCGGATTGGTTCTGGGAGGTTTCAAAGCGCTTTAGAGACGCTTGTTCAGTTGTTCTTCCAACCACGCTGAGAGCTGGACATTCTCATCCTCCGCCTTTTACAGACGAGGACCCTGAGGCTCGCCCTGGGCCCTGCAGCCAACGGCTGGCCTCTTCCTGGTTCTCTAAACGGCAGGCAGCCTTCCCTCTGTGAATGATCACAGCCATCAAAGCTTGAAACTGCATTGAGAATTCTGTTTAGGAATGAGCTACGTTATCTCCAAAAGAGCCAAAACCTCCCTAAATTCTCTGCAGGAACACATTTTTCTGAATACTGCCTAAACTATCCCAAAGAATGAAATGGAAAAAGAATTCTTCAAGGGACTGCTTCTGTTGCCCTCTGAGGGCCGGGACGCCATCCCATCCCATCTCTGAAATTCTAGCAGCCCCTCGCCCGACCCACAGCAGTCTGGTACCCCCAGGACCGATGGTTTCCTCCGCCAGCACTGAGCCTAACTCAGCTTCCTAGATAAGCCCGAAGCGCTTGCTGGAGCTGGAGACAGACTAAATGACTGGGGCAGGGTCACCTCTGTGTGTCAAAGGTGGGAATAGAGCCCAGCAAACCACCCACTCTGTCAAGCTGCTGTTTGTATCCAGGAGGCTGCATACTTTATTATTAATAATAATATTATAATCATTATTATAGTCATCAATAATAATAAAACCAATATATAATTAAAGTAATAATTAATAAATATTAGCCGCCCTGAAACCCTAACTCCAAAAGTTCAGGAGACAGGTAGGTTTTAATAACAGAAAACACGCCTTTCCTCGTCTTCTAAGTCAATCCTATGAACAACAAAAGCCTGTGCCCAAGCTCGGGTGGGCGGCCATCTAGCTGGCCTGCAGTTTATTCTGGCCAAAAACAAAGGGCAAAAGCACTGCCCAACAGGCAGTTGGCAAAATTCAGGATCAGTTATCTAATATCTAGCCTCCATTTTCACTGGTGCCCCTGGGCCTTCCCATGTGGATGAGAACACGATGGGCATCCCTGAGGCTCTTCTTACTTAAACGTACATCTCTGGTGTCTGGGGAGGAGGCAGCGCACGGGGAAGGTGCTGCTTCTTTTTCGGACGGCCCTCGTTAATGCACTGTTTCATTTCTGAGTAAATGAAAACAGCTGTGAAATTCTCCCCCCATCGTGCCTTCCTCAACTTCCTCTTTCAGAATCCCCCAAGTCCAGAGAGGTGATACGTGACAGGGGGAGACTGGCTGGGAGGGAAAGAGGCTGATGAAGGTGGGGGCGCCGGGCACCGAGGTCCACCGCGGCCCCCCACCTGAGTCACGTACGATAAGTAACCTGACAGAATAATTCTGCTGGGACGCCACAAGAATGTCTCCTTGACATCTGGGTCTAGGCCTGGGGATGCCGTCCTTCCATCATGTTTGTATGAAAAGGGCCAGAATGAGAGCTTTAGGATTCAGAAGTGACAGAATATTTAAACAAACCCTGAAGCATGAACATGACATTAAGGGGAGGTGGGGTGTCACTCCCTGGCGGTCTCCAGTGGCAGGAAAAGCCCCCCCTTGCCTCAGGGGCATCTCAAAAAGCAAATGAGAACGGCAGAAACAACACTATCATTTTGGAATCCAAAGGACAAAGCTTCCAGAGGCCACCGAGGCTCAATATTCTTGAACTAAAGCCAGCAGAGTCAGAGGACAGCGTCTTGGCAGGCCGCCATGTCTTGTGTAAGTGTTCGCACTTGGCTATTTATGTCCAATGAGATGTGTCTCCCCGCCAATGCAGGAAATAGGGGGTTCACGTCAGTCAGTCTTGGATCACTGAGGCGGGCAGTCTTTGCATCAGAAGGCTGCTGTTGCTGCTGCTGGGTCAGTAAGGACATTTTAGATGAGAAAACGGGCCGCTGTGGACCACAGAGCCGAAGAAGGCGATGAAGCACCCAGGCTGGCCGGCGTGTGAGCCGCCCTAGCTGTGTCTACGCAGCAGCCCTCAAAGCGCCCCGCTTCTACAGAAATATCGCCGTCAGGCATCAACTTAAAAATAACACACAGGAAGAAACGATTCTGGGCTCTTTACACGAAGACTACAAGGATCACGATTTTCTCGGATTTTACAGAAAACGCAAACAGCCAGTCATCAGGGGGGCTGGTCTTTCTGCCCCAAAGACAAGGCTCCCGAATCCTGCGTGATGGTGGGGCAAGGACGGTCCATTATCCCCCCCAAAGGCCGTCAGAAACACTATTGCACTGACAGAGAGAACCCCGATAAATGCTGAGTAAAGTCGGGAGGGCGACTCCTGCCTGGTGTTCATTGTTGCTGCCAAAACGCCATCACGAGCAAGTAAACGCCGTCAACTGCGGGGCCTGGTTATCGCTTTTCCACACTGGGAGATACTATGGATCAGTTCTGTGTTCTGTGGCTTCTGCCTGCTTCTCTGATCATTTGGGTCTCTGACTGCCAAAGTACAACACTTATTTTATTTAACAGAAACACGTCCTGACTGTGCAAGATACAGCACTGGTTACGCTGAAGCCAGAAGCCGCCATGGCTGCCCTTAGCGGACACCCCAAGTCTGACGGAGAATATTCGCCTCGCCTGCCACGCTTCTCACTGGGAAGGGACGGACGTCCTTTCTCTGACGCTGCCTGCCTCGGAGTCACCGCCGACAGCTCGTTTCCTCCACAGCTCCCATCGTGGCCTTCTCCTTCGGGGATCAGGGGGGGTACTCGCGCCTCACCTCGGTAAGAGCAGGACTTCCCCCTGAAATCTGACTCAGGCAGCCTCTTTGTGGCATTTTTTTAAAAGGAGAAAACAAGGAGACACAATTGGGAAAACCCCATCATCTTTCCGGCGGCGTTTGCGGCCAGGGCGCTCGCCTGCCTCCGTCCCAGCCACCTCTCGGGCACAGCCTCAGAGCGAGAGAGGAGGGGGCGGCTGGTTCCTCTTCCCAACATGACTCACTTGTAAAGGAAGTTACCTTTTGAGACAGTCAGCGCTGGGGACCACTGTGACCTCAGGATATCAAGACAAATACTTCCATTGCTATTTATGTTGGGATGGTAGATTTTTGTCGTGAAAGCAATCTATAGAGAAAAAAAAGGCTAGTTATTAAAAAAAAAAAATAAAAGCAAATAGCGAAACAGGAAGCCAAAGTATCAGCCAACTCACTCAGGGCTAGGCCTTCTTTTATCAAAGTGATCTGGGTAGAAAAAAATGTTTGGACTGGGCAGAACCTAGATAAATGCTTTAACACCCAAATCTCCCTCTTCCCATCTTCTTCTCCCTTTATTTTTTTCTTCTTTCTTTCCCTTTTTTTTTGAACCCTTACCTTCTGCCTTAGTAACAGTTCCAAGGCAAAAGCGATAAAGACTAGGCAATGGAGGTTAAGTGACTTGCCCAGGGTCACACAGCTAGGGAGTATGTGAGATCACATTTGAACTCGGGTCCTCTCAACTCCAGGCCTGTGCTACCTAGCTGCCCTTTCTCTTTATTTCTTGTTCCCTTTCTCTTTCCCATGCCTTAGAGCAGTGATGGGCAAACTTTTTAAAGAGGGGGCCAAAGGAAAGGAAATGTTCCTCTGTCAGTCTGTTTCTAAGGCAACTCTTTCAAAGTTTCATCATATCATATCCTACTCATTGTATTTGTCAGATTAGGAATAATAATGTCAAAGGGATAGAACATTTAAGGGGGCCGCAATTGGCCTGCAGGCCTTAGTTTGCCCATCACTGCCTTAGATGGATCAATATAAATTCTGAATATAGTAGCTGGAGACTAAGAAGACTGAATGACCAGAGCTTTGCAGTTTGGAGGGAGGGGAGGGTGGAGGTGGTCAGGAACCATGATTGCCTCAGTGTGCAAACTTTCTTCTTCTCCCCATAAATATCCATATAATCTTCTATCTTTAACAGTTCTGAGGCAGTCTTTTCAGCAATATCTAAAAGGATCTGCCCCCCTTTAAATATAAATTAATGATTCACTGATTGCCTGGGTCAAAAATGTATGGAAAAACGAGAACAGGGAAATCCTTAGCCCTGAATTTATTTGTCCATCATGCGAGCATACATGTATCATCATTGACTTAAGCCTCCTGAAAGTCAGATAACAGACCCAAAAAACCTTGAGCAGTGGAGGCTACAAATACCATGGAAGAATGGCTCATGCGCTATCTGCCCTCCTGAGGCTGATAACAATGGGCCTTCCTCAGAAGGATGCTCCGAGGTGCAGCAGTCTAAGCATCAGCAAGCCTGTTTTACCAACAAGGAAATGGAGGCTTAGAATTTAATTGACTTGTCCAAGGTCACAAAGTTGGTAGCAAGTTCAGAGTGAGAATTTTATCCCAAATTTCCCAACTCCAATTTCAGCGTTCTTTCCACTATCATAACTCAGTTATTAGAAAGCCCGTTAAAACCACTTCGAAGCTGCTGAGTGAATCAATCAAATACAGATAAGGCTTCCAATGGAGCCATGGAACAAAACTCAAACTGCTGCTGATAAAATGGACACGATTTTAAAATGTCCCAACAGAGGGGATAAGGAAGGGTCATCCATTGAAAATGCACATTTACCTTTGGTGGCTTAAAAGGATAGTCTGTTGGGAAATGTACAGTGAGGAAGAAGACTCCACCTTGGTATGCGCTGTCCGGCTGAAATAAGAAAGCATGCCTGTCACTTGGAGCTCATCACTTCTTCCCAGGTACCAAATATGTGGGCAATTCCCTTCCCCCCCCCCCCCCCGCCCAAACCTTTCAATTAGTCAAAAGGGCTCTGCCTACTCTACATTCCAAATCATTTACCTCTTTTTGCAGGCAGAAAGGAAGATCTTCCAAATACCCCCAGAGACCATAAAACTCTCTCAACAGGACCCAGACAAACAAATCCGTCAATGAACACAGATTTGTGTCATACTCATAGAAATGGACTGTGAGGGGGAAAAAAGAAAGTTCTGCAGGCCTAATCGAATGCAGAAAAAAGACTGGAGTCAAGCTGTTCTTTTCATTTTTATAAGACAGCTCTAGTCACTGGTGCAGTGGGATAGAGTAGGACAGGACAGAAGAATCCCCACCAAACCCTAAAATGGGATATTCCATTTCAAAGGCAAGGGCTGATGGTTCAGAGCCATGAGGGGGACCAGCTCGTGGACAAATAGTTGAAGCCCAGGTGAAACATGAACCCAAGTCTCTGGACTCCACAACTAACACTCTTCCTTCAAGAAAAAAGCAGAAATGAAATGGATCCTATCCTGTAACCAAAACATCCAACTTTGGCCTTGTAATGGAATAAATCTATCTGGCTTCAGAAGTGGGGCTGGGAGTAAAAACAAAACCACAATTTATCAATAAAACAAGTCTCAGAGGATGGATTCTACGCCTTGGTTATATGGCTTCCTGGCCAAATAGTGAAGGGCCAACCTGACAGGGCATGGCAGTGCCCTCCCCATCTTTTTGATAATTTAGAATTCATCTATCATTATCAGTTTTTGTATTTGTTAGACAAAGTGGAGTTTAAATTTTGACAACGTCCCCTTAATGTGCTTTAAGAATATTTGCAATGGAGGCAGTGAGGTAGATCAATGGACTGAGTCAGGTCCAGTGACAAGAGGTCCTGGGTTCAAATCTGGCCTCAGACACTTCCTAGCTGGGTGACCCTGGGCAAGTCACTTCACCCCCACTGTCTAGCCCTGACCCCTCTTCTACCTTGGAACCAACACACGGTATCAATTCTAAGATGGAAGGTGAGGGATTAGAAAAAGAAAAGAATATTTGCAACCTAAGCAGAGAAAGGAGCTCATTCAAGGCATGATAGCAAAGAGCATTCTAAGCAAGTCATCCTTCCACATAGGACCTGTTATTAGGCTCCTGAGTCTGAGATTGGTGCCTCTCTCAATCCCACGGGGGCGCTCCCAACCACGGCGGCCCTTCTAGCTCATTAAGAGTAAAGAAGTGAGCCAAAGGGGTCGGCAAAGCTGAGCTTCAGATCCATGACTCGGGCTCCAGGGGCCTTCTCTGACTTCTGGCCCTAAGTTATCAACTGGTACAATCATTAACTGACACCACAATTCCATAACTCTGAATGTTCTAAAGAGGTAACAAATAACAAATAGAAATTCCTGAAAAACTAGGAAGAAAATATATTTTATAATTCCTCTAAAAAAATAAAAGGAGTTCAATAAAAGCTGGCATCTGGGGAGGAGCATAGACAGGAGGAGGCCAAGGCCCCAAGGTTCTTGGCTCTCCCACTAAGGAGCTCCAGGGCTCTGGGAACAATGGGATAGGACTGGATGAAGCCCAGAATGCCAAAGATTATCTACCACAACACACCCATTTTACAAACAAGGAAACTGAGACAAAGAGAGAGGAAGTGAGTTGCTTAAGGTCACACAAATAAGAAGTACAGGAGCTGGGCCTTGAATTCAGGTCTGGTGACTCCCAAGTCCACAGTTCTTTCTACCACCCTTTCCAGCTCTAACACTTGTGATTCTATGACTAATTGGAAATGCGTTGGTGCTAAGTCTTTTAAGTAATCAGGATTTTAGAGTAAAAAGAAAGTTTAATTACTAACAACTGAATAGATTTAGCTCATGGGGGAGAAGAGGAAGGAACCCAGCCAATAGAACGGGGTGCTAGAGCAGCCCCTCTCCCCCAAGCAGAACTGAACTGTTTGAGTTTTAATGATCTTCAAACAGAAAGGCCAGGAGATGAGCCCTGAGACCCCTGAAGAGGCCAAAGAGTCCTCTGGGTCAAGAGTAATAATTACAACAAGCAGCCTGTCCCGAAACAGCCAGGAATTGGGGTGCAGAAAAAGTCACTGTGGCCAGATGTGGTGCAAAGGCAAAGCCTTCACGGGGGCAGGAAAAAAAAGAAATGCCTCCCAGCAAACCAGGCATGGCGAGCCCAAGAAAACCTATCACTGGACCAACTTGAATCTGTTCTTTTGTCCATTTCCAAGATAATCAAATCTCTGGCACTCAGACCACCCACCGAGGAGCCATACTTACTTTTTTAGGGGGAAAGGTCAAAAAAACAAACCACCAAACCAATTGCGGGCTCTGAACTGTGGCCATTCATCATAATGCTTCATGATCAGCGATTAGGAGAATCAAAGCGATCCCAGCAATCTTATCAGATTATTGGCTGAGAAATCCATTGAGCCCCCTAAGTCTCTAATTAGCCTTCTTCTGGATTAATGTCACGGGGAGATGGGGAGATGGGGAGGGGCGGGGGAGGCAGGGAGACCACCTCACAGAAGAGAGATCCAAGGAAGGGATGAGAGCGCAGCTGGCTCAGAGGGTCAGGTTTGTCTGCAGGAATCAGAGCATACTTACGGGTCCCATAATAGTTGCTTGCCAGTGGAACACTGAAACAGACAAAGGATGGTTTGAGTCATCAGCAAGTGTTCAGACCTTCAATACTAAGAGAAGCAAAAACGGAGCGAGCAAAAGAGCAAAGCTTACAGTCATCTCCCACAGGTCCTGCTGAGCAGTGGGCAGGAGGGTCACGCTGCAGATCACTCAATTCCTGTGGCAAAGGAAGAAGATCGGGGGTTAATTTTCTCCTTTTCCCAATCAAACACCCACAATCAGCCTTCCGACATTTCCATTTAGGATCAGGGGCTCCAGCGATCCACCAGGGTCCATTCATAGCAAGAGAGCACAGAAGAGATCCATCAAGAAAGAGCTGCCCCCTTTCAAGCATAGAAATGAATGAATGCATTATTGCTCAGTCACCCCCTTCACTCTGATTCCAAAGCTGCAGGATGCAAGACTCCCACCTAAAGCTGGATTTTACAAAGACAAAAAAAACAAACAAACAAAAACCCAACAAAACCCAAGGCTTTTGCCTTCAAGGGGACTGCAATCTAAATGAGAAGGTAGAGGGGGAAGACAAAATGCAAATGCTGGAATAAGTAGCATAGTGCAAAGTGTGGCACAAATAAAGGGAAAGAATTGAGCCTAAAAAGAGTCCTGGCACCTAAATAAATAGAGAAGAGGAGGAAGGGCAAGCCAGAGAAGAAGAATTAGTCAAGATCTAAGTTCAAGGAACAATGCCCTGACAATAATTTTAGTTGAAGATTCTAATAAGGTAGCATTTCCCATATTTTTTTGTTGTGGAAACAACAAATGTTAGTCTAAGGGGTCTGAAGGAAGATACAAATAGCATGGAGATTAACTGGGGGTGGGAGAAAATTTTCAACAAAATCACTGAAACTAAGGCGATTTTTATCCTTGTCAAATAAAATAGTTGCCCCCCCCAAAAAAAAAAACCTTCATTATTTAGGGGTAGCTAGGTGGCTCAGTGGATAGAGTATCAGACCTGGAGTTGGGAGGACCCAGGTTCAAATCTAGCCTCAGACACTTAGCTGTGTGGCCCTGGGCAAGTCACTTAACCCCATTTGCCTAGTCCTTGCTCTTCTTTTAGACTTCTTACTAAGACAAAAAGAAAAGGTTTAAAAAATTCATTATTAAGAAAAAAATTTTTAGGGAACAATATTGCAAGCATAGTTTCCTTTCAGAAGCCACTACATCTCCTGGAAGACCAGAGTTTGGGAAATCTATAGGAAGAGTGGTAAATAAAGATGTCAGGTATGGAGGTGCTAGGTTGTGGCGGGGCCTTAAATGCCAAAGCCTAGCATGGGGCTCTGCGGTGCTGAGGACAGAGCTGTCACTTAAGCCAAGATAGCTGCCTTTGGCACCTAGAACTTTCTGAGGCATCTTCTACTCTCCTTCTGACACCCATCGGAGTTGTTGAGTCCATGACTCTATCATCGCTGGCCTTCTCTTTGGCCTCTTTCCAATCCTCATCCTTTCTGACTTCCCAGAGCCTTTCACAATGAAGACCATCCTCTCACCTCTGAGTCTTAAAAACTCTCTTAGTTCTCCTCTTATCTGTCTGGCACACTTTCCCAGACACTTTTGCTAGATCTTTACGTGTGAGAACACTCACTAATTGTGGGTGTCCCTCAGGTACTCTCCTAGGCTCTGGGTACTTTCCCTTCAAGTGTTGTTATTCAATCAGTTAGCTTTGTGTCCAGTTTTCCTTTGTTGATGGAGTTTTCTTGGCAAAGATACTGGAGTAGTTTGCTACTTCCTTCTCTAGTATGTCCCCCAAGAGGAATAGGGGTTAAATGATTTGCCCAGGGTCACACAGCTAGTAAGTGTCTGTGGACTTAAACTCAGGACTTTGTGACTCTAGGCCAAAAACTTTATCTACTGTGCCACTTAGCAACCCCTTTCCTTGTACCCTGCCACTGCTCCAAACACCTACTCTATGTACGTGATGTTCAAACCTGTCTAGGTCAATCTCCTTCCTCGCTGGGCTCCAGACCCATCACTCTAATTGCCTAAAATACATCTCTAAGTGGTATCATTTATACCTGGTACTCATCAAGTCTCCCCCAAATTCATTCTCCCCCTCCCCATCTCTTAACAGCAACAAGTGCTGCCTGTGCACCAAAGCCAAGGGCCATCTTTGTCTACTTCTCCCTGGTCGGCACATTTCGTCAGTTTTCTCCCATCCCCTTCCTCTCCGTTCTTCCCAAGGTGCCCCCAGCCCCCCATCCAGACCACTGTAATGGTCTCTTAAGCTATCTCCCCTTCTTCAACCTGTCTGTACTCCAATCAATCCCTCCCTCCCATCTTGACAAAAACTCCTCTTCCTAATCTACCAACCTGATTACGGCACTCCACTCTTACCAAAATTTCAGCTGCTTCCACTGTCTACTGAATCAAATCCAATCATCTTAGCCTTGTATTCACAGGATCAATGAGAGAAAGCTGGAAGAGAGCTCAGAAATCATGTAGTCCAAACCCCTCATTTTACAGATAAGGAAACTAAGGCACAAAGAAGTTGAGAAACAAGATCTCTCAGGAAGCAAATGGCAGTCAGAATTTGAACCCAGATCATTTAAATCCAAACCCACTCCTCTTTCCCTACATCCCTCTCATTCAAAGTTCTCCAGAATCAGGCTCAAATCACCTTTGGCCACCTCGTTTCACACCTTCTCTTTGCTGTTCTAAGAACATATTCAGAGTTGACATTTGCTATAGTGCTTTCCAATCTAGCTGAATTGTTGCCTTCTATGAAGTCTTCGCTGATCCCTTCCAGTGTGACACAGACTTCCTCAGCTTTGAACTCTCAGAATTATAAAGCTTTTCTGTTCTCTTTGGTATTGTAGTTATTCAAGGACATCTCTTCTCCACTGGATCATAACCATCTTGAAGGAAAAAAAATCATTATCTCATTCCAATTATGAAAAAAAAAAGAACTTGCTTGAAAAACCTGACAAGGATACATACATCAACCAACTAAAGTGTTTAAAAGACACGTACAAAGAAAAGCAAAGCCAGGTCACTGAGAACAAATACAAAAGAATGAGGTGGTTCTCGGAAAGATAGCACAACACAAGATATATCAGAAAACCTTAAGGGCACAGAATGAGCAGAGGCTTGTGGTGAATTCTCTTAGGACAACAAAAAGAGCTTTTTAAAGCAATGTTCTCAGATATGGGAAAGATCAAAGATGATCAAGGATCACTGCTTCAGGTAGATGAAATAAAAACACGATGGAGAGAAAGCCAGAGACACTGCAGGGTAACAGACACAAAGCGGGAAGAAATAGCTTCCACATAGGATGAGAGTCTAAGCTCAGAAAGACTGCGACAAGCTAGAACTTTGGGCCAAATCAAGTAAGATGGAATTGAAAAGTGAAGTCAGACTCTTGGATTTGAGAAAATCAGCTCTGCAAATATAAAATGCCACAAGAGAGGCTCTATAGCAACTAATAGGAAAAAGATCAGGGGAACACATGGGTTGAGGCGGACATGATTGGGGATGTAGACTCGAAATGAGCGCACCAATGCAACTATTAATAATATGGACATAGGTCTTGATCGATGACACATGTTAAAACCAGGGGAAATGCGCATCGGCTATGGGGGAGGAGAGCTGGGGTGGGGGTTGAAGGGGAAAGTAAGAGCATGAATTATGTAACCATGTTAACTTTTCTAAAAAATAAATATTAACAAATGTTAAAAAAAGATCAGGGGATCTTAGTAATGGCGAGTTCGACTGAAGTCAGTAATGTCATATGGAATCCAAGAAAATGAATGCCATTGGAAGAGCTGGCCTAGGAAGAGATCAGCCTCACTTGGTTTCTGCCCTCACTGGAACACATCTGGTGTACCACATTGTAGAATGATACCTTAGGAAGGGCAGTGGCAATCTGGGAGGGTAAATGGGATGGGGAAACATTTTCAGAATCAGTACCCATTGGATGAGTTCAAGGAAACGGAAATATTCAGCCTGAAGACAAGACTTAGGGGGAGGCACATTGTGGTTGGCTTCAAGTACTTTAAGATGACGGAGAAGAGGAATTATGTTGATGGAAACAGAACTATATTTTTTTTAAACCCTTAACTTCTGTGTATTGGTTCTCAGGCAGAAGATTGGTAAGGGTGGGCAATGGGGGTCAAGTGACTTGCCCAGGGTCACACAACTGGGAAGTGTCTGAGGCCAGATTTGAACCTAGGACCTCCCGTCTCTAGGTCTGACTCTCAATCCACTGAGCTACCCAGCTGCCCCCAGACAGAACTATCTTAATAAGAGCTCTCCAAAAATGGAATTGGCTATATCAGGAAATAGAAGCTTCTCCCACCTGGAAGGCTTTAAGGAATAGTTAGATGACCACTTGTTAGGTATATCATAGAGGGGATTCTCATTTAAGTCCTGGTTGAACTAAATAGACTCTGAGGCCCCTTCTGACTCTGATATTCAGTGTGTCTGTAACCAGGGCAGAATGCACCGGTATTATCAGTCCTATTTCCCTGGACAAAGGCTTCAGTATTATGACCATATTCTTGATGGTTTTTTCCTGATACCTCCTCTCCCCTCCCCACCTCCCTCTTTCTTTTCTCTTTACATCTAGAAGATCTTCAAGATGAAGAGAATGGGGGCAGCAGAGCTTTTAAAAAGATACAACATGGCAGGTTAGTAGAGCAGCTGTTTTCAAGGCTTGAATGGCAATTATGGGCAAAAGAAATTAGGACTGTTCTGATGGCTCCAAAGACCAAACTAGAAACAAATGATGGAAGATGCAAAACAAGTAGATTCAAGCTTAAAAGAAACACTTCTCAACAAGTGGAGTTCCACAGCGTTAATAGACTTCACTGGGAGGGCGTGCGCTCTCCATCCTTAAAGGAGGTCTGCAAACAAAGGCTAGATGCCCATTTCTAAAAATGTTCTTGAAAGTCCTCTTGTTCATGTATGGTACTGGACTAGATGGCCTCACGGGCCCCTTCCAATCTCCAACCAGATTCTGTGATTCTAGGATACTTAAGTGTTCTGTCTGTTTCTCTTTTGTTGACCAAGAAGAATGAGAGGCTCATTATCTTTAGGTTGGTAAAAGCAGAATTGGTTAAAAAAAAAAAACAAAAAAAAAAACCTGAAACTTAAGAAGAGAATATCTGACTGCCCTCAATTATTTGAAGCCATTAGGCTCAGCTAAACAATATTTAAATAAGTTGTGGGTATGGTTGCTGAGCCACTCCTAGTGATATTTGAAAAACTGTGCTCAATATGAAATAGAAAGTGTTTGCAGGAATAAAATAAATGCAGCTAGAATGAGAATGGAGACTGTGGACTAGGAAAAAATCTCTGCATCGAGCAGCTCTGACAAGGAGGTGATATTCAGGCCATACCAAGAATGAACACAAATCAACAATAGATAGGTGGCCAAAGGATCAGAACAATTCACTAGAGGAATCACAAACTACAGCCAATCATGAAAGACTACTGCAAATAACAAATAAGCGAGACACAAATCAAGTAATCCAACATGAGATTTCATCTTGTATCCCACAAATTAGCAAAGATGAGAAAGATGGAAACGGATAATATTGAAGAGGCTTTTGGAAGAAAGGCACAGCAGCAATATTATTATTGTTGTTGGGGCAGGAAGTTGGCATGACCGATAGGGAAAGCAATCTGGAATTATGCTGAATAAGTCAGTAAAATGTCTATACCTTTGACTCAGGAATTCTATTTGTAGACAAATATTCCAAGGAGGTCAAAGATAAACATAAAGGTAGAAAGTACACCAGATAATCACTGTAGTCCTTTTTTGTGCTAACAAAGAACTGGAAATAAAGTATATGCAGATCATTTGGAGAGTGGCTAAACAAACTGTGGTATGTGGATACAATGGAATATTATCCTGCAAAAAGAAACAATAAACAGGAATAATTCAAGAGAAAGCTGTAAGAGTTACCTGACCTGATATAGTGAAGCAATAATACAATAACTATAACAATTTAAAGAAGAAAAATGAAACCGAACCGTAGGTAATTATAATGACCCTAGAGATAAATGTAGAAAGCCTACCTCCCTCTCTTCATTGTGAAGGTAAGAGAAGATGAGTGTGAAATACTGTCAGACAGTCGATGGGTTATTTGGATTAGCTTTTTTTTTTCTCCCTTACCAGGGAAGAGTTATGAATGGGGTGGACAAAGAAGAGATATATACCTGCCATAAACATACACATATACTGGAAAATTAAAAGACATCAAGAAAAGAAGGCAACGAATGAGTAAAAGTCACATCAATTTTCGGGGGTGGGGGGGAATAAAGAGGGGAGCAGTCTCTTCAAACCACAGGCCCAAGGAAGCTGGATTGATAAAATTTTAGAAAATGTTATTAAAAATGAAGTGAAAGAGGGCAGCTGGGTGGCTCAGTGGATTGAGAGCCAGGTCTAAAGAAGGAGGTCCCAGGTTCAAATCTGGTCTTAGACATTTCTTAGCTATTTGACCTTAACCCCCATTGCCTAGGCTTTATCACTCTTCTGCCTTGGAACCAATACATAGTGTTGATTCTAAGGCAGAAGGTAAGGGCCAGAGAGAGAGAGAGAGAGAGAGAGAGAGAGAGAGAGAGAGAGAGAGAGAGAGAGAATGAGATTAGTGATCACCAGGACCACCACTGGTTAATCAGGAATAAGATACTGCAAAGTAACTTCATTCTCTGGTTTAATAGGGAAAGGTTACTAACCTTACTAAGACTTGGTGAGTGCAATTAAATCAGCAAAATTCTCCCACAAGAGCCTTGTAGGCAACAAGGAAGGAGGAAAACCAGGCAGGCTAGTTCAGTAGATTATAAATAGTTGACTACTCAAAATCATCAGAGCACTTACCAACGATGGGATAGAGACCAGTAGCCTGGAGAGAGGCCTCCGGAGAAGTTGGCCCTGTCTAGTTCTGTTTTGATCATTGGCTTAGATGGAAGGAGATAGGCTTCCCCAAAGCTGGGGAAGATAGCTAATACCTAAGATGACATAACTGGGAAACAGAAATAGCTCAGCAGACTGGAACTATGTGAGCTGAATCTAATATTAAACTTTGTAGAGTTAAATGTAAAATCTTCTAGGTGATTTCAAAAAGCCCAAGTGCTCAATGATCACTTGTTCATGCGAAAGGGACCTTGAAAAGAGGCTCTTGGGTTGCATGAAAGGCATCCACGAGGAGGTTGGCTGGCTATAATCCTGCAGGAGACTTACTACATGCCACCTCTGAGGCACTGTGATTGTTTAGTTTACGGACAACTTGGGAAAGATACCGGGAGCAAGGCCCAAGAATGGCAATCAGAATGAGGGATGCCCTATGAAGATCAACTGAAGGAAGCAGAACCAATTAGCATAATGAAAAAAGGACACTGAAAGCCTAGGGGGGAAAGGTGGGAGAGCTGGAAGATCAAAATGGTTTTACAGATCACAGAGAGCAGGTAAACCAGCAAGAAGTTCCAGGTTCCATGCAGCTCAGTATGAAAAGCTTTTTAATAATTAAAGCTGTCTCAAATTAGAATGGGCTGCCTTCAAATGTTGAGTTGCCCATCTTTAGAAGTGCTTGTGTGATATTATATCAGAAATAACATTTGAAATTCCTTCAAACTCTGAGACAAGAAAACCCAGAAATAAGGCTAAAAGTAGCATCAAGGAAGAACTGAAGTTTAAGTGAATGCCCCATCCTCCCTGAGAACAAAGCCTACCTTTAAAATAAAAGTGAAAGTCAAGGAAAAAAAAGAACGAACATTGAAAAAGAAGAAAAAAACCACCTACCCATAGAAAATTTAGAGCAAGGCACAGCCATAGAAGGGGACAGTGAAAGCAAAGCAAAAACATGCCAAGTCCCAAAGAAAAATATGAATTGGATTCAGATTATGGAAGAGCTCAAAAAGAACTTCAAAAAGCAATTAAGAAAGGCAGAAGAAAAATGTGGAAGAGAAATGAAAGCAATAAAGAAGAAATAGGCCTAATGAAAAAGGAGGCTCAAAAGCTTAAAAAATTAGAATTGGGCAACTAGAAGCTAATGACATTTCATGAGACATCAAGAAACAATAATTTTTTTTAAATGAAAAAATAGAAGAAAACATAAAATATCTCATTGAAAAAAATGACCTAGAAAATAGATCCAGGAGAGACAATTTAAGAATTATTTAAAAAAATAAAAAGCCATGATTAGTCTATGAAATAATAACTTGTATCTTCTTCAGAGATCTGTCCAATTAAAACTAAGTATTGTTTCCAAGGCAGAAGAGCAGTAAGGACTAGGCCAATGGGGTTAAGTGACTTGCCCAGTGGCACAGCTAAAAAGTATCTGAGATCACATCTGAACCCTGGTCCTCCTGGCTCCAGGCCTGCCCCTCTATCAACTATGTTACCTAACTGCCCCTCCATATCTGTTTATTGAGTCTTTGGGCCAAATTTTAAATATATGTGCTCCACTTTAAAAAATGTTTATGAAATATAGCAGAAACTAGCACATTCATTTTTGTTTACATGGCCAGGGAGGACTGGTCATTGGCATCACATTTTTATTTCTAAGTAGTGATTAGGAAAACAAAAATGAGCTCTGTCTGTTTAGGATAAATATTTTAAAAATAAGTAAAATCAGATCACAGGACAAAGGGATAGAAGAAACCTTATCTAGTCTAATTCCTGCAACATTGTCCGCTATGCACCCTTTTTACAGATTAGGAAATAGGTAGGGAGTTGAAGACAGTTGTCCAAGGTCACAGAGGCTTCAGAAGGCTAGGGCTCAAATTCAAATCTTCTGACTCTGAATCCAATTCTCTTATCATAACTTTTCTTCTTTCTATTCTAAAAGCTGCCAATTTAATAGGCCATATTATAAAACTGAACTTGTTCACATTGTCTTAGAGTGATTTGAGAAATGACTACATCTAATAATACGGTATAAAGAAGAGGAAACATTTCAGAAGCAAAGTTACAGAATGGGGCTCTCTGGTTTCAAGAAGACCTGCAAGTCATTATATATATCACACCAATTTAAGTTTGGGGATTTGGAGAAGAGTCAAATTCAATATGGAAACAGAAGTAATAAAACCTAGTTATCTCATCTAACTTCAGATAAGGGAAACCACATCAATGCTTTCCTTATACTTACTACCTCCTAGGACAAGTCATTTAAACATCCTGGGTCTCAGTTTCCTCATCTGTAAAATGAGAAAGCTGGTCTGGATGGATGCCAACATGGGGTCTCTCCCAGCTCCAGTTTGAGGACCTGAAGAACCAAACTGCCACTCAATTCACATACAGAGCTTTATCTTGCACCAACAAAAAAGGCAGAATGGATGATACCTCCATGAAGAAAGGAGGGGGCGACCACTGAATAGCTTGTTGTTTTTTTAAACCCTTATCTTCCTTAAAGAATCAATACTGTGAATGGCTAGGCAATGGAGGTTAGGGTTTTATCCAGGGTCACACAGCTAGAAAGTATCTGAGGCCAGTTGAACCCGGAGCCTCCCAATACACTAAGCTACCTGGCTGCCCCACTCTGAATAGTTTTTTTTAAATATTTGGGGATTTTCACACTTTTTTCTCTTCATTCTCAAGACAAGTAAGCCAAACCTGGGAATTCAGTAGCTAAGCTCAAGAGGTGGGTACTGCTATGACTGTTCCTCTGCAATCACAGTCGGTCATTGCATTGATCAGAATTCAATAAAAATAGTAATTAATACTTAGGATTATACCTAAATAATAATGCCTAAAGTTTGTATAGAGCTTTAAGGTTTGCAAAGCGTATTATATGTTAACTCATTTGATGTAATGTAGATGCCATTATTATCCTGGTTATACAGGTAAGGAATCTTGTTCCACAGCTGGCAAGCACCTGAGGCAGAATTCAAACTCTTCTCTGCCTGAATTTAATACTCTGCAGCATTTCCGACAAATCTCCTGATTTCTCTGAACTCATTCCCTCCATCATTTCTTACCTTACAAGAGCGTTCCATGATGTTAGAACTTGGGGTTTATATAATAGTGCTTTACAAATATAATCTGAGGAAACTGAGGCAGACAGGCTAAGGGACTTGCCCAAGGTGACACAGCCAGTAGCTATCTGCGGCTACATTTGAAATGGGATCTTCCTGACTTCAGTCCGAGTGCTCTCATCCACTGGCTCACCTAAGCTGTTTCTAATATATTGTAACATAATTTGTACACCAGATCCCAATTCTTTACTAGGAGAGCTGCTCTACGTGGTATTGTCCATTTGAATTCTTTTCCTTCTTTGGGTCTTTTTGATATTCTGGTATTGCGACTATTTCAACATCCAAGTGGCTCTCCTGAAGCTTTTTTTTTTAAATCAATGATATGAAGAGACATAAATCTAAAGGACAATGACATTGGCAGCTAGATGGCACAGCTGGGGTCAGGAATTCACTCTGTTTGTCTCAGTTTCCTCATCTATAAAATGAGCTGGAGAAGACAACAGGCAAACCACTCCAGAAGAACATCCCAATTAGTGTCACAAAAAGTCAGCCGTGACTCACCAACAACAATCCCTAATCACTGAGGTTATGAGAAACAGAGAACAACATGGGTCTTGAAGCAAAATTCTTAGAAGAGATTTCACTTCACTTCCTACCTGATTCTGCTAAACTTATGACACTGTCATTTTGGTCAAGTCCACTTGCTGGAAACACAGAAGTTCCGGTTTCTGTTTTCCTCTTATTCGCAAACACAGTGAAACTTCATTAAGGGAAGTTGTGTGCAAAAGTAAAAACAAAAATAAACTTCTTAAAGGCAACTCAAAAGAGTTTCACTCTGCTGCTCTGAACAGGGAGACAACAACAGTGTTGAAATATCTGGGGGAAGCCACGAGCATTTCTTTGTAGACTGTGTCACACTTCCAAATTCTATTAAAAGAGAAGGAACGTCAGGGAACTCTTATGGCATGTTTCCAAAGGCCACAAGCATAAAAGACTACACGTATACTTTCCCACATAAAGGGTTTTTTCTTTACACAAGACAGATCTGAGATTGGGCATTTCATTCCAGGAAGATCTGCCATTCTTTGACATGGACCAATCTGAGAAATATTAGGGATGGCAGAAGGAGGCATGACAGGAGAGATGATTAAGAGAGACGGAGCCAAGAACTAAGTCTGTGACATTACACCGCTGAGAGGGGAGCCCAGAAAATGGAGAGGGGGAGCAGGGAGTTGGTTTATAACATACAAAATGCCCCTGTGAACGGAGAAAGGCTCTATCTTTCATCTATACCTTTGAGTATCATCATGAGTACCATCAGTCTCATCATTGAACAGACTTGCTCTTTACAAGAACTGAAATGTACCTAGCAGGCAAATGTAATTATAATTTATTAATACCATTTATTTACATGAGGAATAAATATCATTTGTTGATAAATTATAATATAAATCTACCCAACCGACACACTTAGATCCACCTAACTGGTCGGCCACTGTCTTCACAGAGCTTCCACCTATGATTGATTTTAATCTAGCTAGTAAGAAAACACTGAGCACACAGCATCCTCAACTCAATCATAAATACTGCTGATTACTACAGTTCTAAAGACTTTAAAAAAACCAAAACCCTTGCCAATTGTCTTAAGATCAATACTAAGTATCAGTTCCAAGGCAGAAGAGTGGTCAGGGCTAGACAACTGAGATGAAATTACTTGCCCAGGAAATATGTATGGGCACATTTGAACCCAGGTCCTCCTCCATCTAGGCCTGATGCATTATCCGCTGGGTTACCTAGACACCCCATTCTAATGACTTTTTTTAAAATTATTTTTAAGCCTTTACCTTCCATCTTAGAATCAAAACTGTGCATTGGTTCCAAGGCAGAAGAGTGGACAGGGCTAGGTCAGTGATGGCAAACCTCTTAGAGATCGAGTACCCAAACGGCAACCCTCACACAGCATGTGAGCAGCCCCCTTAGCCCAGATAGGGGGCAGAGGAAGCGCTCCCATTGGGCTGCTGGGCAGAAGGGAGGGTGATGAGAGAACTATCCTCAGGCACATGGAGAGGGGTAAAGGAGCAGCCTCTCCAGCACGCGTGCCGCAGGCTCACCGACACAGGACTAGGTGAGGGCAGGTAAGTGACTTGGCCAGGGTTACACGACTAGGAAGGGTCTGAGGACTTTTTGATCATGAAGAACAGACCTGCTTTATACCTTTTATCCTCCCTCCACACAGAAAGGTCACTCGATGACCAAACTCTGAGCACTCGCCATACCGAGTGATGGGGATACGAGGACAAACACTGCCAAGTCTCCACCCTCAAGAAGTCCAAACTCTCTCGGAGGTCAAGGGGTACCCGCGGAGATATACAAGTCCAACATGAATTCCACATGGATGCTTAAAAGCTTGCCACCCAAACAGGGTCAGCAGCTAATTAAAGCATTCTCGAAAATGTTTGTAAGGGAATCGAGAGACTTTTCAAGGCAGCCCAAGACCCGGATTAGGGAAGAGCCAGTATAGTCATGGTCAGTTTACGAGGGCTGACAGGAAATCAAAAAGAAACAAAACAGTCTATTTTCGAGCCGACACAGCCTTAACGTTTCCAAGGCTCTCTGTGTCAAGCCCACATAATAAAAATACTATTGAGAGGGCCCTGGCTGAAATTGAAATTGCACACACAGCATTATTTACAAAAGGCACACAATATGCCAAGTGTTCTACATTAAACAAATCTAGCCATGGTCTCTGCCTCTGAGGAACTTAACATGGAAAAGCAGACAAAGTAAACTGATGCAAAGCAGGTAATCAAATAAACGGGAACAGGGCTGGCCATGAGAGAGAAGAAACTGCCAGGCTCCCAGAAGGCAGGCTGCCCACAGCTTAAGGTGGTTTGTGGGATTTTTCTTTTCTTAACCCGCTATAAAACTGTCTCAGTTACCTATCATCCACCCTCAGCTGCTCTGGTCTGAGGGTAGCAAAAATCACTCATCTCAAGCTGTGTAAATGAAGTCCCCAAACCTATCAGGTGGCCCCTTTGGTTATTTCTTGGCCTCCGGATTTTCGGCCAACTTTAATCTCCACATTCCATACAAAGTAAAGGCCTAGCGGCCCAATGGGCAGTGATGTTTCCGAGTACTCTTTTAATTGCACCCAGAGCCTCAATGACTAGAACGCCTACTATTGACTCATTTCAGAAAGCGTCAGTCAGTCCATCCAAAGGCAGCTAGCTGCGGCCACAGCTCTCCTCATGCCCTCCCACTCCTACAACAAGGGAACAATTCTTACTGGATTTCCTGGCCGGGTGTTCCCACTACAGGCGCGTATGAGCTCTGGCTGGCCACTCATACAGAAACATTTCTTGTCCTTCCAGCTCAGCCGCCGATGGATGGATTCTATACTGCGCACAGGACCAGAGTGGGCAGAAACTCTTTCAGATACAACACTTGAATGTGGTCACGGCAGAACATCTCCAGATCAAACTGCTGCCTGCCTGACCTTTTCCCAGGCAAATGCAAACCACTGGAGTTGTCCCATCATTTCATTCACTGTAGGAATCAAACTCGGGGTTGGCAAACCTGGCTCACCACTAGCCAACTGCCCACCAGAGAAGAGGCTCTTCTCCCAATTCTGCCAGGCCTTGGTGGGTCTTTCCCTGGGCGAGTATATCCGGTCTGGCCATGGCGGCTCCCAAAAGCACCGACAATGCTACACTTGGGAAGAGAGGAAAGCAGGGGATGGTGGTCGTGGCTCCCATCAGATCCACAACTTGCCACCTGGGTAACTGGAGCAATTCCGGGGAAGAGGAAAAATTCCGGGACCTGGCCTTGTGTGTGTGGGAGTGGGGTGAGAGAAGATGGGAGGGAAGACACAGCTTTCTGAGGTCTGGCTGCTGTAGAGAAGGACAATCTGGGAGCTTCCTATTGGACCTAATTATTCCTGTGAAAGAGATGGCGCATGGAAGTGGCGGGTAGCTGGCCCATCTCAGGCTCAGGAAGATGTGGGTTCAAAGGCTTGCCTCTGTACGTACTGCAGCTGGGACCCCAGCAAGTCCCACACCTTCAAAGCACCAGGCAGCTCTCGGATCCTAATTGGCTGAACAGTGGCCAGCAGAGCTGCAGCAGTGAGTACCTCCTTGCCAGCGGGCGCCAGGCCTATCTATACCCCCCAAAGATGCCTCAATCCTTTTTTTTTTTTTTTAAAATAAGAGGAAGAAGACCCATTTGCACAAAAATATGTATAGCCGCTCTTTTCATAGTAGCAAAAAACCGGCACTATCCACGCATTGGGGAAGAGCCAAACAAGTTTGGGTTTATGAACACAGTGGAGCATAAGAAATGATGAAATGAAAGTTGCAAAGGAACTGGTAGAGAGTGAAGGGCACAGAAGCAGAACCATCTAGGTAATGGGTTTTTTTTCCCCTTTCTGTCTCATTGATTCTAAGGCAGAAGAGCAGCAAGGGCTAGGCAAACTGGGGTGAAGTGATTTGCCCAGGGTCACCCAGCTAGGAAGTATCTGAGGCCAGATTTAAACTCGGGTCCTCCCCACTCCAGGACTGGCACTCTTATTCATTGAGCCACTAACAGCCCCTCGATCTATACAAGCATAAAGACAAATACTTCAGACAGACTAGAGAGCTCTGATGGATGTCCCGGATTCCAGAGGCTGCTGAGTAGTCATGATGGACTTCAAGCGCTGCCTGAGACATGCAGTTTGGACATGGTCAATGTAGGAATTGGTATTTGCCAAAGATTTTCTTTTTCTTTCTTTTTTTGAATTATTCAGCTGGGGGGAGGGGTGGGGGTGGAGAAAAGAAATATTTATAGAAAAAATGGAAATTTTTAAAAATGGAGGCCATGGCGTGACCTTGAGGGGTGACATAAAGCAGAATGGAGAGGTTTGTCCCCAATACAACTATGCCTTCTCTGCACTCATTAAAAATTGCAGCCCCTGGCTTCAGAGTAAGCATATAACCTTCTCTTTTCTGCTCTGGCCATTTACCCCTCAGAGCAATTCTAGCCTGCTATGGCCCAGGCACCCACAGCAGCAGCAGCGGAGGTGATGGGTAGGAGGCTGCTGAGAAAATCTCTCTGCCTGCTTCTGTCTGTCTGTCTGTCTGTCTCGGTCTCTGTCTCTGTCTCTGTCTCTCTCTCTCTCTCTAACTCTCTAACTCTACTTTGTGGCTGCAGAAGGGTAGACCTGGAGTTCCAACCGATTTGGGGGAGATCGGACAAGGATGGGCGGCCACTGCAGATTTCATTTCCCTCACTTTCCCCCCTTTCCCAAATGACCCTCTTTCTTTCGAGGACACTTCCATCACCATAGTCATGCAGGCTCATTCCCTGGGTGGGCAAGCAGATGCCAAACTAGGCTGGATTTATCTTTGCAACTTTTCTCATATCCTGTGCCTCCACCTCCTTTTTTTTTTTTTTTTTGTTAAACTCTTACCTTCTGTCTTACAATCAACACTGTATATTGCTTCCAAGGCAGAAGAATGGTACTGGATAGGCAATGCATTTAAGTGACTTGCCCAGGGTCACACAGGTAAGAAGTATTTGAGGCTACATTTGAACCCTGGACCTCTCATCTCTAGCCCTGACTCTCAATCCACTGAGCCACCCAGCTGCTCTCTATTCCCTTTTTACTCACAGTGCCCAGGCCTGGGTCAGGTCCCACAACCTCTTGCCTGAACTAGTGCTGTTTTTTCCTGCCCGCAAATCCCAATCTTCCCCCTTATCCTCACACCAATCTCTCCTACACACACCCAGCAAAGTGACGTTGCCAAAGCTCAGGCCTAAGCACATCTCTCCCTACTCAATCAATTCCAGCAGGTTCCTTTTACCTCTAGCATCAAATGCAAACTCCCAAACTGAACATTTAAAGCTCTTCCCACTTGTCTGTCCTACCTTTCCCCATCCAATTCTACAGTCCCTTCAAACTGGCCTCCTAGTTGTTTCTCTCACACTTATCTGAATGACTGAAATGGCCAGATGCAAGCAGGAAATTAAAGAATTCAAACAACCCATCAAGCACGCAGAGAAAAACAAAGAGCAAAGGGCTGGTGAAACCTTTCTGCTGAGGGGGCAGCTGGGTAGCTCAGTGGATTGAGAGCCAGGCCTAGAGACGGGAGATCCTAGGTTCAAATCTGGCCTCAGACACTTCCCAGCTGTGTGACCCTGGGCAAGTCACTTGACCCCCATTGCCCACCCTTACCACTCTTCCGCCTTGGAGCCAATACACAGAAGTTAAGGGTTTAAAAAAAAAACAACAACAAACAACTTTCTGCTGAGTTGAAATTAGAGAAAATTGGCCTTTTCATATTGTTTAGCATCTTGTATGTGGAGTCTCACACACCAGATGACCCTCCTGAAAAGCTATTCCATTCACAAGCTATTAGGACTTCTCATTTCATTGCTGCCATGGGTATCTTTCAATAAAAAGTTATCTTAAAAAAAAAAGGATATTCACTTATTTAATCAAATTAGCGAATAAATTAGCGATTAATAATTCTTTACAAAACTGATCTGTGCGCCAAGGCACACACAGGGAGTTTTAAAAAATAACAGAAATATATTCAATGTTGCTCAAGATCAAAAAATGTTTTCTGTATCATTACACAAAAGTAGAAAATATTTTTCAAGCTCTCATTTATTTCATTTTTATCATCCTTGTCTGTTTCACAATATATTAAGACAAAAAGAATGCAATTATATTACTTACAGATATATTGAGCACATGTACACAAAAATGAACATAACTGAGCTTTCTACCTCACACACAACAAACCTGAGGATTATTTTTTTTAAACCCTTACCTTCTGTCTTGTCCAGGGTCACACAGCTAGGAAGTATCTGAGGTTGGATTTGAACCTAGGACCTCCTGTCTCTAGGCCTGGCTCTCAATCCTCTGAGCTACCCAGCTGCCCCCTTGAGGATTATTTTTAAAAACCTACTAATAGTTAATGCTGGTTGAGATGGGATTTTTATGTGGGGAGAACATTAGGTGAATTAAAAAAAAAAAAAGCTATCAAATAGAGCCAGGTCTGGAGATAGCAGGCCCTGGGTTCAAATGTGGTCCCAGATAATTCAAAACTATATGACCCTGGACAAGCAACTGCCTAACCCTAACCTCACATTTGCCTTGGAACCGATTCTTAGCGTTGATTCTAAAACAGAAGGTATGGTGGTGTTTTGTTTTGTTTTTTAAGAGAGAAAAAGGCAAATAATGTCAATAAAAATTTATTTTTAAAAATAGTCAATACTGCTCCTTTACAAGAGGAGACATTAGGAGGAAACATTGCATCTAAAAGCAGAATTTTTTGTTATACTGATCAGCCTGGTTGAATTATTTTCTTCTTCCTTTTGTTATAAGGGATGGTGTCTGAGAGGAAGGAGGAAGGATAGAAAAGGAAATCTAGACAAACACAAACATCAAAAGGGCCAAAGAGGAAACCCAAAGATTTAGCAATAAAATCTTTTTAAAAGAATCCCTGTTTAGGGGCAGCTGGGTAGCTCAGTGGATTGAGAGTCAGGCCTAGAGATGGGAGGTCCTAGGTTCAAATCTGGCCTCAGACACTTCCCAGCTAGGTGACCCTGGGCAAGTCACTTGACCCCCATTGCCCACCCTTACCGCTCTTCCACCTAGGAGCCAATACACCGAAGTTAAGGGTTTAAGAAAAAAATAAAGAATCCCTGTTGTCGAGATTGTTAGAAGATAGTCTGATTAATAATGAACTGGGCCTGCCCTCATGGAAAACAAGGTAGATTGGTGTGAGAACTTCCAACTGAACTTTCTATATTCTTTGACACTAATTCTATCACCAGGTAAATGCCAAGAGAGTTAGTGAGAGAGAATCTCTAACAAAATGTGCCCACATCCCACCAACACACAGAAAACAAAAGCAAAGAAATGGCAAAGGTGAAGACTCAGAGAAACTTGGAAAAGTTCTAATGAACTGATGCTGACAAGGGTCAACGCTGCCACATGCACAATGGCAAGAAGATGTAACAGAAAACAGCATTTGGAAACACCAGAAGGCAGATCAGTTCCTGTGAGATGTAGAGAATCGGATTTGACTGGAGGGGACCGAGGATGCCCTGAACTTCTCTCTCTCCTCTCAGGAGACCAGAGATCAGTAGGAGGAGAGGCCGCCACTAGACACAGCAGGTCCGTTATTTCACCTCACTGTACTTGGATACAAGAGAGAATTCTAGGAAGGATGGGAACCTTGGAAAGGAACAGCATTTTTTTTTTAAGTATCAAAAAAAAATCCTGTAAAAATAACAAAAGATGGACTGCTGGGTAGCAACTGGAAGAGTGCGGAGGCTCGTGTGGACCTGGGTTGAAGTCTGGCCTGTAAGCCATCTCTCAAGGCTGCTCTTCCACTACAAGCCACCTCAGGCATTCCTACCAACTGTTTTCCTGTCTACCTGCTTCTTCTAAAGCTGGTCACGGCGGATGCTCTGCATTTGGAGAGGGTGATGGCGGACCAGACAAAGGCTACCCAACACTTCCATTTTTAGTGGAAAACAATAAACAATGACACTTTGTATCAGCAGCAATGCAGTCAGGGCTAGTACAAGAATGTATCACATTGGGTTTGCTCATGTAGTTTTCTAAATAACAAAGTAAACAGCATGAGCTTTCCCAACAGCCTTTCCTCTCTGTCTTTTTGGAGGACCAGGAAGCCATGATTCTGAGCTGAGCGGGACTGAGCCTAAGCTATTGCCCGAAAAGAACGCCAAGCTAGTACCAACCATGAAGGCTTTCACGAAGACAAGTTTGTGAGGAGCGCCGACACTGCAGAAGAGAAAGCTTTTTTGGCCTTATCGCAGTGCAAATGTGTTCAATAAAGGCCAATATTTCAATTCCGGCTTTTGAAGGATGGAAGTAAGTCCTGGCCATCAGGTCTACCTGAGTACCTCCACACCCGATTCCACTGTACCACTGACTAAACTCTCTGTAAATACATCTCAGACAGCCCTACCTAGAAAAAACCACTAGATTATTTTTACTACTGGGGATTGCTTAGGAGGACGCTGCCCTTCCCTCCACCTCCCCACCCCGCAAAAAAACTGCCTTCCAACGAAGCCTTGAAGTCTTTGGCTATAAATAGCTGGGCAGGCTAGAAGGTTCAGCTGGTTACTACTAGGAAAAATGATTAGAGAGTAAGATCAGAAATGAAGAAGAAAAGAGTTCAGGAAGGGAAAAAAAAAATCATGCCAGCCTCCCAGAAGAGAGATAGAGAAAAAGAGAGAGAGAGAGAGAGAGAGAGAGAGAGAGAGAGAGAGAGAGAGAGAAAACAAGAGAACGGATGAGAAGTCAGGAAAAATCATTCAAACATCAAAAAGGTCAAAGAGGAAACCCAATTTTTAGAGGGTCCTCTAAAGCCAAAGTCAGTCCAGCATGGACCCAGATCCCTGCCCTCCTCCGGTACGGGAGGGCTTAGAGACAGACTCCCAAGCCACCTCGGCTAGGAGAACCAAAGCCAAAGCCAAAGCCCAGGGCGGTAAATTATCAGGTCTTCAGTCTGATGCAATCCAAGTGCCATTCTGCCCATAAATGTTTATCTAGCAAATTAAGTATGTAAAAGTACAGAAGTTCTTTAAGAGAACAACCCAAGCATCAGGCCATGACCTTTAGAGTAGGCTGATGGCTGAGAGTTTGGTGAGGACTTCATGAGTACCAAACACTCCTGCAAGGATACGAGAAGGCCCCAAATTCAGTGGAAGATCCCGGAGGCCAGGGCAGGTTTGTCTGTTGAATTAACTGATGTATTTTCTGCTTACATTCACTTCAGCCAACGAAGCCCCTATACCAGCTGACTTGAGGCAATTCTGCATCCTGCTAGGTCTGTTTTTTTTTTTAAGCAAAATGGGCTTATTTAGGTGTACGCTATTAATAGCCGGCCCCAAGGAGGAAGAACTGAGGAGCCCTGCGTCAGAACTCGTCAGCTACAGGAGTTTCCCACATACCATTACACTTTTAAAGGAGGGGGAAGAAGGAAAAGCTATCAGAGGCAAAAGAAAAATCAGATTTGTTAGTTATAAAGGTCTGACTCCACAAAGGAGCCTAGAAGTAGGTTTTTAGATAAGCGAGATTTGTTTCTCACACTGGATTATTTTTAAGTCATCCCTTGGCCCCTCCCTTAGAAGAACTGGGGAATTTTCTTTTTCCAAGACTGAAATGTTCCCAGTTAGAAGGCTCTTCCTCAAATCCCCATCGGCTTGACACGAGTGATTATTATCCAAGGCAAGGAGGGGCAAGAATCAGCTGTTTGGATGCCGACTCATTTCTACAAATTGGATATAAGGATGACTTGTGAAAAGGCACAGCCTTAACAGATTGGGGACACGAGCTCCACACAGCAATAATATCAAAGCCTGTTACAGAAGGAAAAAAAAAAACGTACGTGTGTGTGTGTGTGTGTGTGTGTGGTGGGGGGGGGGTAACGAACCTATAAATTCATAGGCCGCCAGGTGGTATACAGCTGGATCTGGAGTCAGGATGACCAGAGTGCAAATCCTGCCTCAGACACTGGCTAATTGTGTGACTCTTGGGAAGTCTGCCTCAGTTTCCTCATCTGTAAAATGAGGAGCATAATAACATCTACCTCACAAGAATATTAGGAGGACCAAATGAGATCCAATTTTTTTTTTTAAACCCTTAACTTCGGTGTATTGGCTCCTAGGTGGAAGAGTGGTAAGGGTGGGCCATGGGGGTCAAGTGACTTGCCCAGGGTCACACAGCTAGGAAGTATCTGAAGCCATATTTGAACCTAGGACCTCCTGTCTCTAGGCCTGGCTCTCACTCCACTGAGCTACCCAGCTGCCCCCAGATCCTACTTTTAAAACCTACAAGGACTACATAATTCACAGGTACAAACAACCCCATTAAAATGAGCTCAGTACAGAGTGCGAGAAAGGTATCCACAGGGTGTAATAAGGCAACTCCCCAAATTATTCTAAGCTACTCTAAGCCCTCTTCATTTTAGGAACAAAGTCTGGGTTCTTCTGATCATTAAAACAGGGAGGACATACACAAAGCATATGGGAAAACTCGGCCTCGGAGGAAGAAAATGGAATTTACATGGAAAACGGACCCGTTTGGCCCAAGCAGATTCCATGCTAAGTCATTGAGGACCTGAGCAAAATAAGGCCTGGAATGCCATGATCAGTCGGAACCCCTCGGAAACAAAAGGTCCGGCTTGGCTGCATCCAGCTCAGGACCCTTCCATGTGCAGTCCAAGAGGAAGCGCTTCCATCAACAGTAACTGAAAACAAGAGGCCCGTCTGCCAGCTGCCCAGCTCGAGATCCGGCCGCTGCTAAGCGAGTGGGAGATGCTCCCTGGATTTGGCCTGCCCTCCTCCGAAAGGGGCCGGAGCAGGGCTCCCAATACCCCCAAACACGCCCGCAGAAACTCTCTGGCAACTTTGGCCAGCTGCGGGAGCACAGCTGGCGGGCCGGCGGGAGGTGTGGAGTAGGAGCAGGGCTAGGTATGCCAGAGAAAAGGAGGCCAGTCATGCGGTGAGGTCAACAGATGCACGCTGCTATCCGGGCAGCATGGCATGACGCAGAGGAAGGACTCCCATGGCCGGGGTGGATCCTTTAGGGAGGATTTACAGAACAGAGACAGGACTCACAGGGGCGGGAAAGGGAGAAACGGAAAAAAGGCTGCCCACCGCATCCCCATTTTACAGATCAGAAAGGCGAGGCTCGGAGAACACAGGGAAGTGCAAATAGTCTCACATACAGAGTTTTCTGCCCAGATCCAGAACCCAGAGCTCCTTCCGGCTGCCTCCGGCAGTGAGGAAGCCCTGATTGTATTGCAAATGTAGAAGTATCCGCCTCAGAAAGCCAGAAGGCGGCCATAGAAAGGAGCTATTCCCACCCCCCCTCCCATACTACAGACAAGTAGCCCCCAAGCCGACTGATCAGCGAGTTAACCATCCAAACAAGACCTGAGCAGTGAGGGCCGGAAGGGACCCCGGAGTTCCAGGGGTCCCGCCTGGCCCTTCTCCGAAGCGCTGGACAGGATCATTTTCACTCAGAAAGCGACAGAACACCGAAAGGAATGGTTTTCCTGTCCGAGCTCCAAGAGGTGATGGAGCCCTGGTTAAGCGCCCCTGGTCCGGCCTAACCCCTTCTTCAGCCAGAGGAGAGGGCTCCACACCTAAAAAGTCGGGAACTTTGGTGGTGCCAAGAGGGACTGAGGCCCAAAAGGGGGCCTTAGAGAATCCTAAGGACGGGTTCAACCCCTCCTTCCCCCTTGCGGGAGATCATTTGGCCAAATGACTTGCCCAAGGTCACACAGGTAAACAAACCAAATCCCAGCCAGCCCAGAGAGCTGGTCGGATTTCGAACGATCGTGCCCGGAGTCCTTGGGCTCCAAGAGGGCGCACGGAAGAGCTGGCCGCCTCCGTGCCCTGGCCGCACTTGGGGTGGGGGGCTCCACGAAGCAGAGGCCCAAACTTTAGAGCAAAGTTCTTTGGCCGGCCAGGAGTGTTTGGGGGAAGAGGCAGCCTGCTCGGCCTGCGTGTCTCCTCCGCCCCTGAGTGACCCTCTCCCGTGCCCCTGGGTCAGATCGGGCAGTAGGCAGCGAGGTAACCCCAAGCGGGACCCGCAAAGAGCAGGGGCAGGAGGGCGGGGATGGGCAGCCCGAGGCCTTCAAACTGTGCCCCGAAAGGGGCTCCTTCCCAGCCCACGAGGGGCCCGGGCGCAGTGAAGAAAGGAATCTAGCGAGCCCGAGGCACCGGAGGCCTGCGCTCCCACCATGCCCCCCCTTCCCCGGGACCTCGGGGAGAGCAGCCAGATTTTAAGCCCCACCCCGTGGGATCGGGAGGGGGAACCCCAAATCCAATCCGGCCCGCGGAACTTGGGGGGAGGTGATAAACAACAATAAAAGCCACCTCCTGCAGCCGGCGCCCGGCACAGGTTATTTGCAGTCACATCTCCGGCGCCGGGAGGGGTCCCTTCTCCGGCCCACCTCCCCGGGATGCCGAGCTCTCGGACACCCACCTTCTGGATCCGCTTCAGCGCCATGGGTCCGGGGGGCGTTGGGCTCCTCCTGCCTCAGGCGGCCGCTGGGCTGCGGGGCGAGGGCAGCGTGCGTGTGCAAGCGCGGAGCGTGAGTGTGAGGCACGCGCGCGCACCCCCAGGCGAGCGGCCGTTCGTTCGTCCCTTCCCGACGGACACGGACTCCCCCGCGGCTCCGGGCGAGCCCTGCGTGCCTGCGTGTGCGAGCGAGCGAGGAGCAAGTGGGGAGCGAGTGAACGTGCGTGTGTGCGTGCTGCGTGCGTGGGAGCGGGCGGGCCGGGAAGCGGAGGAGATCGAGAGCCACAGCAGTAGCAGGAGTGAGAGAGAGCGAGGGGCGAGCTCAGAGTGTGCCGCGGGCAGGCGGGCGGACGGACAGGCGGCGGGCGGCGAGCGGGCGGGGGCTCTTTTGTTTCCGCTTCTGGGAAGGAGTCTGCGCCCTCCTGCCCCGCCCCGCCCCCGGGTAGCCCCGCCCCTGAAGCCGCGAGGCCTGCTGGGTCTTGTAGTCCAGCCCCACCGCCACCACCCACCCGGCCACAGGCACCCCCCAACATACATACACACATACAAACATACACACACCAAGCCCCAGACTCTTAGAGCCACAGGCACCTGGGAAAGCCGCAGGGAACCTTAGAAGCCCTCGAGGCCAAGGCTTCCATTGTACAGATGTGGAAACTGAGGTTCCAAGAGAGAAAGGGCTTTCCCAAGGTCAGGCGGGCTAGAGGCCAGCTGGGCTGCCATTCCACCCTGAGGTCCTCGGCCTTCCGAGCTGGGGCTGCAGACCCCGAAGCCAGACTGTCGCTGAGGTCCTCTACTCGTCTGGGAGGATACAAGGTCCACAGCGAGGAAATCAGTGCGTAAACCTGCCCACATGTGTCCACGGGAAATACAAAACATTCCACGTTAGTCTGGCTCCATTGTAAGCACAATGGTGTGCGGTCGTGCCGGGCCCTTCGGGACCCATTTACGGACTCTTCTTGGCAAAGATACCTGCATGGTTGGCCATTTGCTCCTCCAACTCATTTTACAGAGGAAGAAACTGAGGCCAACAGGGTGAAGTGACTAACCCAGGGTCACACAGCTAGAAAATGTCTGAGGCAGAATTTGAACTCTGATCTTCTTGACTCCAGACCGCCCTCCCACCCCCAATGTATCCACTTCATTTTGCTTCCGCCAGTAAGCACAATAAAGAAAATAAAATGTTGATCAGCACTGCTGAGTGACTTCTCTACTTTGTATCTCTGCTCTGGCTCCGCACACAGCAGTCACTTAGTAAGGATTTCCTGTATTGTTTTATTATAACCTTGGGAGTCTTTTTTTAACAAGTAATGATTCTTCTCTCCGTGCCCTCCCCCTTTCCGAAACTCAGAGAAAAGGAGATTACAGGCATCAACCTAGATGATGAATAGCTAGTATTTATATAACACTTGAGGATTTTACATAATTATCTCACTTCATCCTCACAACAACCCTGGGAAGAAGTTGCTATTTTTATCTCCATTTTATAGATGATGAAACTGAGGCTGAGTTTGTCACCAGCTAAGTAAATGCCTGAGGCAGAGTTTGAACTTGTCTTCTATAAAACACTCTCTCTTTCTCTCTCTCTCTCTCTCTCTCTCTCTCTCTCTCT
>NC_058131.1:710807991-710883636 GCF_016433145.1 Gracilinanus agilis
TTTTTTTTGCTTTCTTCCCACAGTGTATTTTCAGAAGGTTGTCATTTAGCAGATTGTGCTTGGCTCTGCCAGCAAAGAAGGAACCACAGACCAGACTGCTATGAGAATGCTGAAAACGCATCAATATGCAAGAATTGCAAGGATGGTCCCCACATCTGTCTGTGAGTATCGAGCTTGGCATCTCTCTGTTATCTGCCCATCTTCTCGGAGGCCATTTCCCCCGTACTGGCTATGGTTCTTTATGAACAGTCGCTGCTCTCTGTGGAGGCAGGCACAAGCCAACCAAGAAGGATGGAAATCAATGCATTCCCCATGCTTGGCATGAACAGAATCGAACCATCATGCCCATCACTGGCACTCCCATGTCAGTGCAAGTAGTGACTTGGCTTTCGGGGTCCATTTGTGAAATACAACATGGGACATGCCTGGCCAAAAAAATCTCTAAAAGGATGAAAATTGATAGTCAGAAATGTCAGTCTTTGGTTTTGTATACATGTTAAGGAAGATTAATATCTTTGAAATCAGATGCCATTATAGGGCAGGAAAGTAACACAGAGGATAGAGTGCCAAGACAGGAGATGGGAGGTCCTGGGTTCAAATCTGAACATAGATACTTCCTAGCTGTGGGACCCTGGGCAAGTCATTTTACCCTGACTGCCTAGATGTTGCTATTCTTCTGTCTTAGAATTTTTACTATGACCAAAAGTAAGGGTTTAAAAAATGTTAGTGTTTTCCCTCCATTTAGGGGCAGCTAAGTAGCAGGGAAGTAACACAGTGGATAGAGAGCCAGACTTGGAGATAGGAAGTCCTGGGTTCAAATTTGGCTTTATATACTTCCCAGCTGTGTGACCTGGGGAAGTCATTTTAACCCCATTTACCTGTCCCTACCATGCTTCTGCCTTGGCACCAATACTTAGGATTGATTCTAAGATAGAAGGTAAAAAAAAAAGAAATTATATGCCATTATACAATTAAGTGTGGATATGAATGTGTAATGAGTTCTAGAATCAGACTACCTAGTTTCAAATATCACCTCTCATACTTAATAGATGTGTGACTCTGGGCAAGTCATTTAAACCACCCTGGGCCTTAATTTCCTCATTTATATAATGAGAGGGTTGGATTAATCAAAGATCATTAACACCGGGTTCAAAACATGTTTTAAAAATCTTTTGATAACTATCTTAATATAATTAGTTTCTTTTGCAGTCTTAGGTATTTTATTCTATGCATTAAAAATTTATTCTGAGAAAGTTATCATAGGCTTCATCGGACTGCCCAAGGGGTCCATGAATGGCACAAAAGGGTTAATAATGTGCTCTCAGTTTAGATGGTTTCTAAGTCCCTTTTCCAGCTATGAAATCTATTTATTTATTTGTAATTATTATTATTTTAAAAAATACTTTACATTTTGTTTTAGAATCAATACTGTGTTTTGGTTCCAAGGCAGAAGAGTGGTAAGGTTTGGACAATGGGGGTTAAGTAACTTTCTCAGGGTGATCCAGCTAGGAAGTGACTCGGGCTAGATTTGAATCCAGGACCTCTGGCTCTCAATCCACTGAGTCACCCAGCTGCCCCCAGATCTATTTATTTATAATCTTATGACCAAATCTTTTTAAAGTTAGGTACCACTGCCAAGACTCATTCTAATCCTTTTATTCAAGGATATTCAGAAACAATAGAGGAGTCAATGGATTATTAGTAATGTAGATATCAAATTATTCCTGACTTCTGATGAGACTAAACATAACAATGAGCCCATTAGAAGGTATTTGGGAGTGTAACAAGCACCAACGTGGCTTTCTTATTGGCATTCAAGTTAGTCCACTGTCTTGCTATCATATACCAGGAGTCCCCATAGGTGTGCTTTCCAGGATTAATCAGACCAGTAGATGTAATTAAATCAAAGCTAAGGCATTTACTGAAATAGTATGGTAAGAAAAAGAGCTTCAAGAGCATTAAGCATCCATCCAGTGGTCCATTGGTCATCGTTGCAGTGGTTTATCTTCCCCTTGAATTACATCTACTGAATTCTTGTTACCTCCAAGTAATAGTGGATGGGGAAGAGGAAAGCACAGATCTAAGAGTGCTGGTGACAACAAGCTATTTCTAATGGCTTGTTAGGAATATGGGAGCAAACATACAAGGTTCAGTCCCTGGAACAGGTGGAGACCTTTCATTGCTGTTACTCAACCAAACCAAGATATAGTCACTAAGTTAGGCATTCTAAATGGAATTAGGTCCTATCTAATAGCGTCACCAATGCCACAGAACAAGGAGGGGTTACAATTAACTGGCTGCCATTGTAAAACACAATTCTATTGTGGTCAAGGAATTCACATTGATGATCACAGAATCTTACAGTTCACAAAGAACTTTAGTTTTGTGATACTTATTTAAGCTCTACAATTATCCTGTGAAGTAGATATAGATACTGTTGCTGTTGTTGAGTCATTTTACTCTAATCTGATTTTTCCTGACCCCATTTGGAGTTTTCTTGGCAAAGATACAGGAGTGGTTTGCCATTTCCTTCTCCAGCTCATTTTATAGATGAAGAAACTGAGATAAGCAGGGTTAAGTGACTTTCTCAGGGTCACACAGCTGGTAAATTTCTGAGCTCACATTTAAATTTAAGACTTCCTGACTTCAAGCCTGTGAACACCCTATCTATTGTGCCACATAGCTTCTCCAGAAAAAGAAAGAAAAAGCATCATTAAAAATTGTTTTTAAAGTAAAAAAAAAGTAGTTTTACTTTCCCATTTTATTTTTGTTCAGATTTTTAAAAATGATGCTTTTCTTTCTTTCTTTTTTTTATTATCATGGTCAATTTCCATTGATCTCATAGGATCACAGATAAAGAGTTGGAAAGGATGTCAGAAAGCTTCTGGTTAAACTCTCTCCTTTTACAGGAGAGGAAACTGAGGCCCAGAGAAGCAAATTACTTGCCCAAGGTTGCACAAATTGTAAGGTAGGGTTAGAAACAGGATCCTCTGATTCCTAATTAACTTTTCTCTCATTGTCTCTCATATAGCTCCCTCAATCACAATCAATCTTCTCTTTTAAAGTGTATGCACCTGTGTGGCTCAGTGAGTTGATAGAAAGGCCTACAGATGGGAGGTCCTGGGTTCAAATTTGACTTCTGACACTTCCTACCTGTGTGACCCTGGGAAAGTCACCTAACCCCAACTACCTATCCCTTACCAGTCCTTTTATTAAGCCCCTGCTATTTATCAGATACTCTGTTCGGTTCTAGGGATACAAATACAAAAGTGAGAAAGTCCCTGTGCTCAAAGAGCTGAAGTCCTCACTGAGAGGAAGAAAATACCTAGAGGGGAGTGGTGGAGAGGACATTTTTTTGTCAAGGAATCCATAGGAGTGATGAGGTGAACCATAGGGCAGTCAGTAAGTAGTCATCCCCTTTCAGGAAAGCAATGGCAGCATTAATTTGAGAGAGAGACAGAGAGAGACAGAGAGAGAGACAGAGAGACACAGAGACACAGAGAGAGACAGAGACAGAGAGAGACAGAGACAGAGAGACAGAGAGACAGAGACAGAGAGAGAGAGAGAGAGAGAGAGGGGGGATCTGCGATTTCTCTGATATAAGGAACTCCCAGATGAAGAAGCTCGTTCTACCAATTTGGCTGGTACCTTCCCTGTAAATCTCAAGTCCCCTAGAGCCATGGTATCAAATTCAGAATCAGGGGCCACTAGAGTATATATAAGGTTCCTGCAGGCCACATGGTACTTGGCTTTAAAAATGTAATATTCCCTGTATTTTACTGTATTTTTACTTATTTTGTTAAATACTACTCAGAACCATTTTAATCTGATTCGGGCTGTATCTCAAAGTATTGTATAATGAAGCCTGAGAGTGATGTGTTTGATAGTTCTGACCTAGAGCATTGAGAGCATGTGACTTTCCCAGGGTCATCCATTCAGGGGTCAGACTTGAACCTAGGTCTTGCTGACTAACTGCATCTGGCGGCCTCTCAAGAAATCTACCCAGTGAAATATTTGTTTGTGGAGTGGGAAATATTGTTGTGGAGAATTCCTAAGGATCATGGAAATTTACAAAATCTTTCTCTGGGTAGAGGGCATAATATCGGGCTGGGGGCATTATTAGGTGCTTAATAATTGCTTATTGACTGACTGACTGACTCGTGCCTAGACAAGAATCCCTTCTGTATCATCCACAACAAGTGATCCCTATACTTCCCCTTGCTCAGACTGGATGAGCTCAAAGGCCCCTCCCAGCTCTAAATCCAGAATCCTAAAATCTCAGATGGAGAATTCCTAAAATTGAAAAGAGCTGAGGAAGACTCTGGAGTTTGTCCTTCTGTTCCCAGATGATGGGTGACACGGAGGCCCAGAAACAGGAAGTCACCCTAGTTAGTAAGTGTCAGATGACATTCCAAGCCAGTCCTCTGACTGCTGTCATTAGGTCATGCATGCCACCTTAGTCATCTGGGCCAAGCTGCCTTTGAACAGGAATCTTTCTACTATTCCCCACCAGTGGCCATTGGTCTTCTGACCATTAAGACAGTTCATCCTTAAATGGCACAAGACCCTACAATATAATTCAAGGCAAACATTTTAGGGAGTTCCTGTTATATGCTGGCATTCAGTTGGCTCAGTGGATAGAATGCTGGATCTGGAGTCAAGAGGACCTGAGTTCAAATCCAGCCACAAATATTTACTAGTTATGTGACTCTTGAGCAACTCACTTAACCTCTGTTTACCTTCTCCTGGTGAAGGAATGGCAAAGCCCTCCTGTATCTTTGCCAAGAAAACTCCACGGACAGTATAGTTCAAGGGGTCATAAAGAGTTGGACACAACTGAACTACCCACCACCACCAACAGCTACTGTAAGCTAAATAAACACTGTGCCCTAGAAGCAGAGGGAGATATCCAAGTGCTTGTCCTCTTGGGATTTGAAATCTGGCACTAAGTGTACTATTATACAGATTAAAAAAAAAAAAATTCTTGCCTTCTTGGCAATTTGGAGTTATGCCCAAAGGACTTTATTTATTTTTTTTTTTAGATTTTTTTTTTTAACCCTTAACTTCTGTGTATTGGCTCCTAAGTGGAAGAGTGGTAAGGGTGGGCAATGGGGGTCAAGTGACTTGTCCAGGGTCACACAGTTGGGAAGTGTCTGAGGCCAGATTTGAAACTAGGACCTCCTGTCTCTGGGCCTGACTCTCCATCCACTGAGCTACCCAGCTGCTCCCCAAAAGGGCTTCAAAAGAACGCATGCCCTTCGATCCAGCAATACCACTACTGGTTTTGTATCCCAAAGAGATTTTTTTTTTTAATGGGAAAGGTCCTATTTGTACAAAAATATTTATAGCCATGCTTTTTGTGGTGGCAAAAAATTGGAAAATGAGGGAGTGTCCCTCGATTGGGGGATGGCTGAACAAATAATGATGATGGAATACTATTGGGCTCTAAGGAAAGTTGAACTGCTCGATTTCTATAAGAACTGGGAAGATCTGCATGAACTGATGCAGAGTAACATAAGCAGAACCAGGAAAACACTGTACACAGTAACTGAAACATTGTGGGACGAGCAAATGAAATAGACTTTGCTACTAATAGCAATGCAATGATCCAGGACAATCCTGAGGGACTTAGGAAAAGGAATGCAATCCACATCTAGAAAAAGAAAAGTGGGAGTAGAAATGCAGAAGAAAAACATGATTTGTCACTTGTTTATATGGGGATATGATTTGGGGTTTAGGTTTTAAAAGATTATTTTTTAATAATTGTATTTAATAACTTTATTTATTATTATAATTTATTATTTAAATGATTTTAAAAGATTATTGGGATTGCTTATCAGCTCCAGGAGGGGGAAGGGAAAAGGGGAAAGAGAGAACATGAATCATTAGCCATGGAAAAATATTCTTAAAATGAATAAATAAATAAATACATTTAAAAATTTTTTAAATTATTCTTACCAGCTTAGAATCAATACTAAGTATCAGTTCCAAGGCAGAAGAATGGTAAGGGCTAGACAATTAAAATTAAGTGACTTGCCCAGGGTCATATAGCTAGGAAATGTCTGATATCAAATTTGAACCCAGGACCTCTCATCTCTAGGTCCAGATCTCCATTCACTAAGTAACCTAACTGCCCCCGTTATACATGATATTGCGGTAAAATGCAACAAACCTTTATCAAACATCAACTATGTGTAGAGTCCTGGAGGAAATACAGTTTCCATGGGACACGATCTCTGTGTCCACGTGGTTACCATATTGTGAGGAGACATGCCACAAAACATAACTGTAACATGCGATATTACAATAACCCAGTTGACTGTTTTGTGCCCCCTCTATTCAAGGGAGAGGAGAAGTTCAGATAACCTACCGAGTATCTGTCCTCTGCAGGCTTGCTCCCAGCCTAATAAAGAAGTCAGAATTCAACTCAGAATGACCAAGTGCAACAGAGAGCTGGAAAGCAATGTGCTATGTAAGGTCTATCCCACTATACTTTGGAAAAGGGAGACCGAGGTTCCTGTTTGGCCAGCTCAGCTTCATCTCCAGTCCCAGGCACATTGTCCATCCCTATCCCCTACCCTCCAAAGGCATCGGCTAATAGATGGCTTCACGGCCAGTAGCCACAACCAGGGTTCTGGCCAGGAGTCTCAGCAAGACTCTTGGTCCAGCTACAGCTGTCAAAAGGACATGAGCAAGGAGGTCAGAAGTCTAGAGTCTTGGAGACATGGAGACCAATAGAGAACCCCTTGACAGGGAGCTGATTTTTGGTGGGGTTAAGGTGACCAGAGAGGAAGGTGGCAGAGTGTGAATTTTGGTTAACAATTTTGAATTATTTGTGTCGATTTCAACATGAAGGCACTCATTCTTAAAAAGATGGATGACATGTTTATCCCCTTAATTGGGGCACTTGTGAAGATCCAGTGAATGATGTAGGAGAACTATTTTTTTTATTTTTATTTTGAGTATTTTCCCATAGTTCCATGTTTCATGTTCTTTCCCTCTCCCCAAACCCCCCTAACCAACACACAATTCCACTGGGTTTTACACGTATCATTGATCAAGACCTAATTCCATATTATTGATAGTTGGACTAGAGTTATCGTTTAGTGTCTTCATCCCCAGTAACATCCACATCAGCCCATGTGTTCAAGCAGTTATTTTTCTTCTGTGTTTTAGAAGAACTATTTTTGAAACAAATACTAGCAAGAGAGGAAGTGGGGAGCAGCTAAGTAGCACATTGGATAGAAAACCAGACCTGGAGTTGTGAGGGCCTGGGTTCAAATCTAGCCTCAGACACTTCCGGAACAAGCCATTTAACCCTTTTAGCCCTTACTGTTCTTCTGCCTACTTGATATCAATTCTAAGACAAGAGGTAAGGATTTTTTAAAAACTAGAAGAGAGTCCAACCCCCTCATTTTATACCTGAAGAAACTAAGGCTGAGAGAGGTTAAAAGTTGCTTATAGTCACACATAGATCCAAAAGATACTGAATCAAGATCTGAACCTGGGTCTCCCTGACTCAGGGTCCATTGCTCAATTCACTGCCTCTTCTTCTCTGGATCCCTCAAGTAAAGAACAGAGACTCTTAATTTTTGAATTTGTATGCCCGGTGCTTAGCATGGTGTCTGGCACATAGTAGTTGAATAATAAATCCTTTCTCGTTGAATGATCAGCTGATTGGTTGAAGGGAGATTGTCACTGATTGTTGAGTGTCTTCTATAAACAAGGTACCAGGGATATACAAAGTAGGGAAACTGCATTTTGTACAGAGGGTCCTTGAAACAATTCAAAAAGGGGGCAGCTGGGTAGCTCAGTAGATTGAGAGCCAGGCCTAGAGATGGGAGGTCCTAGGTTCAAATCTGGCTTCAGATACTTCCCAGCTGTGTGACCCTGGGCAAGTCACTTGACCCCCATTGCCTACCCTTACCACTCTTCTGCCTTGGATCCAATACACAGTATTGACTCCAAGATGGAAGGTAAGAGTTTTATTTAAAAAAAATTTTTCAAAAAATATTTATCAAGGGGACGATATTTGTAAGAGTACAAGTGTCCTTTCCACATCAAGGGGGTTAGAGGCATGGCCCCCCACAATCTAAAAAATCCAGGTAAGATTTTTGGCTCTCCCTCTGTACCAGAAAAGAAGTCTAAATATTCGCTTTTTCTTTTATAGGATGTTTGCAATACCTTGTTGTAAAATTTGGGTTAAGTATTTGGTCACAGCCTAGACGTAGGTCAATGTTCGGTAAAAGTTTGTTTCTAAATTTGTTCCCTGTCATTAGCTGGCCTTCACATATCATCTGCAGCTTCTACAAAAGTCTCCAAAAATTCCTATTAGTTTTTCTTTTCTTTTTCTTGTATTCTTCAAAAACCTTTACCTTCTGGGGGCAGCTGGGTAGCTCAGTGGATTGAGAGCCATGCCTAGAGATGGGAGGTCCTAGGTTCAAATCCGGCCTCAGCCACTTCCCAGCTGTGTGACCCTGGGCAAGTCACTTGACCCCCATTGCCTACCCTTACCACTCTTCCACCTATAAGTCAATACACAGAAGTTAAGGGTTTGAAATTTAAAAACAAACAAACAAACAAACAAAAACCTTTACCTTCTGTCTTAGAATCAATATCGTGTATTACTTCTAAGGCAGAAGAGCCAAAAGGGATAGGCAATGGGGGTTAAGTGACTTGCCCAGGGTCACATAGTTAGGAAGTATCTGAGGCTAGATTTGAACCCAGGATCTCCAACAGTAGGCCTGGTTCTCAATCCACTGAGCCACTCAGCTCCCCCCTGTCCCATTTAATTTCTTATGCTGACCCTCGATATATTGAAACCTCGATGGGGAAGGTCAAGACGTGAAAGGGATTACCTGTATTTTGTTTAGTACTTAGCACTGTGTCTGTCACATAGTAGGTACTACATAAATGTTTCCTGTTATGTGACAATTATGTGCCAATTGTGCTCATCGTTGGACACAGTAAGACAAAGACACCAAAGTCCCTGCCTCAGGCGTCTTCTATTCTGAGTTTTTGGTTGGGGAAGGAGGGGATAGAGCAGCACAGTTTAGCATAAAGAGCCTTGGCTATGATATACATGGGCCATCCTACTTCCATCACTTACCACCTGTATGACCTTAGCCAAGTTGCTTACCTCTTCAGGAAATTAGTCTCCTCATCTTCTCAGTAAAGGGGACTGGGTTAAATGATCTCTAAGCTCCCTTCTGATTCTATGCCTATAATCCTATGTACCAGAGTTTGACCTGGGCCATAGATTTCATCAGCATGGGAAACTCCCAGTGTGGAAGCTCCCTCTGCCTATATCGATGGATGATTCACCTGTAACATGAATTTAGAAAGATGCTCAGGTTCCTGAGAGGTTACGGTGACTTACCATGATCACTCGGCCAGTATGCATGTGTCAGCAGAAGGGCATGAACCAAGGTTTCCTGACTCTTTCTCTAGCCAGCTCCTCCATCCATTCCTCTGCATTGCCTCTCCTTTAACAGACAAGTCATTTCAAGAGGAAGAAGTGGGGAAAGCAGGGTCAGGAAAGACCCTGTGAGAAAGATGTCGCAAACATTATTAGTCATTTTATAGATGAGGAAATACGTCTCAGAGAGGGGAGTAATGCCCCTTGGATTACACAGGATCAGGGTCTTCTCACTCCAAGAACAGGATAGCACATGGGCTTTGCAGGATTCAAGAGCCTCCTGGAAATGGCCAAAGAATGGGACAGCCCACAAATTGTGGAAATAATATTTTTAATTCTATTCCATAATACAATTTATAACTCTGCTCCTGGCCATTGGATAAGGATGTTATAATGGGGATTCCATCTATGCATGATCTGGACTAGATGGTCCTGGGATCTTTTCCAGTGCTCCAGTTCTGTGATTCAATCTTTCTTTGATGCTATTGCCCTCAACGACAATCAATGTCTTCATCTAGCTCAGGGGTTCCCAAACTTTTTTGGCCTCCAGCCCCCTTTCCAGAAAAATATTCCTTAGCCCCCTGGAAATTTTTTTTAAATTTTAATAGCAATTAATAGGAAAGATCAATGCACCTGTGGCCATCACCGCTTTCCTGGATCACTGCAGCACCCACCAGGGGGCGGTGGCGCCCACTTTGGGAATCACTGACTTATTGTGTGGTACAAAGAGGGATAGATCCTAGCTGGAAGTTGGGAAAGAAGGCAGAGGGGTAGAGAAATCAGTATACATACATGAAAGGATGAAGTAGCTATGTGGGGCGTATGGCATGTTCAGGGAAGACTCTGATACAAATACTGGCCAAGTCCTTTTCAGGGTTGGCTTCCTCCTTTGGTGTCCACCTGCCCCCCACTTCTCACTGGTGATTCTGAGAAGCTGAAGCACATGCAGCAACCACACCACATAAACCGATTTCAGCAGGTGGATGAGACTGAGTTGAGGGTAACTGACTGACCTCAAAACTGGGGGTGTCCATCTTAGATATATAAAGACCTTCTCCCCCCCCCCAAACCAGGATCAGATGAGCAGATGAGAACAATTTGTTCCAACGGCCATGAAGGCAACTGAAGCAGGGTTAGAGCAGTTGACTATGGAGGTATCTTTCAGCTTTCGTTATCTGTGGTTCTGTTATCTGACCATGAACCTTGAACCTCCTTCCAATGTGAAATCTATGATCCTGGATGCTTTAAAAAAAATGTTTTTGGTCATGCAAAACCTCCTTCTATATTGGTCATTGTTGTAAGAGCAAAGTCATACATAACCCAAACCCCACAATAAAGCCATAGACACACTGATGTGAAGGATGAGTCCCACAGTTCTTTCTCTGGAGGTGGAGAGCATTCCCTGGCAAATGTTTTCAGGATTGTCCCAGTACATTGCATGGCTGAGTAGCCCCCATTCCCCCCCCCTCTCCCCCCATCCCATGATCCTAGATTCTTAGAAGGTCTTTGGTGGAACGCCCCAGGGATCTGGTCTTGGTCTTGCGCTACTTAATATTTTCATTTATGATTTCTAGAGAGGCATGTTCAGCTGGAGGTGGGAAGCAGCTAATACACTGAAGGACAAAAATCAGCACCAGAAATCCATGAATTGAAGCAGCTAGGTGGCTCAGTGAATTGAGAGTCAGGCCTCGAGATGGGAGGTCCTGGGTTCACATTTGACCTCAGATACTTCCTAGCTGTGTGATCCTGGACAAGTCACTTAACCCCCATTGCCTAGCCCTTACTGCTCTTTTGCCTTGGAACCAATATACAGTATTGATTTTAAAATGAAAAAAGAAAAGAAAAGAAAAAGAAATCAATGAATCAATCAATAAGCATAATAGCCCAGGAAATGGAGTCAAATTAAGGAAAATGAAATTCAATATATATAACTTAAAGTTTCACACAGACTCCAGAAATCACTTTCACAAATCCAGGGGGATGCATAGTTAGGAAGGAAGTAACTCGTTTGAAGAATATCTGAAAGTTTAAGTGGACTACAAGGTCGGTAAGAGCAAAAGTGTGACATGGTGGCCAAAATGGAGAAAGGGGAAGGGCGTGAGAAGGTACTCTTCAATTGAATTGAGAAAGGCAGAGCTTCTAAGGTTAAGGCGATGGGCCAGCTATACTCTGCCTGAGTTAGACTATATGTGAAGCATCATATTTAGTTCTAAGCACCATTATTTAGGAATTGACAGGAGAGTGTTGGTAAATGTTTAACAACCAGCCTTCCAGGGTGGGGAGGAGTGTATGCTTGACACACTTTGAAATGTAATCAGCATTTTGGACATTTTTTCCATCAAGTTCTGATTTGTCACTTCAATGATTTCCAAGTTCTCACACAGAAAATCCTAACGGGCTTTCCTGAACCTCTGGTGACAGGCTCCAAAACATCCCTGGACATTGATAATCTGGACAGGATCCCAGCAAAGATAACCAGGATGGTGAAAGGCCCTTTGATTCATATAGTCTAGGGAAGAGACGTCAAATACATGGTCTACAACTTGAGCCACTCACAAGTGCCCCTGAACCAGATTAAGATGTAATTGGGAAAATATTTAATAAAATAAACAAAAATACAATAGAACACAGATAATGGCGGTATGTGGTTTTCTAAGTCAATGTGCGGTTTCTTGTATAGTTTCAGTGACCATCATTTCTTTATGGTTGACCCCACTGCTCTAGGGGATGTATAAAGGAACTGTGGTTAGAGGAGAGAAGAACTGGAGCTATCTAATAGTTTAGAGCTACCTACAAATGGAATGGGCTATCTCAGGAGCTAAGGTTCCCTCACACTGGAGATGTTCAAGCAGAAAGTACCTGGCCATTTATTGGATGTATCAGAAAAGAGATTCTTTCTCAGAAATGGGTTGGCCTATGTTACTAATGAAGTGCATCACAGCTCTGAAAGCTAATAATAAACTGTGATCTCTAAGATACTGTTTGTCTTTGTATCCCCAGCTCCAGGCACAGCACCTCGAACACAGTAGGTGCTCAAGAAATGCCTGTTGACAATGTGGCAAATTCCCTGTCCCTGCTATAATGGAACGATCCCATGGGCTGATCCATAAGAACTAACAATTGTATAGAATGTTAGAATGGTAAGGGTGGGCAATGGGGGTCAAGTGACTTGCCCAGGGTCACACAGCTGGGAAGTGTCTGAGGCCGGATTTGAACCTAGGACCTCCCATCTCTAGGCCTGACTCTCAATCCACTGAGCTACCCAGCTGCCCCCTTAGCACATTAAGATTTATAAGTATTTGTCCCCACATCGACTCAGTGCATGTAGCATCCTTTTCTAGATGAGGAAACTGAATTTTTGGGAGGTTAAATGACTTCCTCAAAGTCACATAGCTAGGAGATGCAAAGGTAAAGCCTCATGCCTGTCTCCTGACTAAGACTAGCTCTCTCTTTCTGTTTAGCAGATGTCAGAGCCATGAGCCACGAGAGGACATCTTATTGAGCATCGTCAAACCTTGAATGATGGTTAGAATTGGACTGACCCCAAAGATAAGGGAAAGGTATGCCTGCTGGAGAGAACAGAATGAACAAAAACTTGGTGCTAAAGCTGAGAAAGGCAAGTCCTGGGAATAGTAAAGAACCTGTGTGAGCTGTGTTAGAGGGCTGCAGAGAAGATAAAAGTAGTGGATGGGCCATTGATTAGGGTACCCAAGACCAGCTGAGAGCCCTTCAGCTCTACTAACAAAATTACAGAAGGTAAGAAGCTGGTAATGGAGGCCATGAGGTATTGGGATCTTAAAGCACAGTAAGTATTCAGTTGATGGAATTAGAGAGCAGCTAACCTAAAGGCTGGTCAAAGGCCATCTCCATGGTGGCCCTTTCCAAAGCAAGCTGTGCTCTCTACTGACTGTTTGACAAAGGAGACAACTCCAAGTGGTGTGAGCCATAGAAACCAACTGTAGAGGAAGAACCTCTCCTCTGTGCTGTTCAGATCTTGCACTCAATCAAAATCCTCAGAGTTGTCGTCTACAGACCTCTTTCCTTCCTAGATGGGCTCAATTCTTGGCTCAAACTTCTTGTTTACTCCCCAATTCCTGCCCTCATTCCAGAGGACTTCAATATCCATACTAAACTGTCCCTCAAACATTCTAACCAGTTCCTCAACCTACTCCTCCAAGTTACCTCAGTTACATCACCCATAAATGTTTGAGTTCTGAAATCCCCTTCTCTGAACACAATCTATGGGCTTCCCACTTCTCCCTCTGCCTTCTCTTACTTTTCATCCATGTCATGACCTCTAGTTTTTTGGCCCCTCCATTGTCTCACAGCCCATCTCCCATGTACTAGCTCCTCCCTCCTCTTTTTCCCATCTTGACCTCCTGATGAAGTGTTTCACCTCTAATGGTCCTCTTCTCCTGGACCCCTCATCATTTTGCTGATTGTATTTGATGTTGCTTCGTAGAATACACACATCAATGAGATCCCAGGTCTCTGGGTAATTGAGGACAGGTCCCTCTCCTATCGTGAATCAACTGAAAAGTAAGATCCAATGGGCAAGTGGCCAAAGTCCTTATGAGTATGTGTGGAGTCTCAGCTGATGGGATCCCCATGTGGACACTGGACCCTGTCTATACCTTCTATAACTGGTCACAGTCTGCTCCCCAGTTCAATTCAATTCAACAAACATTTATGATTATGTGCAGGTACTCTGCTAAGTGCTGGAGATATAAAAAGAAACAAAAGATAGTCTCTGCCCTCGAGGAACATACAATTTAATGGAGGGGAAGAGTAAGCTACAAATAGTTAAATGTGAATAAATACAAAGTGAACTATAAATCAGAAAATAAGAAATGATTAACAGAAGAGAGGTTATTATGGAATTAAGAGGAAGGAGGGAAGGCTTCCTGTAAGAGGTGGGATGTTAGATGGAACTTAAAGGAAGCCAGGGAGGTCAGTAGTTTAGTAGAGAAGGGAAAACATTCCAGGCTGAAGGAAGCCAGAGAAAATACCCAAAGTCCAGAGAGAGGCTGTCTTATTCTTGGAATAGAGAGGAGGCCAGTGTCATTGGGTCAAAGAGTACTATCAGAGAATAAGATGTAAAAAGACTGGGAAGGTGGGAGGGTATTAGATTATGAAGGACTTTGAATGCCAAACAGAGCATTCTGTATTTGTTCCTGGAGGCAATAGGGAGCCACTGGAGTTTATTGAGTAGGGGAATGACCTGATCAGACTTCCATTTTAGTGACTGGATGGAAGATGGATTGGAGTGGAGAGAAAATTGAAACAGGTAGACCTATCAGCAGCCTATTGCAGTAATCTCTAGGTGTGAGGGGATGAAGGCCTGCAGGAGAGTAGCGGCAGTGTTAGAGAAGAGAAGGCATACCTGGAGATGTTGAAAAGGTGAAATCAGCAAGCCTTGGCAACAACTTGGATATTGGGTAGGAGGGATGAGTGAGACATAGTGAAGAATCCAGGGTGACTTCTGTCCTCTGAGGGACTTTGAGGATGGTGTTGCCCTCCGCACTAATAGGTAAGGTAGGAGGTGGGAGAGGGTTCAGGGAGAAAGGCAATGAGTTCTATTTTGGCTATATTGAGTGTAAGATGTCTACTGGACATCTAGTTTGAGACTTCTCAAAGGCAGCTGGAGATGTGAGATTGGAGGCCAGCAGAGAGAGTAGGGCGGGATAGGCAGATATGAGAATCATCAGCCTAAAGATTGTAATTAAATCCATGGGTGCTGAGGAGATCACCACATGGTGAAAAGGAAGTTTTTTGATTGGCTAAAACCGGAGATGCCTTCAAAAGGTACTAGCCAGCTTCCCACTCCTTTAGGTATCTTTTTCTTGCCTAACATCTTTCAATGAGGGAAGAGAGACAATCAGGTGAAGGGAGAGGCCTTGGGTTCTTCCCATCTGAAGCCAGCACGTGGTCTATGGATATAGTGGAATTTATTCTTTTGTTTTAGGTGAAGAAAATCAGAGGTGACTATGAGCATGGAGAGGTAAGGATGGTGAGCCGCCTCAGGTCTGGGATTTGAGCCTAGGCCAGATTTTGGGGCCAGCCCAGATTTGAGGTCCCAAAAAGGCTGCCTTCAAGACCCAAATCAATGGCAGCTGAGACAGGGATGTATCCATCGATGGGACATTCAGCACTGAACTCAGTGGTATCACTACTATGTAGAAGTTTCATAAGCCTGTTCTTATTCTCCCCAAAGACCAAAGTGGCATAGGGGAGAGTCCTTTCTTCCTGGTGGTGGGAGAAGGGAAATTTGTTACTCTGTTCTTGCTAAACCTCCAAAGTAAAAATCCCTTTGAAAAAGCTTATTGATAGTTAAATTGAACTAGGATACTGATCTCTGGCAAAAAACAGTCCCCCATCTGGGAGCCTGAACCAATAATATTAGACAAAGAGCTGTCCACACCCCTCGGTGCTGTCCTAAGAACCTTAATGGGGAAATATGGCTGGCTTTGAAATGGTAGAGCGAGATGAGAGTACTTACTGCGCTTGAAATATCGAGTGATTTTTAAAAAATAGAGATGGATTTTGATACATACTGTCTGTGTGACTCTAGGAGAGTCCCTTAACCTCTCAGGATCCAGCCAACTCTCTAAATCGAAGCTGAAAAAGAGTTGCATAGACTCCATAGATCCAGGACAAATCTGAAGGACTTACAACAAGGAATACTCTCTGCTTCCAGAGAAAGATCAGTTGCAGTTGGAATGCAGAGCAAAGCACAGGATTTTCCACTTAATTTATTTGTGTTTTGGTTACCATATGATCAAATGGCTTACCATCTCCTGGAGTGGGGAAGCTAAGAAGGGAGGGAGACAATTTGGATCTTATAATTTCAGAAATGTATGTTGAAAATTGTTATTACATGGAATTGGAAAAATTCAGTATATATATTATTAAATTAAAAAAATATAATATGTATATTTTTTAACCCTCACCTTCCATCTTGGAGTCAATACTGTGTATTGGCTCCAAGGCAGAAGAGTGGTAAGGGTAGACAAGGGGGTCAAGTGACTTGCCCAGGGTCACACAGCTGGGAAGTGCCTGAGGCCACATTTGAACCTTGGACCTCCCTGTCTCTAGGCCTGACTTTCAATCCACTGAGCCACCCAGCTGCCCCCAGTGTATTTTTTTTAAAAAAGAAAAAAAGAAGAGTTGTATGTATTATTCTACTCCCAGGCTATCTTTTCATTAGAGAAAATGCCCTGGAGAACTTAATCCTTTCATCTCAGGAACTCCAGCTCTGGGGCCCCTTTGTTTGAGTTGATGAGCTTCCCTTAGTGGTCAAAGTGATCTTAGACTGCAGATCTGAGAACATCTTTCTTCCGCTCAGTAAACTTTAATGGCTTCCTATCACCTCCATGTTCCAATATAAAATATTCTGTGTTGTTCAAAGTCCTTCCTAACCTAGCCTCACCCCCTACCTTTCTAGTCTTCTTACATTGAGCCATACACTTACACACATACTCTTAGATCCAGGGACTCTGGCCTCCTTGTTGTTCCATAAACAAAACACTCCCATCTCCAGACTCCATGCATTTTTTTAAACCCTTACCTTCTGTCTTAGAGTCAATACCGTGTATTGGCTCCAAGGCAGAAGAGTGGTAAGGGTGGGCAATGGGGGTCAAGTGACTTGCCCAGGGTCACACAGCTAGGAAGTGCCTGAGGTCAGATTTGAACCTAGGACCTCCCGTCTCTAGGCCTGGCTCTCAATCCACTGAGCAACCCAGCTGCCCCCCTCCATGCATTTTCCTTGGCTATCCCCCAGGCTGGGAATTTTCTCTTTTCTCATTTTCATTTTCAGGTTTCCCTGGATTCATTCAGGTCCCACCTAAAGTCCCATCTTCTTGCCCAAAGGGCCATCAAACTGTGCATACCCTTTGACATAACAACATCACTACTAGCTCTAATTTCCAAAGAGATCAAAGATAGGGGAAAAGGAATCACTTGTATAAAAATATTGATAGCAGCTCTTTTTGTGGGGGCAAAAAATTGGAAACTGAAGGATTGTCCATCAATTGGGGAATGGCTGAACAAGTTGTGGTATATGATGGTGATGGAATACTATAATGCCATAAGAAATGACAAACAAGAGGAGCATGAAAAAATCTGGAAAGACTTATATGAGCTGATGAAAAGTAAAGTGAGCAGAACCAGGAGAACGTTGTACAGAGTAACAACAATAATGTATGATGATCAACTGTGAATGACTCAACTGTTATCAACAAGGCAAGGATCCAGAACAACTCCAAGGGACACTGCAAATGGATGAGCACTGGTGGAACTGTTGGAGTTGGAATGTAGATTGAAGCACACAATTCTTCATTCCATTTTCTCCATTAATTTTTTTTTTAAACCCTTGTACTTCAGTGTATTGTCTCATAGGTGGAAGAGTGGTAAGGGTGGGCAATGGGGGTCAAGTGACTTGCCCAGGGTCACACAGCTGGGAAGTGTCTGAGGCCGGGTTTGAACCTAGGACCTCCCGTCTCTAGGCCTGACTCACACTCCACTGAGCTACCCAGCTGCCCCCACTCCATTAATTTTTATGTAGCGAAAGCAATGTATATCTTCTTTCATAATATGATGAACATGGAAATAGGTATTATATTATGGCATATGAACAACCGATATCATGTTACTTGCCATCTTGGGGAGGGAGGAGCTGTGAAGGGAGGGAAAAAACCTGGATCACAAAATGTCAGAAAACACATAAAAAAATTGGCTCGATGTGTAAAAAAATAAGATTCCATTTTCTGCTAGAAGCCTTTCCCATTCCCACTTGATGCCAAAGCCCTCTCTTTATTGGTTATATTAATCTGCTGCCATGCACTCCTAGGTGTCTTGTTGGCATGCACATACTCCTCCTTAATCCCTCTCCCATTTCCAGAATCAACATAATCCATTGAGATGCCAAAAAAAAAAAAAAAAAAAAAAAAGATGTCATTCTTCTCTATGGCTCTACTTCTTTATGGTTTCATCAACTTCCCAAATCAAACTACCTCTCCCTGCTCTCCCCTTTCATAGCTATTCTCTCTCCCTATAAGAAAGCAAGCTCCTTAAATAACTATTGATGGTACAAAATGTTTGGGAGCCTTCCTGTCAAGATATGCATAGGAACTATATGAACACAATTACAGAATGTTCTTTATACAAATAAAGACAGATATAGATAGCTGGAGAAGTATTCATTGCTCATGGATAGACTGCGCCAATATAATAAAAAGGACATATTATGAATATAAATTTATTTATTTAGTGCCACGCTTACAGAGCTTTGTAGAACTAGAAAAATAATAACAAAACTCATCTGTAAGATTATTATTATGATGTCATGATAATACTGTTATTGTTGTTGTTATTGTTATACCAGGTCAAGGAAATAAAGAATTAGTGAAATAAAAAGGGAAGAAAGAGCGCCTAGCTGTAGCAGTTCTCAAGCTATCCTATAAAGCTGTGATCATCAGTTTGGTAGAAATAGGTTGATCAGTGGGACTAATTAGGTATATAATATATAGAGGTGAATGAATGCAGTAGCCTAATGTTTGCTAAACTCTAAGATCCAAGTTTCTGTGGTAAGAATTTACTATTTGACAAAAGCTGTTGGGAAAACTGGAAAGCAGTCTGACAGAAAGAAGATAGAGACGAGACCAACACCTCACACCATACACTGAGATAAACTCAAAATGAGTACATGATTTAGACATAGAGGGAAGAATCATAAATAAATTAGAACTGTGTGACCCTGGGCAAGTCACTTGACTCCCATTGCCCACCCTTACCACTCTTCCACCTAGGAGCCAATACACAGAAGTTAAGGGTTTAAACAAACAAACAAATAAACAAAAAACAAACAAACAAATAAATAAGAAAAACATGGAAGAAATTGTCAGATCTAGGTAGGAACAGGCTCATGACCAAATAAGAGACAGAGTCACAGGAAGCAAAATATACAATTTTGATTATATTTAAATTAAAATGCTTTATTTTTAAACCTTTGCCTTCTGTCTTGGAGTCAATACTGTGTATTGGCTCCAAGGCAGAAGAGTGGTAAGGGCTAGGCAATGGGGTCAAGTGACTTGCCCAGGGTCACACAGCTAGAAAGTGTCTGAGGTCGGATTTGAACCTAGGACCTCCCATCTCTAGGTCTGGCTTTCAATCCACTGAGCTACCCAGCTGCCCCCTTAAAATGCTTTTGCACAAAAAAATGCACTGTGCTAAAAATTAGGCAACAAAGAGGAAATTGGGATTGAGGGAATCTTTGCAGTTAGGTTTCTCTGATAAAGGTTTAATTCCAAGGCAATATATAGGGAACTGCATTAAATGTATAAGAACAAGAGCCAGTCTGCTGGGGTTAATGCTTATTGGGTCTCATCCAAAGAACTGATTGATGACTACTCCATTCCAAGGAAACAAGCTATATCACAAGAGAATATAGTAACAGAGTAGATAGTATAGTAAGTAATTAATTAAGGTAAGATAAGATAAGAAGGAAAGGAAGTGTGGTAAGTAAATATAGTGGGTGAAGAATGTGAGTAAAAGTTTAGAAATCTATATCTATAGAGTTACAATTCTCTGCAGAGCACTGTGCTGGCCACTGGTGATAGAGATACAAAGTTAAATAAAACACAATCCCAGGCTTCCAGGAGTTTACAGTTTACCAGATTCAATGATTGTTACTTAACGTTTTCATTCACCAAAGTCCTCCTCAGATGCCTCATCCTGTGAGTGGCCCAGGATTCTCCAAGGCTCTATCAGCCCAACACAAACTATGATGGATTCCTGCAAGCTGTAAAGGACTCAAGTCTGGTCCCAGTGATGGACTAGCTATTTGTCATCTAAAAGCCAGTCTGACTAAGACAAGGCTTGTCACCAAGAGTGTGGAATTGAGTGGTTTTGTTGTTTGACATTATTACCCATGAAATAGTTCAAAGAACAAAGCGGCTGTTTGTCCTTTGTGACTCACGACCCCACTTCCTCTGTCCAGTGATGAGAGCAGAATGGCAGAAAAAAGAAGCAGAAGATGCTAAGAATCTTATGCCACTTATGCCAATGGCGAACATTAACAAAGGGTGCTGCAGTGGTATGTAGTGCTGGGCCTGGAGTACGAGAGATCTGAGTTCAGACACTATCTGTGTGACCTTGGGAAAGTCACTTTGACCTCTGTTTGCCTCAGTTTCTTCAGCTGTCAAATAGAGCTAATAATAGCACATACCTCCCATGTTTGTGTTGAGAATCAACTAAGAAAATATTTGTCAAATGCTTAGCACAGTGACTGGTACATAGTAGGGATGATATAAATAATAGCTACTCTTATTATATAATTTTTAACATGTGATCTTTGCTGGATGATCAACAGTAAGCTGATGCTCTTCTAGAAGAAATGAACCGCAATCACATGAATATTTCCATATAAGATAAACCAGAAGACAAAAAAATACATTGCAACTGAATGAAGATGTCTCATAAGGAAGTGCTCTGTGGAGCGGTGAGTAAATTCATAGGCTATGAGTTGGGTTTATCATGTGCCCAAAGACCACGAGAAATATCATAACTTGAATTCTTGGTTATAGATTGGAATGCTTTCAATGAAAATGACAATAGATGGATCAGATAAGTAACACAGTGGATATAACACCAGCACTGGAATGGGGAGGTCCTGGGTTCAAATCTGGCCTCAGACACTTCCTAGCTGTGTGACCCTGGGCAAGTCTAATTAACCCCTATTGCCTAGCCCTTACCACTCTTTTGCCTTAGAACCAATACACAGTATTGATTCTAAGATGGAAGATAAGTTTTAAAAAAAGATACTGAGGAATTTGGGAGAGGGTCGGAGAGTCCTTAAAATTTGGGGAAAGTGTCTGTATAGGAGATGTGTGTGTATGTGTGTATGTGTGTATGTGTGTATGTGTGTATATATATAGAGAGAGAGGGGGGGAGAGAGAGAGAGAAAGAGAGGGGGGGGGAAGAGAGAGAGAGAGAGAGAGAGAGAGAGAGAGAGAGAGAGAGAGAGAATAGAGGCCTAACCCTGATGAGAACAAGCTCATTTTCTGTCTGCAAAATGGACATATTAATATAGTACTGGCATGTGTGGGGTTGGATCCCTTCCCCTGGGCAGTGGATGCTCTGGCCTCTTGCTAAAGGACTTGACTTGTCTCCCTCTGACTTTCCAGACCATCCTGTTTCTAGCTCAATTTCTAGCAGTTGCTGGTACATGACTGAAAAACCACTGGTCTAGGCAAGCCTCAGACTGGACTTCCAAAATCTGGCTTCCTTTCCTGGTTTATGTATTTTTTCTTTGAGCACAGAGAACTGGCCAGGTATGCTGGATTAGGTGGCAGTCTTGACAGTTCAAGAGGTCCTGAGTTCTAGTCAAGTATTGGTTGGCCAACGGGAGATGATTTCAGCAGCACCTTGGAAGAGGAGAGCTCTATCACCAGGAGGACTTTGTAGCCAAAGTCATGAGTGGCTGGCTGGGAGTTCTGGACTCAGGAGTTGCTCAAACAGTCTAAGTCTGAGACATAAATGAAATATGTGTTTGACAGTTCTTTTTTTTTTTTAACCCTTACCTTCCCTCTTGGAGTCAATACTGTGTATTGGCTCCTTGGTGGAAGAGTGGTAAGGGTAGGCCATGGGGGTCAAGCGACTTGCCCAGGATCACACAGCTAGGAAGTGTCTGAGGTCAGATTTGAACCCAGGACCTCCCGTCTCTAGGCCTGGCTCTCAATCCACTGAACTACCCAGCTGCCCCCTTGATAGTTCTACAAAGTAGATCATGTTTTAAGTCTTCATTAATGTACACTTCTGAGTCTGCTGGGTTTTAAGAACAGGGCAGCCCCAAAGCCTTAGGGCAGCTTTAAACTATTGTATAATAGCCTAAAACTTCACTGGAACTCTTGGGATGCCCAGTATTTCTTTCGTGACAGAAGAAATAAATAGCAGTCTTATCCGTGGTATGGACTACTTTGTACCTTGAATGACTTTTCTAAAAGGAAGAGTCGTCCATCCATCTTGGAGACCCCCTAGACATGACACTTATATAACTTCTGTTTCAAGAGATTTTTTTTTCCCCAGCATTCTACTCTGGGGTGAGGGCAATGAGCCAGGGAGCTCCAGAAAAGTCATATCCTCTTATTTGGGGGTCAGGCTACCCCAGGGCTGAATCCTAGTCTATGACAATAAGAACAGGGGGCCCCTTGTGGGAGATAGTACATTATCCCGGGTCAAAGGTGACAGTGATACATAGATACCTCACAGGACTGTTTTAAGAACAGTTTCTTGTTTTGTTTTAACTTTAAAGCACTTATAGGAATGTGTTCTTATTAATATAGAGACGGAAACCAGAGAGCTTAAGAATTGGTTTTGGTGGTGATCAGTATGAATTCTGAAGAAGGATAACAATAAGAGGAATACTGACAAGACCCCCCAAATGAGTAAAAAGAGCAAAGGAGAAAAGGAAAGCACCACGACGGGATGAAGAAGGAAGGCAGAAGGAAGCTCTGGGGTTAGTGCGGTGTCTGTTTATTCCCACTGGGACCCTAGCCAAGGAAAGGAAAGCCAGCAGTGCCTCTGAGGGCGAGGGACTAGATGGGAGAAGCAGGCCCAGGGTGATTTGTCATCGGGATTAGATTCCAAGGCATTAGTGATTAAGTCGTTGGAATTTTGCTATGAACTCACTGGAGGTGGCCTGGAGACCGTTTCAATGTGTCAGATGCCAGCGACAAGGGAGGTTGATATAAGGCTTAAGAACAGTGTCGTTGGTGACTAATTTTACAAGAAATTTCGGGGTGGGGGGGCGGGGAAGAAGACTGTAGATATAGCCTAGACTGAGCAGAAATAGTATCAAGTTTTAAAGCAATTTCTTTCAAATCTCCTGCTCTTTTCACAACGCCCCCAAGCCCATCACACATGCTCTCTTCTTTAGGGGTGAAGTTTTCTAGAGAAAACATGGTTATATGTGAAAGACACACTGAAATGGATCAGCAGAATCATGGCTCTTCTGCCCATTTAGTCAGACTGCTCTCTGGCTCACAAATATCCACCTCCATGCCTTTATACCAGGGGTGCCTTAGTATCTGGAATATTCTGCCTCATCTCTCTGCCTCATTGGGTTCCATGTTTCCCTCAGAGAGTAGTTCTGGGTCATTTCCTGTTGTTGAGGCATTTTTTTTCCCTTTTTCTTTCTTTTTAAAAAGCCCTCACCTTCCATCTTAAAAATCAATACTGTGCATTGCTTCCAAGGCAGAAGAGTGGGAAGGGCTAGGTTATGGGAGTTACTTCGCTTGTCCAGGGTCACACAGCTAGGAAGTATCTTGGGCCATATTTGAACCCAGAACTTCTCGCTGCCCTGATGCAGGGCTTTTTAGTTAACTATTAAGACGCTGAAAAGCGTTTACACTCAACAATATAACACAGCAACCAAAAAAAGCTAGTACTGCTGGAAGATGCAGTAAGAGACACAATGTCCAGAAAAGGGAGATGAAAAGTTATACCTGACCCATCTGGACCATTCCCCTAAATTCTGAGTATCATGTTTTAATCTGGCTGGTGCAGTAGACAGAGTGCTGGACCTGGAGTCAGGAGGACTCATCTTCCTGATCTCAAATCTGCCCTCTGACACTTAACAGCTGGGTGACCCTGGGAAAGTTACTTAATCTGGTTTTCCTCAGTTTCTCCATTTGTCTTTTTTATTTTATTATTTTAAACCCTTAACTTCTGTGTATTGGCTCATAGGTGGAAGAGTGGTAAGGGTGGGCAATGGGGGTGAAGTGACTTGCCCAGGGTCACACAGCTGGGAAGTGGCTGAGGCCAGATTTGAACCTAGGACCTCCTGTCTCTAGGCCTGACTCTCAATCCATTGAGCTACCCAGCTGCCCATCTCCATTTGTCTTTTTAAAAAATGAAATCCTTACTTTCCATCTTAGAGTCAATACTATGTATTGGCTCTAAGGCAGAAGAGTAGTAAGGGCTAGGGAATTGGGGGTTAAGTGACTTGCCCAGGGTCACACAGCTTCCTAGTGTCTGAGGTAAGATTTGAACCCAGGACTTCCCATCTCTGAGCCTGGCTCTCAATCCACTGAGCCAGCTAGATGCCCCCAGTTTCTCCACCTATAAAAAGAACTGGAGAAGAAAATAGCAAATCACTAATATTTTTGCCAGGAAAACCTCAAAAAGGGAGACTCAAGGAGCCAGACAAGACTGAACAACAGCAATCATGTTTTAGAAAAGGCAGAGGTAAGCTGGAGGCATCTGGTAGAAGGCATCCAGGAAGGTGAATGGATGATGGATATTGCCCAGTGAAGATCAAAGGTTAGAATTTCCTCACTTGAGGGCTGAGGGAACTAGAGATATGTAGTGTAGAGAAGAAGAAGTCTGAGAAAGATGTGAAAACTGCAAGTACTGTTTGAAGGGGCCTCCCCACTTCAATAGACTCTAAATACCTGTACGGCTAAAATGTCTTTGGATTCCAGGGGCCTGCAGCCCTGCCTAGTAGACCCTCAATTGAAATAAAACACTATGGATGATGGGAAGACTGCTCAATAAAAGTAGGAGCTATTGGGTAGAGGAACAAATGTTCTTGTCAAGAACAAAAGTAACAATTAGAGATGTTTAAGAGTGAAATTAGAGGTCTCACCTACTCCCTGTGTGGTCTTGAACATCGCACTGAACCTCTGTGGGCCTCAGTTTCTTTACTTGTAAAGAAAGGAGATTGAATTGGATGACCTCTAAGTGATCTTCTACCTCTAAATCTCTACTTCTATTGCCTTGGTCCTATCACCCTGTGCCTAGATGCCTGCTGAAGTCCCTAAATCTTTGATGTTATCATCTAGTGCCTTGGGAGACGGGGGCTTTATTCTCTCTCCCTCAGGGTTTTCAAGCAAACCCAGGATGACTCCTTGTCTGGAATATAGTAGAAGGAACTCTTGTTTAGAAGCGAGTCAGACCAGGAAGCCTCAGTAATCCTATCTAACTCTTGGGCTATTGAACTCACTTAACTTTAAGTATTTTCCACAGTTAAAAAGCCATGCTAGGGAGGGCAGCTGGGTAGCTCAGAGGATTGAGAGTCAGGACTAGAGACAGGAGGTCCTGGGTTCAAATCTGGCCTCAGACACGTCCCAGCTGTGTGACCCTGGGCAAGTCACTTGACCCCCATTGCCTAGCCCTTCTGCCTTGGAACCAATACACAGTATTGACTCCAAGATGGAAGGTGAGGGTTTGAAAAAGAAAAAAAGTCATTCTAGGGTAGGAAATGTTCGTAGGTTAGAATTTTGAGATAGGAAAGTTCTTGGAGATCATTCTCTCTTTCAGGTCCAAATTTCCTGACACCAATTGATAAATACTACAGGAGCCTGAGATCCACCTGCTTCTAGCAAGGTAGATGCCTCTGCCCTAAGGACCCACATTCTCTCCATTCCTACCTAAGTACTTGATGTATACCTGGCCTTAGTGGAGGGCAGATGAAGCTTCCTCAGGCTGTAATCCAGGGGTACCTGGACTCAGACCTCCATATTGCAGCTTTCCAAATCTAGATGAAATGGTAATTAGGAAGTACTCCCAAAACAAGCCCTGCATTAACCTGGGCAGAAGACGTGGTCTTGGCTGGCTGGGAAAGATTAAAGTCCTCATCTAAAGTGGTAGAAGCCCAACCTAGGCCCATGGGGGGGGGGGGAGGGAAGTCAAAACTTAAGGCCAGAAGGGACCATAGCTGCTATCTCACCTAATCCCTTCATTTCATGGATGAAGAAATGAGACTCAGAAATATCAGAATAACTCAGAGTCTGCACAATGTGGCAGGATTCATTCATTCAGAAAATATTCACTAAGGGCCTATGGTATTCAGGCACTCTGCTAGGACATGAGACTACAAAGGCCTATGGGATACGGCCTGCCCTTTTGCAACATTTCTGGTTTTTCCTTTTTGGGATTTTGAATTTGAAACAAAACCTGTGGTTTTGTTTGTGTAGGAAACTCCCAGCTGAAGTTACACCTTCCATCAAAGCAGATTGTGACCTACTCTACAACTTACAGGTTTTAGAAATTTTCCTGGAACACTAGAAGTGCAGGGCCATGCACACAGTAGGCAGTTAATAAATGCACACAGTAACGTCTGTCAAAGACAAAACTTGAACTCATCTACCTTTTATAAAAGTACTTTGTGGAATCTCTTCTTTCCTTCTAAGCTTTGTTTAAACACCCTCATCTACAAGAAGACTTTCCCAGTTCCTTCAGTGACTAGTTCCTTCCCACCCCCAAATAATTACCTTGTATTTATTTTCTTAATATTTGTATATACTTATGTATAGGGTGCTAGGTGTCACAGTGGATAAAGCACTAAACCAATGGTCAGCAACCTTTTTGGCGGTGAGAGCCATAAACGCCTGTGGAAGAAGGAGGAGGATGGAGGCAGAAGGAGCTGGAATATGGGGCAAGGGATGAAGGGCTCCCTGGGGCACATCCTGGGGCTCTGCCTGGACTGGCCGGTCGGGAGGTGGAGCCAGATATGGCTCAAGAGCCATACGTTGCCAATCCCTGCACTAGACCTAGAGTTAGGAAGATCTGAGTTCAAATCCAGCCTGAGACACTGAATAGCTGTGTAACCCTGGGCAAGTCACTTAACCTTTCCTTGCCTCAGTTTCCTCATCTATAAAATGGACATAATGACATTTATGTCTCAGGTAGGTATTATTATTATTATAGGGTTGTTATGAGCATAAAATGAGATATTTGTAAAACAATGTGCGGATCTTAAAGTGCCATATAAATGCTAGCTTCTATGTCCATCTTATATCCTCCTGACAGAATGCAAACTCCTGAGAGTAGGGGATGGTTCCTTTTTGTATAGGTATCCCAACCCCCTAATTCAGTACCTGACACATAGCACTAAATGAAGGTTCCTCAATTGCTTGCTTGCTTGCTTACTAATTCTTGACTCAGAGGTCACACCCATTTGTCCATGAGGTCATGGCTGTCTTTGGATCCATTTGGTTAGAGTGGAAGTTAAGATGAGTAGGCTGATGTAAGCTTCCTAGCATGGGCAGAATCAGAAGAACTTGGCAGTCGATTGGACGTGGGGGATGAGGAAGAGGTGCCTTAGAAGTGACTCTGAGGATGATGAAGCCATTAAGAGAAATAAAGATGCTGGAGGGCAGGAGAAGAGCAGGAGTTGGGAGAGAGTGGTATATTCCATTTTGGACATGTTGATTTTGAGGTACTAGTCCTCAGTGGTCCTACAGAGTGGCAATGTTGAGTATGTTGTTGGGAATACGAGGCTGGAACTTTGAGGAGGGATTGTACTTGGTGAGAGAGAAGAGACTGGGATGGAGGCACTTATTTAGGGAACATGGGAACTGGCATGATTCATCACATCGAGAGTAGCTATGGATAAATCAAGTCAATGTGCATTTAATAAGCAAAAAAAAAAAAAAAACAAAACGGTCCCTGACCTTGAGGAGCTCACAACCTAATGGGAGAGATTACATGCAAATAACTCTGTTCAGATAAGATATATATATGATAAATGGGAAATGATAGGGTTTTATCTGGGACTCAAAGGAAGCCAAGGAAGCCAGAGGACAGAGATGAGAAGGGTATGAATTCCAGGCATGAGGGACAAATATGAAGGAAAAGGCTCAGAAGAAGGAGGGTCTTGTGCCAGGAACATCAAGGAGACCTGGGACACTGGATTGAAGAGTACGGCAGGGGGAGTAAGATGTAAGAAAACTGCAAAAATGCAAAGGGTCAGATTGTGAAAACTTTAAAAGCTAAACAAAGGGTTTTAGATTTGATGCTGGCAATAATAGGGAGTTCTACATTTCACTGAATGGAAGAGTGATATCATCAGACCAGAACTTTCAGAAGGTCACTTTGGCAGATAAGTGGAGGATAGACTGGAGTACATCCCAGGCAAATTCAATTGTAAAATCAGAAGTTAATTGTTCTTTAAATATTTCATAGACTTTGCTTATAAATTCTTCTGCTCTTTTTTCTCTCTTCTGAGATTGGATTATTTAAGTCCTCCATTTCTCATTCTGTTTATTTGGGCATTTTGTTTTTGTAAATATTCATCTATTTTATGGATAGATAGTTATTGATATGTACTTGGGCAAGCAGTTTTGAATAACTCCCTTTATTTCATCTTCATTTTTCATTTTTGATGCTGGTTATGTGGTTTTTCACCTTTTTCAATAACCAAATTAGTCCACAGTTTATCTCTTATTTTTAAAACAGATTTTATTTATTCTTTCAATTTTGTTAATTTCTTCTTCGATTTTGTGGATATCAATTTTGGCATTTAATTTACTGGTTTTCTCATCATTTTGAGTTTCATTCTCAATTCATTGATCTGGATATTTGTGGAAGCATGGTAGGGAAGAACTCTGCTATTCTAGTTCTTTTTACTCTGCCATCTTGGCTGGGTTCCAGATATATCACTATGGTACCTAAGTAAAGAGTACGGAAGAAAAGGATATCCTTGAAGAATTCAACTTGCTCTCTCCTTTACTCATCATAACTGAAGAATTCTCCTAAATATTGTTATCAATTTTTATCCTGGGTCATCTCTCTTATTCTCCTGACATAAGATTATAATGGATGTTTGTAGAAGAGCTCCAATCCATGGAAACCAGCCATGGAAAGAACCAGCTGTTGATTCTAATGCTGGTGATACTACTTACTACTAGTGTTCCATTTCAGCTCTCTTAAACTCAGTTTCTTCATTTGTAAAATGAGAGGGTGAGATTAATCTTCAAGGTCCCTTCCAGTTCTATAATCTCATGATTCCACAATCTATCTTGATGCTCCATTTTCACAATAGAATACAAGTAAGTATACAGGAACTGCTTAAACTTCTTTATTATTCTATTTCTGTGTTCTCTATCCTGCGTCTTTATTTTTAAGAGAAACACAAATGAGTCTGAAAGCAATTAGAGGATTGCTAATATTAAAGAATGTGGTTCCCCCAAACTCTGATGATATTCCTTTCTCTTACTCTCTCATCACTTAACGGCATTCCTAAAAGGTATTTTTCTTGGAAACGAATTACTTAAATTTCAGATCACTTTTGAAAAGTATTGTTATCTTGGAAGGAAATGAGTCTGGACTATAAAACCAATTCTAAAGAGAGATTGGATTTATTCTGCTTGACCATAGAGCAGAACCAGGAGCAGAATTGTGGGGTAGAAGGAGTTGTGCATGGGTGGAAAATTTTAGACTTATTGTTGCGAAAAACAGCAATTATTAGAGATATCTAAAAGTGAAATTGGCTGCTGTGCATTCTAGTGGGATCCCTTTGACTGGAGGTTTTCAATTAAGTTGAAGTGATGGCTCTTTTCTAGCAGTCTGTAGAGAAGATTCCTGGTCAGATATAGATTGCAATGGGTGACCTCTAATGATATCTAAATAAGATGACACTTTGGAAATCATCTAGTATAATCTCCTCCCACCACAGATGAAGAGGCTGAGTCCCAGAGGAGGTCAGGGTATTACCAAAAGTCATATAGTCAGTGATTAGCACAGAGTGTTTCAAACCTAGGTTCTGTCCCACTTCCCTTTCCATGACACCATACTCTTCTTATTTTAAGTTAAAAAAATATTTTTTTGCCAGTTAACACAATAACAAATTTCCATACAAATTTTTCAAAGTTATATGATCCAAATTATCTCTTTCTTTCTTTCCCTCCCTTCTCCCAGTCTTGCAAGAATTTCAGTTTGGGTTATACATGTATTATCATACAAAACATATTTCCATATTGTTCATTTTTGTGAGTAACTTTTTAAAACCAAAACCTCCAAACATATACCCAAATAAATAAGTGATAAAGTATATGCTTTCCTCTGCATTCCTACTCCAATAGTTCCTTCTCTGGAGGTGGATAGCCTCCTTTGTCACAAGTGTCTTAGAATTGTCCTGGATCATTGTATTACTGAGAGTAGCTAAGTCTATCACAGAAGATCATCCCATGATATTGCTGCTACTGTGTACAGTGTTCTCCTGGTTCTGCTTATTTCACTCTGCATCAGTTCATGTAGGTCTTTCCAGCTCTTTCTGAAATCATCCTGTTCATCATTCCTTACAGCACAATAATATTCCATCACCACCATATACCCCATTTTGTTCAGTCATTCCCCAATTGACAGACATCCCTTTAGTCTGCAGTTCTTTGCCACCACAAAAAGAGCAGTTATAAATATTTTTGTATAAGTAGGTCCTTTCTCATTCCCCATACTCACTTCTACAAAGAGAGTAGCTATATTTTTACCTTTGTATTTCCACAGGATGAGTAAATCTTGCTTAGAAAAAACTCTTAGACCTACCCTAATTATGATTTTTTAGCCAATACGTAGAAGATCTGATGTTCAAGTTCCTTCCTGCTTTCATTTTCCACCTTCTATACTTCATGACATATATCTTTCCCATGAAATATTTGCTTAACATGGTTGCAGAGCAGTTATTAAAAGGGGATTAGAAAACAAAATATTTGCTATAACATCTAAAAACAGTTTTTTGTTCCTAGTGATATGCCTGCCAAGCAACACAGGTTTAGAATTTAAACTCATTTGTAAAATCCTAAGGATAGTGAAAGATTATGAGCAGTAAGTACTATTGCATGAAACAGAAATGTAGTGGCAGGTACAAGAAGTTTAGAGAAACCTTGGTGAGAAAACCAAATAAGCAAATTGATCCCCAAAGCATTGGCAAATGGAAGTGGATGGAAGACAACAAGAAAGACAAAAGATAGAAAAGCTCTGCAAAGGTTTTTAATAATAGGCTGTTTTCATCATCAAGGACAATGGAGTGTCAACACCTGGACTTTAACATCATACTGCTTGGTGTTCTTAAAGAGAAGGTTGAAATGGCACTGAAGAGAACAAAGAAAGAAAGGCAGTGAGACTAGACCTAGATGATATCCATTCTAAAAATAACACAGTGTTAACAGAAAGCATTGAAGGATCAGTTCTCAAGGTATCTGAAGGAGGGAAAACTATCCAAGACTTGGTTACTTGTTTGTTCTCCTCTGCTGTTTGCTCTGTTGTCTGGATTTTTTCTGTGTAAAAGTTGTCAAGTGTTAAGGATTTCTTCTTGATCTTTCTCTTTTGGGGTTCTTGTCTCTGGCTTGTCATTGTTAGCTGCACGCCCTCTCAGTTTTATCTCCACTCCCAGGGTCTGTCTGTGCTCTTGAGGTCTCAGTTCTAGTTATTCTCAGAGTCAAGCCTCCTGGTGGTCCCCTTCCTTGTTCTTCTGCCCGAAGCTCCTTTAACAGTCTCAGGGTACTGCTTCCACAGTCATGCACCCCTCTGCACTGGGTCCCCACCCAAGGTCTGCACCTGGGCTCAGGGTTTGCGTTCATACCTACATCCACGCCTGTGTTCAAGGTCTGTGTTCAAAGTCCGGTTCTTTAGCATCTTGAGGTCTTAAGTCTTGCTGCTCTCAGGAGCAGGCCCTGGTGATACTAGGTAGCTGCCAAGAACTTAATGGATGCCCCAAACTTGCTCTAACTCTTGTGCACTGGCTTTGGCCCTGTAGGTGGTGTGGGGGGAGGGGGTTGCTTAGCTCGTGTTTTAATGAGAGCTATTTCACCCCCTTATAGCATGGAAATACCCCAATCCCACGTACCTTCAATGCTGCGCCCTGTTGTGGGGTCCCTTCATTTGTCTCGATTTGTTTTTGTGTCCTCTTGAGGAGTCCTATATATGTGGGTTAGGAGAGGTTAAGCAGCCATCTTAACCAGGAAGTCTATCCAAGACTTGGAAGACTATCTGATCTTATTGATCCCAAGAAAAACAAGTAAAAAAGAACACTCCTGGTCTATATGCCTACCTTCTTATTATACATACATACATATATGTTTATCTTATAAACATATATATAATATATTATATATTCTTGTCCATCAATATATATATCTTAAGTTGAAGAACGAGAGGTTGGATCCCAAGTTGAACTGAAAGATGGCAATCTAGATTGCCTTTAGCAAATTGAAAATTTCTTTTAATGACCAAAAACTTTCCCCTGCAGCAAAGGCTCATTTTAAAAAATTCTTACCTTCTGCCTTAGAATTAATACAATTATTTTTTTAAAACCCTTACCTTCTGCCTTAGAATCAATACTGTTATGTATTGATTCCAAGTCAGAAGAGTGGTAAAGGCTAGGCAATGGGGGTTAAGTGACTTGCCCAGGGTCACACAGCTAGGAAATGTTTGAGGTCAGATTTGAATCTGGGACCTCCCTTTTAAAGTCAATATTAAGTGTCATTTCTAAGGCAGAAGAGAGATAAGGATTAGGCAATAGAGTCATGAAACACAAGATTAGGCAATAGAGTCAAGAAACAAAAGAATTAAAAATCATTATCACTGAAAGGACAATGGAGAAGTGGGCATGATAACATACTACAGATGAAGAACTACATAGAACAGGACATCCTCAAAGGGATGTATGGTCCAAAAAGCTCAGTTGACCCACTAGTGAGAAGTAGGCATACCTGATGGACAACCTGTAGACTCTAGTAGGAACCTCTCTATGTCAGGAGAAAATGAGGAATCCCCTTCTGCACTGAGCAGATCTACAGTTAGGACATGAGCAAGAGCTGCACAGAATGGATAGTGGTAGTCAGAGCTGCCTTCTTAGAGAGAGCATCAAAGCTGGTGAAATCAGAATTCCGTTGGCCTATTAAAATGATTGACTATTTGAGTCCATAGTCAAAATGTGCTTTAATGCAATACAATTGTGTTCATTTAACATAAGCTAAAAGGAAATGACTTCCCTGAGGAGCAGAAAGTTATTGGTTTCCCATTCCCGTAGTATTTAGTGACTGGAAAAAACTCTTAAATCTTTTCCATAATTAATCATACAATTCAATTCCACATGTTGTCAGCACAGCTATAGCGACCAGTGATTTAGGTAGTCTGATCTGGTGCTGTCTTGAGTGCTTTTACCATCTCTCTTGCCTCACCCCACTCCCCCAACCTCTTTGTTTTGTGTCTGCTATATGCTCTTTTCCCTCAGCCAGCTCTAGAGGGGTATGCTGGAGTCAGTTGGAACATAAGTTATATGATCCAAAGTTATATGATCCAAATTATCTCCCTCTCTTCTTTCCTCCCCACTCCCATAGCTGGCAAGCAATTCAGTCTGGCTTATATATATGCATTATCATGCAAAACATATTTCCAAATTGTTCATTTTTGTAAGGGCATAATCATATAAAGACGAACCCTCAAAAACTCAAATAAACTTAAATGAAAAATCACATGCTTTGATCTACAGTATAATGTTTTTAAATGCCCAAGATAAAATGCATAGGATTACAAAGGAAGCCAATTTTATTGAAATAGTTATCAAAATATTAAATAAGAACCTCTGTACAGGATTTCCCTCCCTCCCTACCTCCCTCCCTCCCTCCCTCTCTCCCTCTCTCTCTCTCTCCCTCTCTCTCTCTCTCTCTCTCTCATATCTCATCAGCTCTCCTGAGTCTAACTATTATCTCTATGCAGATCACACACACACACACACACACACACACACACACACACACACACACACACACAATCNCACACACACACACACACACACACACACACACACACACACACACACACACACATCTCTAGTCTCTCCTGAGTTTCAGTCCTGTATCACCAAAGCTCTATTGGACATTTCAAATGAGATGTCCTAGAAATATCTTAAACCGAACAGGTCTAAAAGTGAAACTCAACTTTCCTCATAAACTCTTCAAGGGTACAAAATTCTAATTACACAATCCTCCCTGTGATCCTTTGGGAGACTAGTCTCCCCAATGGATCACTTAAATATAACCAGTTTAAAGGATATAAAGATCTTTAACTAGGGGTATATACAATATTGCAATTTCTAAGGGGAAATTACAATAATCTGGGAATAAAAGGGAAATAAAAGAAAAAGAACAAAACCAATGTTAGGTGCGTTGACAAAAAGCCAGTTTGGGGGCAGTCCCCTTTGGTATAAAAGTATACATTCAAAATAAATGTGTTCAAAATTGTGGTATCTGCTGGTGATGGATTACTATTGTGCTCAAAGAATAATGAAATGGAGGAATTCCATGTGAACTAGAATGACCTCCAGGAATTGATGCAGAGTGAAAGGAACAGATCCAGGAGAACATTGTACATTGTGTAAATGGAATTAGCTCACCCTCATTCATTTGTTTAGACTCTAGCCACCAGAAATAATGTTACCCCACCCAACTTAGAATTAAATGGGGAGGGGGAGATCTGTTACCCACACGTGGTAGTAAGTGACAAACCAAAAACAAGGGATTGCCCTTTGGGCAGTCCAAAACAGTGCTGAGGCTGCCATTTGTCCACTTGAAATTGGAGGTGGATGCAGGAAGTGACAAAAGATGCTATCTTTTAAATATGATGGTAACTTCATATTTAAAAGATAGGGAGTGGGCATTTTGAACTTGGTATGGAAGGATCTCTGGTGAGACCTCAGTCTGCTTCCCTTTGAATTGTCATGTGGGTAAGTTAAGCTGACTCTCTTTCTTTTCCCTTGGCATTTCTGAAGGCTCTAGCCTCAAGGAGGCCTCTCTTCTTAGAGGAGGCCTTGTGGCTAGAAGCCTTGTTTAATTAACCTCTGTGCCCCCTCTGCTGGGGCCTCTAAATCCCTACCTGGTTCGGGCCTCTGGTCTGGGCCAGAGTTTCTCTCTCTCAATTTCCCTGCCTTCAACCTTCCTAATTGTAAATAAACCATCATAAAAGTCATCCTGACTTGGGTCTATTTTATTTTCAAATCGAGTTAATTGATTTCTGGCAATCATACCTTAAATATCTAGTTTCCCCTCTTACAGTATAGAGACTGATACACTGTGGTACAATTGAACATAACAGACTTCTCTACTAGCAGCAATGCAAGGATCCAGAGCAAGGCTGAGGGACTTATGAGAAAGAAAACCAGCCACATTCAGAGGAAGAACTGTGGGAGGAGAAACACAGAAGAAAAACAACTGCTTGAACACATAGCCTGATGGGAATATTATTGGGGATGTAGACACTAAACAATAACTCTAGTCCACCATTAATAATATGGAATTAGATCTTAATCAATGATACGTGTAAAACCCAGTGGAATTATGCATTGGCTACAGGAGGGTGGAGGGGTGTGGGGAGAGGGGGGAGGGAAAGAACATGAAACATGTAACTATGGGAAATTTTCAAAATAAAAATTAAATTAAATTTAAATATAAAATAAAATAAATGTGTTCACCAACCCCCTCCTGTCCCCCCCCCCCCCAGTTCAAAATCACCACATCCCAAAGTTCACTCTGGATCTTTTGGTGCAGCGTGTGGTTTCTGCAGGCATCTTCATGGCGCCTTCTCCAAACAGTTCACTTTCTGGATTCGAGGAGGTAGCAAGTTTCTTATCCTAAAATTACTCTCAAAAGAATTTAAACTGGGGGCAGCTGGGTAGCTCAGTGGATTGAGAGCCAGACCTAGAGACAGGAGATCCTGGGTTCAAATCTAGCCTCAGACACTTCCCAGCTGTGTGACCCTGGGCAAGTCACTTGACCCCCATTGCCTACCCTTACCAATCTTCTGCCTTGGAGTCAATACACAGTATTGACTCCAAGATGGAAGGTAAGGGTTTAAAAAAAAAAGAATTTAAACTTTGCATTATAGGATAATAATACAATCCCTCCCCCCCAGGAGAAATTAACAAACACAAGGATACATGACTGAGTTATGAGTTAGATGAATCAATTGTCAAAAGAAAATAAAAAAACATCAAAAAATCCAAATAAAAGAGAAAAAAGTAACTTCTGGATGAAATACAAAATATTGAAGTCTTATGTATAAAAATTCTAAGGAAAAATAAACCTCAAGTCTTTGAATGAGGGCCCAATTAAAATAATTTATGTCCCACATAAGCCTGTAGTAGCAATTATGCAACATCCAGGACTACAGAAAATTTGGCACACTATGAAAGAAAGAAAAGGGACTAGATTTTAGTAGCAAATAGGAAATAGTATTCTCTGGTCTGATTTTACCATTTCTTTCAGGGATAGGAGAGTCAGGCTGGTAGCCAAACTTCAGTACTTGGTAGAATGTGGCATGGGGAAGACCTCTGTCTAAAGTATGTTAAACAGCCGCAACCTTAAACCTCAAACAAGTTCAAGGCCCACATCTTGGCACAGAATCTCATCAATCCCACTGGGATTGGTTGGTCTCTTTGACCTTGTGCTTGTTGCTACTGTGCAGAGGCTCTTTCATGATCTCTTCTCCTGGAATTAGACACAATCATTAAGCAAAGTCCCATAATTTTTAACAATCAATGGCACTGTTTCTATAGTCTAAAGCTTTTGAGTATGCATTGACATTAGGGCTAATGGAAATTTTAAACTTACCCTAGTGCAAAATTTAAAAAAACCTTAATACTGGTAACATGTGCTTCAAGTACAAAAAAATTGGAGAAAAAATAAAACTCAAGTACTCTATTACACATACCAGGGAAAAGAATAATAAAAGATGTTTTTAAAAATCAAAAATATATAGCTTACAATCAGTGGCATACTGTGTCAGCCAAAGAGAGATAGAATACAAAGGTTTCTCACCTCAAAATGAGATCTATTTCCTTTTTAATCTGGTCATGATCCACAGTGTGAGTATAAATGATTTTCACCAAGTAACAATTTTATAAAACAGTAATACAATAGGTAATGCACATTCAAAGAAATACCAAAATCCCCCAAATCATAAGAGCCCAATTAATGACAATAGCAAACAAACCCACTATCATAGAGGATTCACATGAGTTGCTGTGTGACATTTAAAAACCTTTGAAGCTCATGGATACTTGTCACAAGTTCTATAGATCCTAGCCAATCTTTCAACCTTGGCTGATATATTTTTAACAAAGTCATCATTTTAACTGTCATCATTCCAAAATGTGGCAGAGGAGCCAAAAAAAACCACAAACCTCTGTACTGCTGATGAAAACCTTTTGGGTCTAAAATGTCACCAAGAATTTAGATCATTCTGGTGGAAGGGTAGAGTAAGCTGAAGAGTTACAAATATAAAAAACCCATTCAGAAGCTACTAGGCTTCCCAGGAAAATCCTTCCCACTTCCCAGATGAGATTATAACCCATCACATGGTAATCAAGCCACTTTTGGGGAACCTCCCTCCCTCTGGTATGAGACTGTAACAGTGTAAAAGACCTGTCTCTAATATGTCTCATCCATTTCAATGTGGATTTGAGGACTAAATAGTGAAAATCACTTCGGACGTCTCATCTATTACATTTTTAATAAATGTAGAGGTGGAGAAAACAACAGTGCTATTGCACTTCACTTCAACTACTAAATGGACCCTTACCTCTTGTTACAAATAACTTAAAGGCGGACAAATGATCAGTCAGAGGTAGGGATGCTATTAGATAGCTGAAAATCACTTCAGAAGACCCCTTAAAATCAATTGAGATATTTAGCTCATTAAATTCTCCAAAGGTTGTAGATAGGTTGTAACCAGTTTGATGGAGTCTATCCATCATCATCTATGTGACAACTAACAAATGCAAAAAGGAGCAAAAGGCCTTTAAGACAACATAAGACTTCAATGGATCTGGTGGCAAACCTAGCACCCATAAGGACTTATGGTTTTGCCACTGAAAACAGTTTGTCCAAATTGACTATAGGCTTTTACAATGGTATTTTCTCCAGTCCAGTCATAGGGGAAGTACAAATAAAGACAGTGTAACAGAATATATAACTAATAGCCAAAATACAGTAGCCCAAAATGATTCAGTGTAACAGAATAGTATAGATCAGATTAATATGTGAATGTAAAAAAAACAAAATTGAATTTTAAAGTAAACACTCAGCAAATACAGTAAATATGACAGGATACAGGCATTGAATTCAAGAGTCCTTTTCTCCAATTCCAATACGTGCATTCTTCACTAACTGGAGGGGAACAAAACTGGAACAGTTAACATCAATAAGGTAATGGGGTCTAAAAAGGCTTAAAATTCACCTCCAGACTCTTTAAGGTTCCTTCCCCTCCCCAGTATCATCATCCAGCGAGATAGCTTTGGTCACACCTCTGGGGTTCTCCATATCAGCACTGAGCATAGTGTGGACAAATCCCATATTGGGTGTGTTGCAGAGGCTGGACAGGCCAAAATGACAAGGGGGTGTAGGGAGATGCATCTCCCCCCTGAATCTCAGCATTACTAAAAATATCAACTGCAAGGTATGGTATCAGTACACCCATGAATGGTAGTAAGAAAAGACACCCCAAACCGTAAGCTGCATGAGCTCGGTAAGGCTCTCCAGAAACAGGAGCTGTTTGAGATAGGCAGGAAACTGGAACAAGCTTGCAATTGCTACTTCCTGTCCACAGGTGGTGCTACCCTGACATGCATTGGCTAGGAGTAAAAGCCTCACAAGGAATGTTTGGAAGAAGAGTTCTGACCCTTCCTCCCACAGGAGTAAAACCAGTGGCCCCCTGATACCTCAGTCCCCACTCCAACAGCATGGAAGCCCTCCAGGATTAGCTAGGTTGGGGTTGGGGTGGATAGCGTGGATTTGTTGCTCCACAGTGTTCCCCTGCTGAAAAGCAGTTAGTGCAGACTTGAGTCCCATGTTGGGGGGGGAGGGGGAGGAAGGGATTTATACTTCACCCTCCATGCAGAAACCTCAGCTTATCCCTTTTGGCAAGGAGCCCCAGGCTGTCACTTAAACAAAAGCAGGCAGAGTGGCTGAGAAAAACACAACAAACAAACAAACAAACAGGCAGGAGTGAGAGCAGTAGGGGCAGGAGGCAGCAGGGGAGCCTCACAGAGCACAGGGGGAATGAAGAGTCTCAATTATCTGGCTCTTGTGGTGGGGAAAAACCCTTATCTTTACTTTAAGGTTATCTTAAAAAAAATTCAAGGATTCTATCCCTTTGTGGCTTGCCAGAAACATAAGATTTAAAATAATATACAATAACTACAAGTATTATATTTTATAAGATTTATTAATAATCACTTGACATAAAGGAATAAAATATAATGAGTAAAGAGCAATTTCCTGGACCACAACAGGAGAGAAGAGAGAGGGTGGAGTTACATAAAACTTTATCTACACAACATAAGGATGTAACATGGGGACAAAAAGAAAAGAGATTCTGGGAAATGTAGTTCAAGGGTACAAAATTCTAATTACACAAGATCCTCATCCCTTCTTCACTAGATTATGGCAACATGGTCTCTGTTCCTCCAGGCTCTCCCCAGTCCAGTCCATCCTACACATACAGCTGATAAAATAACTTTCCTTAAGTCAAGAACTAATCATGGTAACTCCTCTACTCAACCAACTCCAGGGACTATTGCTTCAAGAATAAAACATCAAGGGGGCAGCTGGGTAGCTCAGTGGAGTGAGAGTCAGGCCTAGAGACAGGAGGTCCTGGGTTCAAACCCGGCCTCAGCCACTTCCCAGCTGTGTGACCCTGGGCAAGTCACTTGACCCCCATTGCCCACCCTTACCAATCTTCCACCTATGAGACAATACACCAAAGTACAAGGGTTAAAAAAAAAAAAGAATAAAACATCAATTCCTCTGTTTAGCTTTTAAATCAATGAAGTGATGCAAAGTGAAATGAGCAGAACCAAGAGAACATTGGACATTAACACAGTAAATGACCATTTTTTAAATTAAAAAAAAAGGGGGGGAGCAGCTGGGTAGGTCAGTGGATTGAGAGTCAGGCCTAGAGAAGGGAGGTCCTAGGTTCAAATCTGGCCTCAGACACTTCCCAGTTGTGTGACCGTGGGCAAGTCACTTGACCCCCATTGCCCACCCTTACCACTCTTCCACCAAGGAGCCAATACATAGAAGTTAAGGGTTAAAAAAAAAGAGAGAGAGAAATGGAGGAAGTTGGGAATTTGGGAAATGGCCAAACAGGTTGTAGTATATGATTGTAATGGAATACTATTGTGCCATAAGAAATTACAAGCAAGATGATCACAAAAACAGCTGGAAAGATTTCTATGAACTGATTCAAAATGAAATGAGCAGAACCAGAACACTGTATACAGCAATAATATAACAATGATCAACCGTGAATGACTTCATCAATAAGGCAAGGATCCAGGCCAACTCCGAGGGACTCATGATGAAAAAGGATGCCTTCTGCTATAGTATGAACAAAGAGAGTATGAATGCAGATTGAAACATGCCATTCTTCATTTTATTTCTTCTATGAATTTTTCTTCAGTGTAAGCAATATGTGTCTTGTTTCACAACATGATGAATAGGGAAATATGTATTATATGATACTATACATACAACCCAAATCATATTTTCTGACTTCTTGGGGAGGGAAAAATGTTTTGTTTTTTTTTTAAAGGAAAAAAATCCCATGCAACCTGGTTATAATCCATCTTTCTGGCCTCACTGGACTTTATTTTCCTTCCCATACTCTTCAATTCATCCAAATCATCTTCTCTATTATTCAGTCCTAACATACCATCTCCCATCTCTACTCCTTTCCTTTGGCCATACCCTATGCCTTGGATGCACTCCCTTCTTGCCTTTGCTTCAGTCTTTCTCTTCCACTGGCATTTTAAGAAAAACATTTTGAGCATGAAACCCTTCCTAATCTCTCCCCAACTGTTAGTGCTCTCCCTCCCAGACTATCTTGTATTTAACTTAGCATATGTCTTTGTTTATTTACTTGATTTTTATTATATATAAAACATATATAGTAACATATGTGTATCTATATCTATATCTGTTCCTTGGGAGTAGGTATTATTTCATCCTTTGTTCTTGTATCCTCAGTGACTCACTTACATAGTAGGCACTTAAAAAATACTTGATTGATGGAGAAGCTCTAGGTTTGAATCCTAATCTGCTTATTTTAGTGGGTTGCCATGGGAGCTGGTTGTTTTGCTCGCAGTGAAAGCCAATCAATAAGCAGACTATGCCACACATGGAGGTCTTCAAGCAAAAGCCAGCGACCACTTTCCAGATATTTTGCAGAGGAGATTCTTATTTAAACATAAGTTGGATTTGGTGGTTATGCTGAGATTCCACGATACTCCCTATGTCTCTGGAAAAGTCTCTGGGCTTTAGTTTCCTTGTGTAAGAAGTTAATAAACACTGAGAGTTTCCTGCAGCTCTAGTTCCTAGGATCCTGTGCTTTAACTGGCCCCTGTTCCAATGCACAGCACCATGAACCATTCCCTCTGATCTAGTCCTAGACTAGATGACCTTGGTGTCATCCAGTGGTGTCCAAAGAGAGAAAGGATGGTTTGAGAGATAAGGCAAGGGAGGGGAGTGCACTGTAGTCTTAGTGAGCCCCATCAGATAAGATCAGAAATACCTTTGATTTGCACCAGAGAAGCAAGGGAGACACAAGAGAAAATTGTTTTTGAGCATTTTCTCTCTAGGTTTTCTTCCCAGATCCATTTGCTTATTCATGTCTCCAAAGGTTCACATCCTGAGCTCCAAGACTCCTGTTCTTCTGTTCTTGTTGTTTCTTCTGGGAAAAGGTCAAGTTTCCTATTTTATCTCCCAAGAGTCAGCTAGATAGTGCAGTGGTTCAGATCCAGCCTTAAGATACATACTAAATGTGTAACCCCAGGCAAAACACTTTACCTAGCTTGCCTCAACTTCCTTAACTGTAAAATGTAAATCTCAGTGTTATTGTGAAGATTGAGTGAGATAATATTCACAAAGAGTAATAAATGTTTGTTCTTTCTTATTCATCTCTCCCCCAAACCTCCAAGAGAGGACCCTCTGTGAGGCTCAGTGGTCAAACAGCTAATCTCTCGTACTGCCTCCCAAGGCTGTTGGGAGACTCATTTGCAAGGTTAAAAAGATGATGACAGAAGTTATTGATACTTGGGACCAGGCCACTTGGCTCCTTCCTCATAGATAAAGGCAGGACTCAAACCCAAGGATTCCCACTGCTCTGGCTTCCAAACCACATCTCTGCACTTACCCTTTTTTTGTCCTTCACAAACAATTCTTTTCTGATGAAACAATGGTGTGGAGGGAGGGAAGGAGGCACTGTTGGAAGAGCATGTGGTTGATAAATGAGCTAAGAATCTGTTTTGCAACATCCACTATTATTTCCCATGTGAGACGATGAGTCAATAGTGGCCTTGGATTCTGGAAGGCCCATTTGGGTTCTCTGATGGACACTCAGAGCTGTGGCCCCTCCGATTCTCATACTTCTCTACCTGTAAAATTGGCATAGCAGAGATAGCTCTAGGGCTGAGCTCATAGGATTATCATGGAACCCAAGAAGAAAATGGGCAGAAGCTGTTTGGGTACTTGTAAGGGCTTTGGTATAAATTTTGCTAGTTGTTCCTGGGACACTCTCCTTCATCTCTGCCTCTTGGCTTCCTCCAAGACTCAGATCAGATTCTACCTTCCATTGGCAGCCTTTCCCAGTTCCCTTCAATGCTTCCTTCCAAGATGCCCTTCCTCAGCATAAAAATGTATGTACAGAGACAACAAGGTGGTTCAGTGAATAGAAAGATAAGTCCAGAAATGGCAGAACTCCCCCTCTCTCTATCCACTGAGCCAACCTGAATAAGTCACTTAATCCCCATTGTTGAACCCTTGTTGCTCTTCTGCCTTGGAACTAATACATAGCACTGATTCTGAGACAGGAAGGGGGGGAAAAAGACACATCCCGATGTCTTCCTACTAGAATGTGTCCTCTGAGAGCTGGGACTGTTCTTTTCTATGTATCTCCTTCCTCAGTAGAGTTGGCAGTGAGTAAATGCTTCTAGCCTGACTAGCAATGGAGTCTAGAAAACCTGAGTGCAAATTCTGCCTCTGACACATCCTGGATGGGTGGTCCTGGGCAAGTAACTGACCTTTTATCATCTCAAGTAACTTTCTTCAGGAGATAAATTTCAATTATCTTCTTTGGCAGAGGGAGACTCCTATGCCAACAAACCCCAGGTCTGGCCCCCTTCCTCCCAAATTTTGATAAGAGTAGAGATTTAGATCAAGACCATAAAGGCCATGAAATCTAGGCAGAGAGAGGTTGTGACTTGCCCAGGGTCATGCAGGTTGTAAGTCACATAGCAAAGATTTGAATTCATGTTCTCTGACTGGGATATTTAGGTGGCACAGTGGTTAGAACGCCAGGCTTGGAATCAGGAAGACAACTTCCTGAGTTCAAATTGGCCTCAGACAATTAAGTAGCTATGTGACTGGGCAAGTCACTTAACCTTGTTTGCCTCAGTTTCCTCCTCTGTAAAATGAGTTGGAGAAGGAAATGGTAAATGGTTCCAGTATATCTGCCAAGAAAATCCCAAGTGGGGTCACAAAGTGTTGGACATGACTGAAAAATGACTGAAAAACAAGATTTCTAACTCCAAGGCAAGCTGACTTTTTCAGCATGTCATGGGGCTTCTTCATTACTGGCTTGGATGTTGGATATTTAAGAAAGTTTAGAGCAATCAGTTAAGACTGTTTTTTTTTTTAACCCCTTACCTTCCATCTTGGAGTCAATTCTGTGTATTGGCTCCAAGGCAGAAGATTGGTAAGGGTAGGCAATGGGGGTCAAGTGACTTGCCCAGGGTCACACAGCTGGGAAGTGTCTGAGGCCAGATTTGAACCTAGGACCTCCCGTCTCTAGGTCTGGCTTTCAATCCACTGAGCTACCCAGCTGCCCCCAGTTAAGACTGTTTTTAATCTCCTGCAAAAGAAGACAAGATTTCCTCGGGCAATGAGGCAGAATGGGGAGAATGTTGAACCCAGGACCTAGGGAAACTTCAGTTCAAATCCTGCCTTTGGTACTTCCTGTGTAACCTTAGACAAATCAACGAACCTCTCTCGACCCATTTCCTCATCTGTAAAAGGGGGACAATAATAGCTTCTACCTGGTTGTTGTGCAGATAAAATGAGATTTTTGTAAAGGGCTCGCCATACCTTAAGGCACTATAGAGATGCTAGCTCTTAGCAGGGACTCTCATTATTAATGGCAGTAACAAAGGAGACGATGATCCTAACAGTGATAATAAACAAGGGAGTAGCCTGGCCTGGATCTCTATGCAGGTGCACCAGACAGAAAGGACAGCGAGCCCTAGAGGCCGCTCAGGGCAGGTCAGTTTTGAAATGATCAATTCCCTCCTCAGGCCCAAGGACTGCCACGAGGTGGCGCACCTGGCCAGGCTCCAGCAGGAGGTGTTTGGGAACTGGACCCCTTGGGGAGCCACATCGCCGGGGCCACTCAGGGGCCCTGGACTCTAGTCCCAAGCTGGCTGACGTCCAGGAGGGTGGCCTCAGGACTGTTCTGTGGCCCCGACTCTCTCGTTTTCTTTTTGGTTTAATAGGAGAGTCACATCTTAGAAACAGAAGGAAGGCAGCTTTGGAGTTGTTTGGGCCTAGTTCAGTCGTGCCCAGCTCCTTGGGCCCCCTTTGGGGGCTTTCTTGGAGAGATACGGACGGGGTTTGCCATTTCCTTCTCCAGCTTCGGATCTGGAGGGGCCCCTGGGGCCACCCCCCGTGCCTAGAAGGAACAAGAGTCACCTAGTCTCTGCTCAGAGCCTTCAAGCGAGGGGGAGCCCACAGCCTCTGAGGGCAGCTGTTCTGGGCTGGGAAGTCCAAGATGAGGAGCCGACTCTGAGCCTGTTTTTGCAGAGGAAGAATCTGGAGGCCAGAGAGGGGGAAGGGGCTCAGCCCGGGGTCAGAGAGCCAGAGTTTGGTCCCAGTTCCTCCAACTCCAAGACCATTTGAGTTCTTTCTCCCATCACGCTGCTTTGACTCATCCCATAGGGCCAGCGTCTCTGCGATTCGCTTCTCTGTACTGAGAGAGGCTGGCCTTTGCATCCAGAGTCAGAAGAAGCCATTTTACCACGTTTGGCGTTGGTAAGTGCCAGTGGTGGTGGGTGAGAAGGAAGAAGAAATGGTCCTGGAACCCAGGGTGGCCTGGGCAGGGAGGGAGTGCCTGCTCCGAAGAGGCAAAGCTCCGTGGATCCCATCCTTGTTATGGCTCTGCTAGGAGTGCGAGTCGGCCACCAGGTTGTCCTCAGCCTTTCCAAGGTGGGTGCATCTGCCAGAGATGATGCTCTGTTGGAGAGCCAAGTCTGTGGGCTTCCAGAGAGCCCTAGTTGGCCCGAGAGCCTTCCATCCAACTCTGATAATCAAATGTCCTTTTCTTTCTAATGGAGACAAGATGTCAGCTCTTGTATTACATGCCCACGTCAGGCCACAGTGAGAGAAGATTGTGGGGGGCTGGAGGAGCTGGCAGAAGACTTCTGTTGGCCTAATGAGATTAATTATATGGAAGATCAGGCTTAAAAGGAACAAGTAAATTGAATTATCTCTGGGTTAATCTTTCCAGATGAGTCACTTTTTTTCAAGAGGGCTATAAAAAAAGTTGACATGGGAGAATGAGAAAGGAAATTTGTTTCATTATTTTTTCCCTGAATGAAGGGAAGGAGGAACGGAAGGGAACAAGCACTTATTATGTTTCTTATGGGCCAGGCGTTGTGCTGTGCTATGAAGACTGCAAGTATGATCTCACTGTTTGATTATTGAAGCATTCACAATTATGGAGCCCTTAGAAGCCTCAGTCCAGAGAACTGATGTCTCTGCCATGAAAAAAGGGTCTCTTCAAATTCCAATTCTTTGACAGTTAGGGCACAGTGGATAAGAGCACTGGGCCCAGAGTCAAGAAGACCTTAATTCAAATCTGGCCTCCGACTCTTACGACTTGGGAAAGTCCCTTAACTGCGGTCTGCCTCAGTTTCCTCATCTGTAAAATGAGGATAGTGATAGTACCTACAGCCCAGTGTTGTTGTGAGACATCGGAAAAGTGCTTAATGCAGGGCCCAGCACACATAAGGCACTTCATAAATGTTTCCTTCCTTCGGTCCAGTGGCTCTGACTCACAGAAGAGGAGACAAGGCCCAGACATTAAGCCACTCTTGCAAAGGTCCTAGAGCTAAGCAGGCGCAGGGCTGGGCGAGTACACCCCATCTTTGTGTCGTTCGGTCACATCTGACTCTTCGTGACCCCATTTGGGGTTTTCTTGGCAAAGATACTGGAAGGATGGGCCATTTCCTTCTCCAGCTCATTTTATAGATGAGGAAACAGAGGCAAAGAGGGTAAAATGACTTGCCCAGGGTCTTGTTCCCAATGCTAGATTTGAACTCAAAAAGGTAAGTTTTCCCAACTCCAGGCCTGGTGTTCTGTCCTGTCCACTGCCTGCCTTCAAAGGAGATTGAGAGGATCTTTGATCCACTCAGGAGAACTGAAGGGTTGGCCTTAATTTCTTCCTGTTAGCCTTTTTTTTTTTAAACCCAGTAAACAGAGTATCTGATCCTCCTACTCTCCTGGCACTGAAAATAGCTGGGATTCCCAGCTGTACCTTGAGGCAGGTCACACGATCCCCACCGCTGGCACCGGTTCACTCCGGCTTACTGCGGTTAAGAGACAAAGTTTTCCATTCTCAAATGGGTTTACAAAATGGCTGGTACAGGCTTACCCTGGGGAAGCCATCTTCCTTTCCGATGACCTTGAATTTGGGAAGCCAACACATGCTCAGGCCCATGTAAACCCCCCCCCCCCCCCCCCCTTATTGAGTTTAACCCTTCTGTTCCTGACAGCGCTGTTCGGTTGGGAGGTTCTCTTTTCCCCTCCAGCCATCAGAAATGCCTCTCTTGGGTCCATGCCACAAAAAAATGACCTCTTAGGGTTCTGAGTTTGTGCCTTTTCTAAATTAAGAAAAAGAGAAGACTCAGTTTAGAACAATATGATTTAATTCCTATTTTCCTCTTCATATAGATTCCCTTCACAGCAGCCGCACACGAAGCGCGCCTCCCGCTCTGGGCAGGGAGCACACGAGGCCGACATCGTCAGACACGGCAGATGGATCTGTCGGGCCCGACTTCTTATGGGTGACGAGGGAGGGGGTGAAAGTGTAAAGCAATCAGAACTACCCCCCTCCCCCAGACACCGGCTCCCCACTAGCTTTCAACACGAGCCCCGGGCGAACCACCCCCGCCCGGACGCTTCAAGGGATCATACCGACTGGTTTGCACCCAGGCAGGGGTTCTTGGGGAAGCCTTTTCGGGGTTGGTTTCCTTCTCCCACATGCATAGAGCAGCATTTAGCGGAGAGGAAGGCCGAGGACCGGACGGAAGGGCTCCAGAGGCCTTCCCCATCCGCCTCTGCGCTCCTCGGTGGCAGCCAGTCCTGGGCAAACATTCACAGACCCCGACTTGGCTCCCCGCCAGGAGGGGGACGTTTGTCTGGTCCGACATCCCGGCGAGGTCGGCCTTCTGGGCCTACACGAGGGGCAGCTGCTCTCCGAGTCTGCCGAATCTGCTCGTGGCATGCAATTACGACGTGCGTCTACGTGATTTTAAAATCATTTAATATAGGAACATCAACATACAGATCCAGGGGTAGCCGGTCATTATCTAGAACGGGAGCCCCATCCCTCCAGGACGGGGAGATTCTTCACGTGTCTGGACGAGAGTAAGGCAGAGGGCGCCGTGCCGAGAGCCGCGGGGAGGCAAGTGGACAGACGGGACCTTCCTTCTTGTTCAAACGATCGATGGCAGCGCGAGGACGGCTCGGCCCGCCGCCGCCGCTTACGCCTCTTTCCTCTTGATGATCAGCGGCCCCACATTGTCTCCGGTTTCCTCGTTGTGCTTCGTGTGGGCCCCGTCACAGAATGGAAACTAGGAGGAGAAAGAGAGGAGATAAATGCCCAGCGGCCGGAGAGCGTCAGGCTAGCCCTGCTTATTTCTGCTCTCCGTGCTGTGGCTGCCCCAGAGAGAGGCCAGGAGGCCGGCCGAGGCAGTGCCCGAACCGCCCGCACCCTCGCGCTAAGGCAGAGGCAGCCCCGAGCCAGCGTCTCAGGGAAGGGGAGAGTTCGGGTCACTCTGAACCCCGAGCGGCCGGGACGCCTTCTCATTCCACACAGGAGCAAACAGGCCAGAGAGATAAAAATAATCAGCCAAGAGTCCCCCCGCTAGTCAGGGCCTGAGGTGGGCTCCGAACTGGACTTTCCCGGGTGGCTGTGAGGCTAGAAGGGGGCCGCCTACAAGTGACTGCAGGCCGGCTCCACGCCACAGAGCGGCCTGCGTGACATCAAATGCATTTTCTTCCTTTTTTTAGTAACCAGCCTGACAGCCAGAGGAGGCCGAAGGCAGCCCTCGAAGACGGGGGAGAAGAGAATCCGGCTTTATCCTCCGGGTCTCCATTCACATACGTTATTGTCACCCAGAAGGACCAAGTTTCCAACCCCCGAACTTTATCCTCTTCACTAGTCCCAGGTCTAGAGCAGAGACTTGGCTCAGCGGGGCCAGGCAGAGCCTCGTCCTCAGAGGACGCGAGTAAAGGCCTGGACAGACCGACCCCTGGAAGGACCCGGTGAGGAAAGACGCCCCAGCAAGAAGTCCGCCAGGTAGCCCCGGCTGCGGTCCGAGCGGCCCGATGGGCCTGGCAGAGGGGCAGGAGAGCCAGTAAGCCAGACCACCCGGCAGCCGGGGAGCAGGAAGGCATCTCCTAGTCTTTCCACCAGGTGAAGAGGAGCAAGTCAAAGGCCAAACTTCTCTCCCTCTGGCCCCGGGGCCCACACGGCCAAGTGACCCTTCCTGCTTCCGTTTTATGAGCCGGGGTCAACCCAGAGTACTGACCAAAGCAGAGTACTGACCACGTGGCTGTGAGAAAGAGTTCTGAAAACAAAGCCGCAGGAAGCAGGGCCTGGGCTCCGCTAGCTCTAGGAAGGCGAGTTCTGACACGAATGAGGATGGGGCAGGGAAAGGGGCCCGGGGGGGGGGGGAACCCCGCTTCACATCCCACCTCTACTAGTTACTGCCGGGGGCTCTGGGAGCTCCCTTTACCTGTAAGAGGGGGTGGGGCATGCCTGAACTCTCTAGGATGCCAACTGGCTGTCAGCAACAACATACTTGAAAAAATGTGAATCACTTTTAGTAAAGCTTCTGGCCTTCCTGGTCTTCGGGCCACCAGACTTCCAGATTGGACACATGGCCTAAAAGCTACGGAAACACGCATAACCCTTGACCTCAGGTGCCAGCCTGAGGCCCGGACCGCAGAGTTCAAAGGAAAAGGAAAAGGCCTCGGAGGAACCAAAGTCTTAGAGGGAGGCCAAGCCCCGGAAACCAAGAGGAGGGAGGATAGAGTGAGCCAGAGAAAAATGAAGGACATGGTTTGAGAGAAACCTGGGAAGGCTTAGGGGAAGCTTTGGGAGAAAAAGCAGGAGAACAGCTATAAGGTAACAACAAACAACTCTGAACAGCTAAACAACTGTAACAAACTCGACGACCAGCCACAATTCTAAAGGACTCATGATAAAACATTCCCTTTCTCTTGGCAGAAAAACAACAGATTCAGTATAGATGGAGCCATTTTGGGGGGGTATGTCTGAAGTGGGGTTTCTTCTGTCTGTTTATGTAGATTTGTTATAACGGTTTGTTTTGTTCTTCCCAAAGAGGAAAAGGAAGATAGAAGAAAAAATGGACTTCCATATTAGTCATACTGGAAAAAGAAAATGCAGATCAAAAAAATAGTAATAAAGTTCAAAAAAGTGTGCTTCAATTGACATTCAGACTCCATCAGTTCTTTCCCTGGAGGATAGCATTTTTCATCCTAAGTCCTTCAGAACTGTCTTGGATTTCTGACCTGCTGAGAACAGCCAAGTCATACACAGTTGATCATCATACAAAATTGTTGCTACGGAGTACAACGTTCTCCTAGTTTTCTTTATTTCATTCTATATCGGTTCTCTATTTTTTGAGAAATTAGGCCTTTATCAGAGAAACCTGTTACAGAACTTTTTTTTCTTCCAATACTGGTTTTGTCTGTGCAAAACCAAAATGATCTATTTTACATGCTGAAATGCTCTCTATCTGATACCTTAAAATTTTCCCTTCTCCCTGTCTGACAGTTAAAATTTTCCATGCTCACCCAATTTGCTGTCTAAATCATGTACCCATTTTCATCTTATTGTGGTATACGGTGTGAGATCTTAGCCTATACCTAATTTTCTACCAGTCTGCTTTCCAGTTTTCTTGGCAATTTTTGTTAAATAATGAGTTCTTGTCCCAAAAGCTTGGATCTTTGGGCTTATCAAACACTAGTATACTATGGTCATTGACTATGATGCATTCCACTGACCCTCCATTCTATTTCTTAGCCGGTACCGTATTATTTCATGAATACCACTGTGTAATACAGTTTGAGATCAGGTACCGCTAGGCCATCTTCCTTCACATTTTTTTTCACTGATTCCTGTTCTTCAGATGAGTTTTATTAGTATTTCTTCTAGCTCTATAAAATAATTTTTGGTAGTTTGATTAGTATGGCACTGAATGAGTAAATTAACTTGGGCAGAATTATTATTTTTATCATACTGGCTCAACTGCCCATGTGGATTTATTATTTATATCCTACACCTTTGCTGAAGTTTCTATTTCAACTAGTTTTTAGCTGATTCTTTAGGAATTGTTTCCTCACTGATTATTATAATTCCTTCCATTTCTTTTTCTTCTCTTATTGCTATACCTAGCATTTCTAGTACAAAACTGAATAATGGTAGAGACAATGGACATCCTTGCTTCATCCCTGATCTTATTAGGAAGGCTTCTAGCAGGGGCAGCTGGGTAGCTCAGTGGATTGAGAGCCAGGCCTAGAGAGGGGAAGTCTTAGGTTCAAATCTGGTCTCAGGCATGTCCTAGCTGTGTGACCCTGGGCAAGTCACTTGACCCCCATTCCTTTAACTTACTACTCTTCTGCCTTGGAGCCAATACACAGTATTGACTCCAAGATGGAAAGTCAGGGTTTAAAAAAAAAAGGCTTCTAGTTTGTCCCCATTACAGATAATAATGCTTGCTGATGTTTTAGATATGATATTATTTATTTTAAGGAAAGCTCCATGAGGTCCTATGCTTTCTAGTGGTGTTAATAGAATGAGTGTTATATTTTGTCAAAAGCTTTTTCATCTATTGAGATAATCATGATTTTTGTTGGTTTTGTTACCAATATGGTCAAATTACCCTGATAGTTTTTCTACTATTAAGCCAGCCTGGCATTCCTAATATAAATCAAACCTGGTCCCAGTGTATGAGCTTTGTGACATATTGCTATAATTTTTCTAGTATTTAATTTTTTTTTTTACATTTTTTAACCCTTAACTTCTATATATTGGCTCCTAGGCAGAAGAGTGGTTTTTTTGCCAACAAAACTCCAAATGGGGTTTTTAATAGTCAGTTCAGACACGCCTGAACACACACACATGAATACTATTTTGGCTGAATCCCATAAATTCTGATATGTTGTCTCATTGTTGCCGTTCTTTTAAATGAAATTATTTATTTTTTCCTGTGATTTTCATCCCCTTTCAAGGCCCCACTCCAGGGTACCCTCCAACACAAGACCTTGCCAATCCTCCAGTTATTAGTGCTATCCCCACCCCGATTATTTTGCATTTTACCTGCTCCTCCAAGTAATAACCAAAGGCTCTTTTGCCCAGTGATATGACAATAAATCTAACAATCTGAGTGAAATGGATGAATGTGTGCAAAAATATAAATTGTCCACATTAACAGAAGAGAAAAAAAAATTCTTAAATAACCCTGTTTTAGAAAAAGAAATTGAATAAGCAATAAATGAATTCCCTAAGAAAAAACTCCAAGACCAAATAGATTGACAAGTGAATTCTACCCAACATTTAAAAGACAAGAATGTTTGATTCATTTTTGTGTATGTCCAGGGTATCCAGCCCAGGGCCTGGCAGGTCAGAAGGAGAGACAGCATTGCAAACTCAGATCAAGCTAGTGTCACAACCTACAAGTAAAGATTAGATTTTCCACTAGGCTGGTTTCTAGTCCAGGAGCTGTGTGGTTTCTTAAGCTCCCAGGAACATTTCCAATTAAATCAAGTAAAAAGATCAGAACCCCAATGGGAAAACCTCAAGCTGGAAAAGGAAAGGAAGATGCTGACATCAACATCAATGATGCACGCTCCTTCCCTGGGCTCACCCGTGTGTGCTTCTTAATATAGTACGAAGGGCCAGCTTGGACCACATGTGAAAGGCAGGGTCACTGGGGTTCAGCTATAGAGGACATGACGTTTAACCATTCCCTAGACGTGGCTTTGGTCATTGCTGAATGCGGTTTGTGGAGGAAGTTTAACATGATTCCTAAGGAGAAGTAAAGACAGAAGGGCTCCATTGTCCAAATTCTCAGAAAGTCATGATTTTATTAATGAAAATGACATTCAAGAAGCATCATCGTCTCCCATTTCTTTCCCAACGCTACAGTTGTGCACCAATCCTGGGCAGTTCTGCTACCTCAACATGCTGGAAATGAACCCAAAGAAGGCCCCTGGCATGACACTGGGAATGCACCAGCTCACTGGATGACAAGGAAATCTACCTAATTCCCAAGAGTTCCAATAAAGTGAGCCTTTTCCTCCAAATAAGTCTTGGTGGCAGTTTTAAAACCAGAATCTTACTCCACAACTCTCCTGACTGACCGTGACCCAGTCTCCCAAAAGACTTCAGCCACTGGACAAATATGATCCCTCCAAAGCTTTCTCATTTTGAATGAATGGATGAATGGAGTATCCTGGGGGCTACAAGGAGAAAAGCAAGAGAGTCTCTATTCTCCAGGAGCTTCCATTCGAATAGGAAGACACCACCTTTTTAGAAGATTTCATCTCTACAAATCAGATGGGAAGTCCCTCAGATCCCAAGGATGCAGAAGCAAGGCAGGTGGCAATGCATCTTCTTCAGTGTCATTTCCATATGTAAAACCATATGGGTTTCTGCAAATTTCCCCCAAAGAGCCCTTGGACACGAATTTGACTCTCTTGGACCATGTTATAAGATCAACTTCCTAATTATCTCCCATCAACAACAGCTTTAGCCAAGAAACCTCTAGAGGTAGTTCTTTGAGCTTGGTAAACTGCTGAGATCAACACCGTTCATTCGTCCATAAAGGGCATTTATATTAGGAAGCTGAGATAAACAACAGTATCTCATTTCCTTCTAATCTCCTGCTCCCATCTGTTATAAGGAAAAGAGTGTTAGATTAAGTTCACCTCTGCAAATATTAGTCCTGCCTCCAGGTTGGTTCAATGACCTAAGAAACCCCTCATGTTCTCCTCACTTTCCCCTACCCCCAACTCAAAGACAAAAATACCCTTGGAAAACTCAGCTGCTAATCTGAAACTATTTCTAAGAAAAAGGGACACTGCCATACTACAAACTTCTTTTAGTCCAGAATGGGGTGGATTCAACCTGCCAGCCGGCCTCTTCCAATGGCAAAGAGCATCGTGGTGCCACAGAGTCCTTCCTAACAGGGGTAAATTTCCTTTGATCAAACAGAGACAGAGTTGTTGGAATGGGGACTTTTCTCTTGGGGTTCCCACCTCACTGTTGCTGCTTTCATGTCGAGTCTGTCTCCTCATGCTAGTCAATCTATTTTCACCCCAGAAATCATTTACCTTTTTGTAACTGCTTTTGTAAATGTAAATGTTTGTAGATGTACATGTAGACTGACCACGGGGCTGTTCAAGCACTTCCCCCCAATTACTGTCATGAAGCTTGTCTGGTGAGAAGTACATAGTCTAAGGGCTGAGATTAAGCATCTCTTCATAAGAGCCTGCAGATTAGGAGTTCTTTACCTTTTTTCAGGTTACCGGCCCTTTGAACAGTCTGGTAAAACCTATGGATTCCTTCTCATATTCATGTTTTTAAATACACAGTAACAAAGAAGAAACCAATTATTCACTTGTTGTGTGACCATAGGCAAGTTGGTTCACCTCTGCCTCAGTTTCCTCATTTGAGAAATGGGGATAATAATAGCACCCACCTCCTAAGGTTGTTTTCTATGATAAAAGCAAACCTTAAAGGTCTATGTAAATGGTGGCTATTATTATGCTGAAATACAGGTCAAAGCAATTGAAGGTGTGAGTGCTAAAGACTGGAAAGGGACAAATGTCACCCAAAACTTTAAACAGAGAAGAAGACTGATTTTTTTAACTTTCCTAGTATTTAGGCCAGAGCTGTGCTAGTGTGGGTCTTTGAAAAGCCCACTGTCATGCATACTTACCTGGCAAAATTCTACAATGAAACATGAAATGTAAATACTCAGAAAGGGAAGTGGTTGGTGGCACAACCCACAAAGCCCAATTCTAATAAAAAGAGCAATAATCAAAGTTACCTTCTATGTATTTAGTCTGTGCTTTTAGTCTATATGTAACATGTTGTGTCTCCTGAATAGGATGTAAGCTGTATTAGGGCAGGGAATCTTTTTGGTTTTGTATCCCTGGCCCCAAATAAGATGCCTGACACATAATAGACATTTAATCAGTGTGTATTAATCCCAAGGTCATATACAAAAGCTGGAAAGGACCTCAGAAGCTATCTAGTTCAACTTCCTCAAATTACAAAGGAGGAAACTGAGGCTAGAAAAGAGTGACTTGTCCTTGGCTGTATCGGTACGAAGGCCCAGAGGTAGGATTGTATCATGGTACCTCCTAATTGATTAGTACTATATAGATAAATAGAATCACATCATATTGAAATTATATATTATTATAAACTATAGTTATAACACATATGTAAATTATACATATATATATACACACATATATATGTGTCATGTATATGTATAAAATCCTTACTTTCTGTCTCAGTAACAATTCTAAGACAGAAGGGCAATAGCTAGGCAATGGGGGTGAAGTGACTTGCTCAGGGTAACACTGCTAGGAAGTGTCTGAGGCCACATTTGAACCCAGGTCCTGATTCCAGGCCTGGTGCTCCATCTATTGTGCCATCTGTAAAAGGGAATTCTTTGTTCTCTTTGAGTTTGCACTTGTGAAAGGGAATCCTTTATTCTCTTTGCCTTGTTGGAGTTAGTACTTTGGTGAACAATAACTTTGAATCAACATAAGCTTGAACTAGGTGGAAAAGCTGGCAAACCACTTAATGAATTCACACCCTCCCTAGTGCTAGGTGAGAAGCCAGCAAAATACCTGGAGAGCTCCACCCTTCTGTCTAACTCAAACAGTCAGAAATGTGTTCACACCCTCCAAAACTTGAACCCTTTTGATGAGTATTCTCCCCTCCAGAAGGGGCACACTAGTTCCCACAAACACTGCCCCCTGGACAGCACTAGACAACTTGGAGATGTGATTGGCCCCTGTGAAAAGGGGCAGGAACAGGAAAGCACCCTAAAAGCAACAAAATCCTTGGGCTGAGGCAGTCTCGTGAAGTTGAATCTAGTAGAGAGTGGACTCCAAGAAGAGAGTCAGCTCAAGTAAGGAATTCAGGCAGCTCCAAGAAGAAAGGCAGCCTCAGGAGTCACCTCTTGACCTGCCTCTTGGAGGAACTTGGGTGAGTGGAGAGCTGGCTTTCCCTTCCTGTCTTCTGGAGAGAGTTTAATCCTGGTTAAAGGTTAACAAGTCCTGGCTGAGCCAAGCACTGGATCAATAGTTTGATAGGTTAATGTCTTCTCTACCCTTTTGTATTCCTCTGCTTTCACTCTTTTCACCTCTTTTGTAAATAAAAGATTTATAATTTTCATATGTTTGGCCAAACCATTAATTTTAACACTTACACAACTCACTGTCCCAACTGGAATTAAATATTGCTGTAAATAAATAAGAGATGCTGAGGATAACTATGGGGATGTAAACCCAAAAGACATCAATATGCTAAAAAAAAGAAATTACTGACTGCCTTTCTCTGTATCATTGTCCTCACACAGTGGTTCTCTCATGGTTGGTTATCAACATTCCTTAGCCTGGCTTTCAGAATTCTTCCAAATCTCATTCCACTCTACTTGTCCTTCTGACATTTAAGACTGACATTAGAGGTCAGTCCAATACCCTCATTTTACAGATGAGGAAACTGAGTCCAGAAACTTAATAAGGAATAAAATAAAACTAAACTAGGAAAGATTGAACTAGGATCCATCAAATGAGTCAGGTAGGTGGCCATTCAAATGAGTCAGGTAGGTAGCCATGCCCTAAATTATAATCCCATTATCCCTGAGGTAGAACAGACCTGTATCTGACCATGAAGAGCTTCTACAATCCAGCAGACAAATGGTCAATCAGCCCTTAGCTTGAAGATTCTTCCCAGAGAGATGGATCAGCCCATTCCCCTTTTCGGACAGTTCTAATCCTAAAATCACAGCTATAGACTGGGAAGGGAGCTCAGAGGCCACCACATGCAACCCTCTCATTTTACAGATGAGGAAACTGGGACTTGCCCAAGATCACCCAGGCCATGAAAGAGGTGGGATTTGAATCTAGGTCTTTCTAGTGTACAATACTGCTTCCCCCAGGAATATCTTTTGTCAGATTTTTCCCTTACACTGAGCTGAAATCTGCTTTTTGCCAATTTTAGCTCTCTGTCCCTAGTTGGTCAATATGCATTTATTTGTTTGCTTGTTTGTTTTACTTTCCATCTTGGAAATAATATTCTGTATTGGTTCCAAGGCAGAAGACTGGTGAGGGTAGGCAATGGGGGGGGGGGGGGGTCAAGTGACTTGCCCAATGTCATACAGCTGCGAAGTGTCTGAGGTCAGATTTGAACCTAGGACCTCCCATCTCTAGGCCTGCCTCTCAATCCACCGAGCTACCCAGCTGCCACCTCAATAAGCATTTATGGGTCCTACTATGTGTCAGGTACTGCTAAACTCTGGGATCCAAAAGGAGGCAAAAGGCCACCCCTACCCTCCAGGAGCTAAGTCTAAAAGGGGAGAAAATGTGCAAGTGACTCTGTACAAATAAATTACAGGCAGGATAAACTGGAGCTTCACAGAAGGAAGGAGGACTGGGAAAGGCTTTTAGCTGGGACTTGCAGGAAGCCAGCTGTGCCTTCTGAGGAAGCAGAATCCCAATGATAACAAAGCTGACATATGGAGCCCTTTAGGGCACACGTGCCCTCACTTGACTGCCACAAGGGCCCTGGGCAGTAAGGACAAGTCTTATTTGCTGCTTTGCAAATGGAGAGATGGATTGCCTCAAGGAGGTTCGGCAACTTGCACACATATAGGGGAGAGCTAGAACTAGAGAGAAGGGCTGGGAAGATGGTGTGTCCAAGGATGGGAATTAAAACCGAAAATCTAGAATCGAGACTAGAACCTGGATTTCTGCTAAAAGGAAGGGAAGACTTTAGCAGGCACCAATTCCAGGCGGCCATTCCTCCTGCCACGGTGAGCCGTGTGCTGCATCACCCTGGGGCTCCCCAGGGTGGCCCATGAAGGCTCAGGCTGCAGCCACTGGCCCTTGTTAGTCACTCACCCCTTAGCTTCTGCTCTTTTTTTTTTTTTTTTTTGGTTTTTAAACCCTTAACTTCTGCTGTGTATTGACTTATAGGTGGAAGATTAGTAAGGGTAGGCAATGGGGGTCAAGTGACTTGCCCAGGGTCACACAGCTGGGAAGTGTCTGAGGTCGGATTTGAACCTAGGACCTCCTGTCTCTAGGCCTGGCTCTCAATCCACTGAGCTACCCAGCTGCCCCCTCTGCTCTAACTTTTGAAGATGGCCTGCTTTGATTTCAATTTGGGTTACCCAGGCTTAAATCCCAGAACTCTCCATCAACTTCATGTCTGGTTGCCTTTTCTAACTGGTCAGTCGAGCTGGCTAGCCTTCCGGTCTCTAAGAAGATGGCTCTCCCTCTCCTCGTCTCTCTCACGTCCTAGCTTCCAACCTGCATTTTCAGCTGCTCAATGGCTACCCTAATATCTCAAACTCTGAGGGCTTAAAACGGAACCTATTCCCTCGTCAATCCAGCTCCCCATCCTAAAGCCCCAAGTTCTGCCCACCATTGCTATGCCCTGTTCAAAAGACTTGGAACCTCCAAGCCATCTCCAACAGATTTTCCAACTTCTGACCCTATTCTTGAGAAGTTGCCAAATGCTGTCAGCCCGAATCTCTGTGATTTGTTCTATTTATCTATTCTTCATCTCAGAGCAAGGGGGTAGAGCAGAAAGAATGCTGTACCTAAAGTTAAGGAACGTCAATTTAATCCAGCCTCAGACTAATACTCCCTATGGGACGTAGGAAGATCACTATCTGCCTCATCTATAAAATGGAGATGATCCTAGAGCCTACCTGTTTACAAAGATCAAATGTAATAACATTGCAAAGTGCTTAGCAAACCTTAAAGTGCCTACAGATGCTGGCTGTCACCCTCCTCCCCACCATATTCCCTAGTTAAGCTTAATCTTTTGATTCTTCAGCTCCTTCCAGTCTCCTATCTGGTCTTTTTGCATCTGGTTTCCACCCTCTCCATCCATCCTAGACACTAGCCACATGACTCTTTCTAGCAGAAGACGATAGATATAGCAATGGAAGCGACTTTGAGGGATGTGGTCTAACCCATTCATTCCTTTCTTTCTTTCTTTCTTTCTTTCTTAAAAACAAAAACAAAACCCTTACTTTCTGTCTTAATAACAATTCTAAGACAGAAGGGCACAGGATAGGCAAGTGGCATTAAGTGATTTGCCCAGGGTCACATAGTTATAAGAATCTGAGGTTGGATTTGAACTCAGGATCTCCTGGCTTTCTATCCAATGAGCCAACAAGCTGCCTCCCCTCCCCTTCCAATTCATTTTTCAGTGAATGATACTGAGGCCCAAAGAGCCTCAGGCCACAGAGGTGGCAGATGAAGGATTCAAATCCAGGTTCTAGTCTCAACTCTAGATCCAGAAGGGCCCACAGGGGCCATTTATGTTTACTATCCTCTCTCTTTTCTCTGAGATCAGAGAAGCTATTTGTGATTAGTGCCTGGCATTTATTGGTACAAAAGCCAAGTCTTGTCTAGGGCTTTAAGGTGTAAGAAGTGTCTGATGGCATCTTCTCACTGAAATCTCACTGCCTTGAAAGGCATTATTATTCTCTGTTCACTGAGGAGGGAAAAGGAACAAAACTGCTCCCCTGGGGTCCCAAAGTTCTTAAGCATCAGACTGATTTTAGGATATGGAAGTTGGATGGACCTCAGAGTGAGTCCAAGCCAGCAAAGCCCTTCTGGCCTCCCTGACATGCCTCTAGCTAGCACCAGACAGCTAACAGTTCAGGGTTAACATTCTACTTTATCTAGAGAACAAGCCACTTAATCTTGCCAAAGACACTGTCTAAGAGCCCTCATTTCTCCTGGACCCTCTGCTCAAGCAGTCACAGGTGATCTTCAGTTCTCGATGGGAACTATTACCTCAGGGAAATGGAGAAAGAGTTTTGCCTTGTGTTGAGGTCCTTCCTCAATCCCTTTGGGGGATGAGAGAAAAGCAGGTGTCTAAGCAGACATGAGAGTGTTTTCTTTCTAAATTTGGTCCCCATTCTCTTTACTCATTTCCAAAGTCTTGAACATTGACTCACTTTCCTAAAAGAGATTAGGCCTGTGAGAAAAATGGGAAAGGACTGAAAAGAGAAATATTTAGGTCTTAATGTTCAGCTGATCCAAAAAGATTTTCAATATCCTACCTGTGGTTAACATTCAATAGTGGTTGCCTAGTCTCAGATTTTCTAAAGATTCCATAAGGCCTAGAAACCTCTGAGGCCAGCCTAATTGTCTTATATTTCTTTTAAGAAATAGCACTTTTAAGGTGGGCAAAGGGATTTCTTTATAGCAAGCCTGTGCAAGAGAAAGTGGCGCAATCATTTTTAGCCCCATTTTACAGGGGGAAACTAAGGCTCAGAAGTCAAGTGACTTGCCTGTGATCATGTCACCATCATCATTCATGTTTTTTGCCTTTCTTTTCATTCCTAGCACACAAACCCTGGCCTATAATAGTAGGTACTTATAAACGCTAATGGCTGGCTCTCCCCCCACCATTTATTAAGCTATTATAGACCACTGTTGGCACACACAACATACTTACACACACACTGGGAGAGCAAAAGAGAGAAAAGGGGAGACAAAAAAGAGAGTCCTTGTTCTCAAGGAGTCTGACAGATCCCACAGCTAATATGCATCTGAGGCTCTTACCCCACACTGCCTCTGCTCTCATGGCAGAGTTGCCTCCAACAGTTTTCTCAACTGTATATACAGAAAAAGGCCACGAGGTGATGAAGAACTAAATAAGCTGGGCAGAAAGAGATTTTGGTAGGATCAGCCAGTTGGTTATTTTCATCAGTGACAATTCTTTGTTGAAGTAAGAGCTCTCTTCAGTGGAAAAGAATAAAAAAACAACACACATAAAGGAAGAGTCAGAAAGATGGCTATCTTTGTTCTCTATTTTGCCTAGCCTTTTAAGCGTTTGTTTTAGTGACATCTATTTTATTTGTTAATTAACAGTCATAGTACACAAAGTTCTTTTTGTGACCACAAAAATCAGCAGAAATGCTGAGCAGTTTCTTGGAGTGAATTTATCTCCTCTTCCCCTATGGCTTCAGGAAAGTATTTCACCCATCTCAAGATCCCTATCTCTAATGCTGGGCCAGTACGGTTGTTTAACAGCTGCTGGTATTACACAGGACATTTCAGAAGGGGGTTTGACACTGCAGCTATCTCAAGGGAACTAAGGTTTTTCTTTGTTAGGTCAGTCCTAAGCCTGGTACATCACAACTGAACAAACTGAAAACTCCTGGCCAGCACCCAGAGGACATTGGGAAGGCATGAGTGGGTCTTGCTTCTTGAAAAGGGCAAATAAGCAAGAATTATCTAATGACAAGGATGCCTGAGAATGGCTTCAAATCTGCTGATACTGGGGAAGGCTAAGGGACCAAAGCCCCATCTCCTCACCTTCTTGGATCTCCAACAGCGGCAATATACAGCTTTCTCTCCCAAGTCTTCCATGTCAAATGCGTGGACAACCTTGGGGTTGTCTTTCTGGATGCTGAGATTGACCATGGATTTGCCACGTTTTTCTTTAACCATAAACTTTTTGTAAGCTAGATACCCCACCACGGCGGTGCCAGCAGCCAGTGCCACAGCTGCGATGCAGTCAGCTAAACCAAGGAAAAAGAAAACCATTACCAGGAAAGCTCAGGTATCCATCATCTCCCTGTAAAGCAAATGTTAGGGGATGGTTATACAAATTCTGGAACATGAATAAAGTGGGAATATTATTACTCCCTGACAATGAATTTGAGGATTACAGAGAAGCACAGAAAGATTTAGATGAAATGAAGAAAATTAAGCAAAACTTAAAACAGGAAAACAATACATACCCATAAGCAAATGTAAAGAATTAGACAACAAAAATACCTAAATGTAGATTAATTCTCGTGACAGAAAGTGTACCTTCTCTCTGAAAAGGTGGAAGACTATGGGTGCAGAGAATTACACTATCAGGCACAACTAATTTGTTGGTTTTGCTATCCTATTTTTTTCTTTTTAATCTTTGTGACAAGGAATGGGTCACTGGATGAGGGACAGGGAAGACTGTATTTTGAAAGAAGGTGACATAAACACTTTTAAAAAAATATTTACCTTCCATCTTAGAATCAGTACTGTTGGTTCCAGGGCAGAAGAGGGGTAAAGGCTAAGCAAGGAGGGTTAAGTGACTTGCCCTGGGGTCACACAGCTAGGAAGTGTTTGAGGCCAGATCTGAAACCAGAACCTCTCATGTCTAGGCCTAGCTCTCTCTTTATTGAACCACCTAACTGCCTCCGGATATAAACACTTTTAAGAATTGTCTTACTTTTTTTTTTTTTACTTAAAAATCTACTTATATTCTCCCTTCTACCTCACTCAGAAAAATAAACAAAAAAAATTTTAAACAAATATTCACAGTCTAACAAAATATTCCCCACATTGACCATGTCCAAAAATGTGTCTCATTCTGCATCAGATTCCAAGGGTGATATAAAAACAAAAGGTAAAAAGTTTTAAAATTTAAAATAGATGGATAGGCCCAACAAGCAAAGGTTTTGTGTGTTTATAAAGTACTCATTTTGCATCTCATCACAGTTCTCTCCAGGGAAGATACTGAGAACAGTGCACATGGTGAAAAAGAATCTAAATAGAAATAGAAGAGGGAATCCTGAAGTCCATTTGATGATTGAGAGGGAAAAAGAAGGCTGAACACAGAAACTGAAACTTTGAAAAATGCAAATCTTGTGTTAAAATGAGATAGGAATACACAGATGAATTACTGTCAAATATTCTAATGGGCTTGCCTGCTCGCTTCACTGGGACTTTCTTCCAGGCACACAGACTACAACCCATCTGCCCTTGCCCACACCATAGGACAATCCATTTTCTCAGCCTCCCACATAATTCCTTGATGATATCTTTTACTCCCATCCTCCTAAAAGTTACTCATTGGTTTTATGTTGCAAACACCCTGGCGCTTATATTCTAATAGGGGAGGAAGAGCCGGGGTCAGCTCCTGCCTCTGACACATACAGGTTGTTCGATCTTGTGTCAAAGTGAGAGGCGTCTCAGTGCTAAGGAAGCACACCAAGACAAGGAGGTTTCAGAGAAGATGTCCATCTGCCTGGGCAGAAGGCATTTCCTCACCATAAGTTTCCCTGCCTAAACAATCCCCGGGCCAGGTACCTTAGGACCAGCACTCCTCAGCTCCCCTGGTTTTTTCTTAGCGTTTCTCTGCTTACTCTCCTCTAAAGTGTCTCCTGGACATTCTTCATGTAACCTTTTAAAAAGCCCTCAGAACCCCTTAAACAGGACCCCAATCAGCTCTGCAACTGCCTGGAAGCTTCAGAGGCAAGACATTAACTGGCCTTCAGCCAGTGTTAACTAGTTTGCGAAGTGCTTTACATCTGGGCTCTCACTGGAACCTCACAACCTGGTAAGGAAGGTATGTACAGCTACCACTAGCCCCATTTTACAGAAAACAGAGGCCTAGAGAAGTTATAGAACTTGCCTAGTCATAATGCTAGCAAATGCCAAAGGAGAAGTTGTACCCAGGTAATCCTGCTCCAAGATTACCAAACTACCCATCACAACAAAAGGCTGCACTTGTTCCAGCATGTAAAAAGGCAATAGGAAGAAGCCGATAAAGGGGGAAGAGGATGGAGAGGAGTGCTTCTCAGCGTTCTCCTGATTGGCTCTCCTAGGGAAAGCAGCTTTGATATTTTATCAGTGGTGAATTATTAGCTCTTAGGCATGGCCAGATTCAAGTCAGACACCAAGCCCCAAAAGAAACATGGTTACTTCTAAAAGGAATCCAGAATGAACCAGACTCCTGCTTCTACCTTGCCAGATATTTCCAGGTCTTTCTCTCTTGGTGCTTCCTGCTAGTTTTTAAAACCATTTTGGCTAGTTTCTTTGTGGTTCTGGGGCAATGGATCAGGCATCCTAAGTCCTGGTCCTACACTCCATTTGCTCACAAGGATGACCTCGGTATCATCTATAAAACTAAGTGACCTCTAAGGTCCCTGGTACCAGCTCCAAATATATGATCCTACAACACTTCCAAATGATTCTGGCTTATTCTCAACCTTCCTAACATGTGCCCTTTGCCTCGTTTCCTCTGACACCACCATCACCATCTCTTTGGACTGTTTTTTTCCTGGGGAGAAAACTTTCCCTGCCCCCTTTACTTAGCCTTCCTTCTCATTTGAGTTTGGCTCTGCCAGCCCATCAGATCTCTTTGCTAATTTATATCTCCACCCCCACCCCATCCCCAACCCCTTCCTTAGGAAGCCACTGGGACCAGACTCCTCTCCCCAGACTTCAGCCTTTAAGTGGGACATACCCAAATGGACTGTATGCCTTTCCTGCCAGCTGTTCTGCTTACAGTAGCTGTTTGGATGAGAACACAGAGTTCCAACAGTATCTAATGTAAGACTGAACAAAACAACTGAACAGTTTGAAAACTGCAGAAGAGAAAAGGTTTTTTTTATAAGCTTGACTTTGTTTTCCCTCTGAAGCCTCTTGCCCAAAGGAAAAGTGGTCACCAAAACCCCAGATGAGGGCCTCCCATGGGGCAAACACCACTGCCACCTGGCATGTTCTTAAAGATGATTTTTAAAAATCCCTCAAAGTAGCAGTAATCACAACAGCATTTATATGGCTCCAGGTTCAAAAGGTACTTCCTGTAGTCTAAAGCTTGATTCTGACAGTAACAAGAGAGGTTCCCTTCAATCAGGGAAATGGAAACAAAGTGCTAGAAGGGACCTCATTGATCATTTTCATCTTACAGATGAGGTAACTGGGGCCTGGAGAAGGGATATGCTCATCCTCAGTCACACAGCTAACAAACAGAAAAACAGACACCAAGGTGCAGCAGTTTTATAGTCAGAGGAGTGAAGTTTGAATCCCAGCTCTGCCTGGTCACCAGAGTCACCTTTGTGATGGTAAGACAAATAATTCTGACTGTTTCCTCATCTGCAGGGGACAAGTAAGGTTCTCTTAAGTCTAAAATATTTCAGCTAACTTCTGTCCATATTCCCCAAGCAGAAAGCATTCTCCATGAGGGCAAGGATAATATCACTTTTGTCTGTATCCCCCACTGTTTAAGGAGCAGGGATTTAATGCTTGGTGAATTCAAAGGAGATTATTTAGTTCAGTGGTTTCTAAGCTTTTCAAGGAGATGCCTACTTTCTAAGGCCAAAATACTGATGAGACCTCCTCTCTCTATTATGGTAGTTGCACTATCAAAAATCCCAGATTGAAAAAAGATGACTTCTGAGACCACTCTCTCTCTGTTTAAAAATTTAATGTTTATTTGTAACATTAAAAAAAAATTGAGTTCCAAATTATCTCTCCTTCCAATCACCCAGGCTAATAGAAAAGGCAAGCAATATGATATCAATTATACATATATAACACATATTTCCATATTAACCATGTTGCCTCCCCACTCCCCAAAGCCCCCACAATAATAAAGAAAATGAAAAAATACTTTAATTTGTACTCAGAGTTCATCAGTTCTCTCTGGGGGTGGAGAGTAGTTTTATCATGTGTTCTTCAGAATTGTCCAGGACCACTTTCAATAAGGAGGCCTCCTGAGTGGGGGCTGACAGCCCATAGGATGAAAAGCCCTATTTTATTTGAAACCTCCCTGTTTTACAAATGAGAGAATCACCCAGGGCTTCACTGACAGAGAAAAGCTTAGACTCTAAGGCTGGAAGGGACCCCTGAGGCTGACTCAAACAACCCCAGACATTTTCTAGGTAAAGAATGTGCCAGGGACCAATAAGTAATGCAGCGGGCATGTCAACCCAAGTCCTTGGACTCCAAAGTTTTCCCACAATTCCATGTCCAGGAGAAGGCCAACAACTCCTCACTAACCCACAAGATCCTTGCCTCCAGCTAGAAGATATTTGAGAGGGCCAATGCCAATGCCTTCATCTGATGAATTTGATGAGCATCTCCAAAGTCATGGTGGATACCAAATCTCCTCCATAGTCTGATGGGATTCTGAGAATAATCAGTGTTTAAGCTCTGAGAACCAAGGCCCCTAGCTTAAACCAGCTGCTTTTCCAAATATTTATCCCATCAAAATAAGCAAAAAACACAAAAACAACATGTCAGTGTTAACATTAGTGTTGGAAGTTCCCATGGTTTTATTCACATTTTAAGGATAAAAGCCACAAAAACTGGGCTCGAGAACAGTAGCAATAGGAGGCCCCAAGGTTGCTTTTGTGTCATTACTTGGAGGACAACATATTTAAAGCTGGAAAGGACCCCAAAGACTATTCTGGACACTCATTTTACAGAGAAGGAAACTGAAGGCCAGGGAAGATTCATGATTTCATAAAACTGGGAGCTGGAAGGGCCTAGGTAGCCAACTCGCCCCATCTTTACTGATGAGGAAACCTAAGGCTAGGGACATGCTGAGGGTAACACAGTCAGGATCTGAAGCAAATCCTCTGAATCCACCCAGTGCCAGATTTTGAGGAAAACTAGACTTCACCACTCCCAACAGGCAAATGTGAAGAGAGCTCACTGTTGGTTTTGGAGCAGGGAGGGTCTGGGTACAAATCTCAATATTTTCTATACCAGGTGTCCTGGGCCAATCACATGACCTACCTGAGCCTCAGTTTCTTCCTCTGTAAAATGGTGATGATATTTACAGGGCCTACTTCACAGGGCTGTGGGGCTTGAATGAGAATGTAAACAAATACTTTACAAAGTTTATAATATGATATAAAAGTTAGCTATGGCTACGGTTCAAAGATTCTTATTGCCTGTCATCCCTGGGAGCAGTTTCCTGTAGAAATGTGAAGGCCATAGAACTAAAGCTTTACTAATGTTGTTAATAAGTTAATGAATTTTTTAATGTAGTAGAGATGCTCTCAAAAAGCTGGGTCATCCAAACAACATTCAGTAAATGAAAAGCTAATTGTCAACTTGGTTCTTACAAAATGTTTATTTTAAAGGCACTGGGGTCATCTAACTGGAGGAACAATAGAATGAAACTTTGAAAAGGCCAAAACATGTACATGAGATAGGAGGACGTGCCCCAAATGATCTTTCATCACTGAAAACAACCTGCACCTGGGCTGACTTAAAAACCCTCCAGGATCCCTATCTGCAGCTTTGGCCTGGGCCACTCTAGCTCCCAGGGAGTGCTCATCCCCGCTGGTCCCCACCACTACCTCAGGCTTCCTTTCCCCGACAGTGAGTTACCAGGGAGCTCTGGGGTGCGCTTCTTCCGATGCTGGATCAACATACCCGTCCCCCCCTCACTGGTTCGGGCCATGCCTTGGGCCAACCTTTACATCTCAGCGCTTCAAAGGCTGGGGTGCAGCTTCCAGTCTGACTGGGCCAAAGGTTGTGGCTGCTTTGCCAAAGTGTTTTCCAACCCCTGGGCATCACTAGATAGTGGGAGGGAGGCAGGCAGGGGAACCTCAAGACTGCCTTGGCACCGTGCCACGTTTGTTCTTGAAGGGCAGGGACAAAGCTCGAAGAAAGGGGAGCCCTGGAGGGCTTGGCTGGAGTTCCTCGACTCTTTACACACATGAAAAAGATGTGATTAGTCATCCCCCACCTTCAGAACGGGTGGGAATCGTTCAGGAGCCCCGGGGCCACCATGGAGACCCTGGATTTGAGGCTGCTAGGTCCTTGGATCACCTGCAGCGGGTTAGAGGGGGAGGAGTGCTGGTTTGGGGGTCAGAGCCCAGGGCCGGGAGGCCCCTCCCTCTTCCCCCATCCGGGTGTCCCTGGGAGGGTCCCTCCCTTCTCTGGCCCGGTTTCTCAGTATTCACCCACAAGCACTTCGGCGCTGAGCTCTGGGGCCACCGGTCAGACTTGGGCTGGACGATCCGGAGGCCCCGGGAATTAAAGGGGAGGAGGCCCTTGAGCCAGCGCAGCACGAGAGACCAGGTCCTTGAGCAGCAGACTCAGGGGTCTGGGGAGGAGGATCCCCGATTTAGTTCGGGGAGGGATGCTAAAGATGTCCCGCAGCCCTGTCCCCCCCGTCCCGCTCCCTCCCCTCCCCCAGCGGACAAGCATCGCAGCAGGGGGCCGGCGAGCCGGCAAGGTTTAGGACCCTTCTCCCCGCCCCAACTACAGCACCCAAGGGAGGAGGACGGGTTGGAGGAGGGCCCTCAGCGCACCCTGACTTCAGCGGGGGGGGGGCGCTCAGGCGGTGGCTCCCCTATCCCGTACGGACCGCTCCCCGGCCCGCGCCCTTGGCCACCGTGCCGCTCAAGGTCAGGCGGCCGCGTGCTCACCTCGGATCGACAGGTTGGAATTCAGGCCCATGGCGGCGCCGGCGCTCCGCGAGGAGGGGGCGCCGCCGCAGCCTCGTGCCGGCCGGCCCTGCGCTGCTGTCCTAACCACACACCCGGCTTCGCTGCAGCCGCCGCCTGCAGACGCTGAAGCTCGCCAGGCGACGCGAGGCCAAGAACTCCTGGTGGGCCGGAAGGCACTGCGCAGGCGCGGCCGGCGCTCGTGGAAGGGGCTGGGCAAGAGGCCGGAGTCTGGGAGCACTGAGCATGCGCGTTAGGATCGCCTCCTGTATCTGCTCCTCCCGCGCCCCCCCTACACCCTGGGCGCCGGGTCCCGGCAGCTTCCCTTTGGCTCTAATCCTTGTTCTCCCTCCCCACGTGGTCTGCTAGGCTCCCCCGGGGTTAGTTATCACTGCTGAGCAAGAGATCCCCAGATCTGAAGGAGTGAATAAGTAAAGCCAGTGAGCACCTGGTAACCGTCTACTCTGTGCCAGGCACTGTACTAGGCAACGGTTACTGCCCTCCCGCAGCTGACCGTCTATGGAGGGAGACCGATAAATAGAAGATAATGAACAAAGGGAAGGCCCTGGAATAAAGAAGGCCCAGGGAAGGCTTCCTGTAGGAGGTGGGATTTTAGCTGGCACTTGAAGGATGCTTGGAGATAGAGATGAACAGGAAGAGCTTTCCAAACTTGGAGAACAGCCAGAGAAAGAATAGCCAGAGCCAAGGGGTGCAGGGGCTTGTTCATGGAACAGGCAGGGCGCCCGTGGGGGCTGTAAAGTCCGGGAGGGCAAGAGGGGGTCGCGAATGTCTCTCAGAGCATCTCTGTCTCAAGGAGCTCACATTCTAGGCGGTTGGTACCACATCAACTTCTCTTCTGAGCTCGGGGCCGCTTCAACCAGCGGACTCTTCCTCTCTACATAGGTTTCTGACGGGTAACTCCTAGTCACACATCCACTGGCGAATCCACATTGGCCCTCTGGAGGATCTTCTGTCTCATCCTTCAGCCCCACTCCCACCGACCCCCCACCTCCGCCCTATGCCTTTGTGCGGCTCTACTCCCAAATTGGCTCCCCCTCCTCCCCTCTGTCTCAGAATCCGTGACTCTCTTCCTGACTGATGGAGTATTACAGCCTTCTTCTCCTCTTGGATTACCTTTCTTCTACCCCAAACTTATCTTCTGCTACCCAAGGGTGTATTTTTTGCCTCTCAGCCCCATTTGAAAAGGGGAGAAAAAAGGAAATCTCGAGAAAGGGAGGGACGACTAAGGAAGAAACTAGGGTACCAGGTAGATGGCAAACCCAAGTGGCAGAGGGAAGGGGTAGTACCTTGAGAAGGTCTAGTTTTGGCTTGAGGTTATCATGTTTTCAGGAAAAAGGTCCTTGGGGGTGGCCCAGAAAGAGCATGTTTTCTTGTAACTCGGCATAAGATCCTAACTTCCAGCCAGTGTGCTGGATAGAGTCCACTACATAGGCTCCTAAGAGCTGGTTGTTAAATTTTGAGTATTTAAATCTCAGAAATTAGCTTGTATGCTGTTGTTAATTGTCTAGATTTCAAGGAAGTAACATAAAAATAATATAGGTTAAATTTAAAAGTGTGTCTTGTGGAATTTTCCCCTTCTCCTAGACCTGGTTATTAAGTATTTACTAGTATACTCTTATCCCCAAGGCTCTCCAGACTTAATTTCTCTTTTCTACCCTATTGGGCAGCTCTGTGGTATCGTTGAGTGCTATGCTTGAAGTCAGAAAGGCCTGGATTCCAATCAAGTCTCAGATCTCTGTGCCCTCCTTTCTTGTCTTTTTTGTCTATACTGTCTCACTTTGTGGTCTTCTTATTAGCCTTTACAGGTTTAATTATCAGCTCTTTTTAGTGACTCCCAGATTTATATTTCTAGCCCTAGTCTTCTTCCTGGACTCCAGTCCAGTATCACTAATAGCCTATTCTATTGGATATTTCAAACTGGATGGTTTATAGGTATTTGAACTCATTTCCCCACAGGCTCTCCTCTCTTCCATTAGTGTTGTAGAGATCATTCCCATCCTTCTAGTCACCCAGGCTCTTCATCTTTGACTCCTCACTTTTACTGATCCTTCATCAGCTATAAAATCTTATGATTTCTATTTTTATTCCATTCCTTGTCTTTACCTCCTTCATCTGCTCATGTGGCCACCACCCTGGATCAGGACCTCATCAGTCTTCTAATTCTACCTGACCCACATACCTCACTACTCTAATCTGTTTTCCACACAACTACTGAAATGGTTTTCTAAAAGTGCAAATCTGGCCTCCAACTCAGTAAACTACGGTGTGGCTTGGGGACCCTTTTGGCTCTCAAGACCCTTCTAGGGAAACTTTAAAATTCTTTTCATAATAGTAGTAACATCTTATTTGCCTATTAAAATATTACTTCCTTTCCCTTGCTTTATCGTGGTTTACTTATCCTGGCTTCACTGTTTTGGGGTTTTAACAAAAATCTAATTCTTTATCATATATTGGGGTATTTTGCATATGAATACCATACTGTAACAATGGAAATGCAGTATGCCACCACGGCTCCTGTAAGTTTGCCAATGTGAGATTGTACACAGCTCACTGCTGACTGAAAGGTGAGGGACCACAGCTCTGTGTTTTGTATCCTGGGGGCTGATGGGCTCAGTGACTGCAGCATCCATCTGTTTTCTCTCCAGCACTGTGCCCATTCTTTCAGCATCTCTCCTTGTCTACTTTACATTGAGGCCTGGTCACTGCTGATAGTGTTACTCTGCGGTGTTAAGTTTTTGTAAAAGTTTAAATTGATTTCAAGCCCTATGCCACCTGGGTAAAGGGAACCCCCCCGCCCAGAAATCATGTACTGGGGTTGTCCTACCTGCATCCCAGTGCTGCTGTGCACCACCTCACGGGAGAGCACTTTAGTGCTAGTCAGGAGACTGTAGTCTACACACTTGATCCAGAGATGACTGAGTTTGACCCAGAAGGGAAGGGGGAGGTTCAAAGGTTTGAGACAAGGAAGTTCTCTCTATTCCCTTGGACGTGGCACTGAAAGGATGGTGATGGAGATAGAGAACCATGAGGTGGAGAAACACGTAGTGAGATTAGAATAGACTTAAATAGCTCTATATCTATCTGGCCTCTTTTATTCAAGTAAATATTAATAAACTCTATGGAAACTAAGAACCAGAGTGTTAATTTAATTTAGTTTTTACACACTCAAATGTTCTGTGCTTTCTAAGGCTTCTGGCAGTGAACCCAAGCACCAAGGTTTAAGAGGGTAGAAAGTGTTTAAGAGCATATAAAGTGTTTATAAGAGTGTGGGAAAGGTTAATATGAGGGTGGAAAAGGAGAGTGGGAAGGGCTTTTAAAGTCTTAAAATATAATGCTGCTACTTCACAGATTTTCACTTATGGAGGGGGTGTCTCTGGAACGTAACTCCTGCAATAGGTGGGGGATCACTGTATGTGTAAAGCTCCATTTTCTTCATATAATTCAACTAAAACAGCTGATCACAACAGATTGAATGCAGAAGCAGATAGGGGAATGAAGCTTTCTTCTATTAAGATTTCTATTAAAGAAATCTGCAAGAGTATGTATAATGTTTCCATTCCTCCTCATTACTTTTTTAGATAGTTTTTCTTAAATATGTTGTTTATGTTAACAGAGAATGACTTTTTATTGTTATTTTAAAATAAGTTAAATGTTTTTTCTAATTCTTTCAGCTTTAATTTCTAATACAGGCCAGAAAGATAATAAGGGACCAGGTTTGAGGATTTTAAACTCTCCACAGAAGGCTTTATGTTTGATCTTCATGATAACAGGGAGCCATGGAATTTACTAACATAGGAGAGATCAAACCAGTACTTTAGGAAAGTCAGTTTAATAAATGAGTGAAGAGGCTTGAGTTGGGGGAGCAATCAGGAGCCTATGTTAATAGTCTAGGTGAGGGGGGACCAAAGCCGGTGGAACCAGGTTGGTGGCTGTGCAAGGGCAGAGGACATGTGTAAGAGAAGTCGTAAAGGTAGAGATGACAGGACATGGCAGCATATTGGATATGTGGAACAAACTCAAGTGAGAAATTGAGGATGACTCCAATGTTGCTGAGCCTGGGCATCTGGAAGGCTAGTGCCATACTCGGCATTGAGAAATAGGAAAGTCAGGACGAGGAGGCACAGACGGATATCTCAGAGTTCAGCCAAGAAGGAGAGGCCAGACATAGGAGAAAAAGTAGTGCAGATGGTGAGATCCAGTGAGGATTTGTTTCTAGCAAAACTCTTTAGCAGTTATTTGATAGTATCCCCCTGCCTCTACCCTAGCAGATAAAAAGGCTACTTTGTATCCCTATGCATTTTGGGTGAATGTTGCTTACTCAAGTAGAATCTAGATTCTGTGAAGGCTGGAAATGTTTTGCTTTTGATTTTTTAGGATCTTAGAAGAGATAGGAAGAACCTAGTTAACTAGAGAGAGTCACATCACCAGGAGGCTAACTACACAGTTAAGATTTTTTTTTTTTTTTTTTTGGCCATAGCAACTCATAAAACAAAGAAAAATAAAACACAGTCCCCAGACCTGTGTAGCCAGACCCCTTTGTGTGTGGACAAGGATGATCGTGTCAGTGTCAGGAAAGAGCAGAGAGGCTGCTGGGAATCTACAGCTTTCAGACTGTCAGTGTTTGACAACGAATCTTCTAAACTTTGGCCCCTTGTTCAGTGGTTGAGGGGATGGATGTATTGTAATGCTAGGAAAGTACTTAGTATCAATTCCAAGACAGAAGGTAAGAGTGTATATGTGTGTGTATACATATATATAAACCCTTATATATATATAGCATGTATTTACATATAAAACATATATTCATTGTCTATGGTACTTTTGATCAAAATGTACTTTCCTGCATCATCTCTTTTAATTAGGCCCATTTTTGCTTTTGCTTTGTCTGAGATCAAGATTGCTACTGCTGTCTTTTTTACTTCAGGTGAAGCATAATAGATTCTGTTTCAGTCCTTTATTTTAAATCTGTTTATGTCTTTCCATTTCAAGTGTGTCTTTTATAGTCAACATATTGTTGGATTTTGGTTTCTAATACATTCTGTTCTCTGCTTTTGTTTTATGGGTTCCATTTACATTCACATTTATGAATACTGTGGATTTCCTCTGTTTTATTTTCTTCCATTTAACCTTCTCTCTCTCTTTATCCTGTCCCTCTTCAAAAGTCTGTTTTGCTTCTGACCACTGCCTCCCTTAGGCTACCCTTCCTTTTATCATCTCATCCTCTCTCTCCAAATCTTATCCCTTATTACTCTCCTATTTCCCTGCTGAGTAAGATAGATTTGAAAGTACATATCTATTCTTCCCTCTGAACCCAATCTGATGAGAGTGAGGTTCAAGCATTGCTGTCTCCATTTTCTTCTCCACTATAAAAACTCTTCCTTGCATACCTTTTTCATCTGAGAAAAAATTTCCCATCCTATCTCTCCCTTCCTCTTTTCCCAATGTATCCCTCTTTCTCACTCCTACATTAAAAAATCCCAACATAATCCACTCAAATCCATGCCTCTATGAAGACTCCTAATTTCCCTAATAATAAGATTCTTAGGAGTTATATGGAACATTTTAAAAATATAGGAAAGTAAACAGTTTAACTTTATTAAGCTACTTATGATTACTCTTCCAGGTTTATCTTTTTATGCTTCTTTTGCATCTTTTGTTGAATGTCAAATTCTTCATTCAATTCTGATTTTTTTTTAATCAGGCATGCTTAGAAGTTCTCTTTTATTAAATTTCCATTTTTTCTCCCTGAGGGATTATACACTCTCAGTTTTGCTGGGAAGATTACTTTGTGTTGTAATCCTAGCTCTTTTTTCCTGCTGGAATATCATATTCCAAGCTCTCTGGCCCTTTATTGTGGAAGCTGTTAAATCTTGTGTGACCTTATCTATGGCTCTATAAGATTTTATTTATTTTGGGCTGCTAGCAATATTTTCTTGACTTTGAGCTTTGGAATTTGGCTAGCATACACTTAGGACTTTTCATTTTTGGAGTCCCTTTAAGGAAGTAGTCAGTGGATTCTTCTAATTTCTACTTTACCCTCTGGAACTATAATATCAGGGTAGTTTTCCTTTATAATTTCTCCTGGATATATTTTCCAGATCAGTTTTTCCCCCAATGTAATATTTCACATTTTATTCTAATTTTTCTCTTCTTTTGAATTTGTTTTATTGTTTTTTGAAATCTGTTGAAGTCATCAGCTTCCATGTATCCAATTCTAACTTTTAGAAAATATTTTTCTTCAGTGAATTGTACCTCCTTTTCCATTTGGCTTATTCTGCTTTTTCTTCCTTCCTTCTTCCTTTCTTTCCTTTCTTCCTCCCTTCCTCCCTCCCTCCCTCTCTCTTTCTTTCTCTCATCTTCTGTAGCAGAATCTATCTTTAATATTGGTTTCAAGGCAGGGAAAAACGTTAAGGGTTAGGCAGTCAGTGTTAAGTGACTTGTCCACGGTCACACAGCTAGTAATGTCTGATCCTGGATTTGAACTGGAATATGAGTCTTCCTGACTCCACTGACCCATTCTATACATTTCACCACCTAGCCACCGGTGCTTCTTTTACCATGCCCTTAATTCTCTTTTTATAGTTTTCTGGTATCACTATCACCCCGCCCCCCCATCTTTATCTCTCTTTTCTCCATCTTTAATTCTTCTAGGAATTCTTGCTGGTCTTGGGTCCAATTAGGGTTTTCTTTGAAGCTTTGCTTGTAAATGTTTCCGTGTTGCTGTTTTCCCGAGTTTGTCTTGTCTTCTACTGTAGTAGTCTCTTATGGTCCATCTATACTTTGTTTCTTTGCTCATTTCCCTACCTAGTCGATTTTTGAAGGCTATTTTTATTTATTAGTTTTGGTTAGTATTAATAAATGTTTATTGTTGGTTTTACATTTCATCTTCACTTTTGGGGGCGGGGCCGGCTAATTTCTGCGTGTGGTTAGAAGCGGGAGCCCATCGGAGATGCTGTGTAAGGCTAAGCTCTCCCTTTGCTTGAGTGAGGGACACTGAGCATGCTCAGCAGTCATGGGGTGTAGGGGGGAGAAATGTGGGGGGGCTATAAGGAAGAGGGATTTTTTTTCCCCTTTCCATCCAGGGAAGAGGGAGGATAAGGGGCGGGATGGTTTTTGTAGGCATGCTCAGTGGAGACATCCCCGCCCACAGGCATGCCCAGTAGCCTCGGGGCAGTCGCGAGCTGGAGCGCGGCAGAGGACGCAAGCTTGGCCTCCCGTTCACGCTCTACCCTCCCCCCCCAACTCCCCCGGTCCGTCTGAGGGGCGTGGCCTGGGCGACACGCAGGGGGCGGAGCCTGGCCGGGCCGGGGGCGGGGTCTCCTCTTCGGCCCTGAGGGCTATCGTGGGGCCACAGAATCAGCCGCTTCTTCTAAGCTCCTCTCGTGGCTGTGGCGGCAGCAGCGGCTCCTGCAGCCTCAGCAGCCGCCTGCGGCCGCATCCGGAGCTCCGCGGGTGCGAGGCGCGTCATGGGCGCCGGTCCCGCGCCCCAGCGCGCGCCCCAGGCAGCAGAGGCAGCAGCCCGGCTCCCGGTCACGGCTCCGGCCCCGGCCCCGGAGGGCCCCCCGGGGCCTGGGCGTCGGGCCCCACCGCGGTGCGGCGCCTGAGTGCCCCCCGCCCTGCCATGGCG
>NC_058131.1:710888111-710925056 GCF_016433145.1 Gracilinanus agilis
GCTCCGCGGGTGCGAGGCGCGTCATGGGCGCCGGTCCCGCGCCCCAGCGCGCGCCCCAGGCAGCAGAGGCAGCAGCCCGGCTCCCGGTCACGGCTCCGGCCCCGGCCCCGGAGGGCCCCCCGGGGCCTGGGCGTCGGGCCCCACCGCGGTGCGGCGCCTGAGTGCCCCCCGCCCTGCCATGGCGACGGAGCCCCCAGCTCCGCGGCCGCGCCCGCCCGGCCCGGCCCCCGCGTCCCCAGCCACGCCCGCTGGGGCGCCCCCAGCTGCCCCACAGCCGGCGCTCCCCGGCTCACCTCCGCCGCCGCCCCCGCCTCTCCTCCTCAACGGCTGCGTCCCGCTTTCTCACCAGGTTGCCGGGCACATGTACGGCAAAGACAAAGTGGGTGAGTGATCCCGGCCTCAGTTTACTGCTCCGGCCCTCGGCCCTCAGCCCCCAGCAGCGCGGCCCGGGCGCGGTGCCCCGCGAGCCCCGGCGCTTCCCCTCCCCCCGGGCCGGACTTCCTCTACCCAGGCGGGAGGGCCCTCCTGGGACCGGAGCGCCAGGACCCGGCGTCCGGCGGAGTCCCAACGGTGAGGGCGGCCTGGCTCCGAGCCAGCGGTCCCTTGTACTCAAGTCCAGACTCCCGGGGACCCCCGAAGCCCGCAGGGCCAGGGAAGTTTGACGGCTCCAGCCTTCGGGGGGGGGGGCGGGCTGCCTGGCCCAGTCTCCTAGAGGCCCCCGAAGCCTGCGGAGCTAGGCTAGGACGAGGGGTTTCTTCAGCCTTCTGGGTGGGAGGCACTGCCATAGTTTAGGGGGCATAGTGGTCTGACTTGCGTAAGGCAGCGCAAGAAATGTTAGCCTGGGAGTCAGGAAGAACAAATCATTGCACGCGGCATGCCTCAGTTTTCCCCTCTGTAAGTTGGGATGTCTTTGGCATCCGCCTTCCAGGAGAACATCTGCCCAGGGCTTTTCCAGCCTCCACGGAGGCTCTCCGTGAGGTTGTAAACGGAGAATGAGGGTCCCGCGGGAGTCCCTGCAAGGCCCCCGCTGTGGTTTTCCCGGTCTTTGTGCGGATCCCCAGGGCTTAGCCCCGTACCCTACACATAGTGGGCGCGCTTCATCAATGGGCATGGACTGACTGCAGAAGGGGACTAATGAATGACCTGCAGCCTCTCGCCTGCTGAAGGCCTGGGCTTGGCCCAGCTCCCGCCCTCATTCGTGGTTTGGGAGCCCGAGACCCGGATGGGGAAGGGGATTCCTCATTCCTAGTTTGTAGAGACGGAGGAGTCTTAGAGGGAAGACAAGGAGGATTTCTGGAGTGTCTGCCCACTCCCAGGAGCTGGGATCGGCACTGGCCCCAGTTTATGTCAGGTGACCGCACCACCACGCAGAGCTACTGCTGTGATGATCCCCATTTTACTGGTGAGGAGACTAGCCTAAGGTAGCATTGAACTCAGGTCTCCACTCCAAGACTTCAGTGCTCTAAATTGCTTCCCCTGGGTCACTTAGTCCAGCCACTTTTACACACAAGGAAACAGCTTTTAAAGGTAGGGGTCTTTTTAGGTGGGAGGCAGGACAGAATGGGAGAGAATTGGGGGTTTTTCCTTGGGCAGGAGGGGTGGGGAATTGAAATGCTCATCCTAGTTGTGACAGGCAGGAACTTCCCTTTACTGGGTAGGGTAGGGAAGTAGGCGCTCCCCTGAATGCTGGGGCAGCTGTAGAGCTGGAGGGGCCTTTTTTGGGGGGGGGGAGGGTTTGTTTTTGTTTGGTAAGTGTGTGAGTCAGCCTTATCTTGATTTCTCCAGCTCTTCTCTTCCTCTCCCACCTCCTGCTTTCCTGGACATTCTTAGTGAAGCCCCAATTCCTGCTTTACAATAAGCTCTCCTGAGGGATCATTTACTGCTGTGGGAGGGCCAGGAGTGAGGGAATAGAAGGTCTAAACTGGAGGGCTTGTTCTACTCCAGACAAAAGTGTCAGACTTTTTCCAAAATAGTGGTACCACATTGCCTTTAATCCCCTTTTGTCAGACAATTTGACTTTCAGAATCCACAATTATACATTGTTGTTCCCTCTGGGGAGAGGTGGGAGTAGTATGATTTAAAGATAGTTATTAAAAGAAACACCACGCTGATGTATCTAAAAGTAGCACCACATTCTTTTGCTGCCCCTCCAAGTTCATATTCTGGTCATGGATAGACTTTGAAAGCCTGAATAGTCTTGTGAATTTACAACTTTTTCCTGTGTGGCACGATTCCTTTGCAGGATGGCCTTTGTAAGGCCATCTAATGTTGTCCCTGCCCCCCTAGCTCTTTGGCACCGGTTTGCCTGGGTACAAGGGGGACTTGTTTAGAGAATGATTGTGGATCTGGGCTAGTCATAGACTGCACTTGAGAGATGACTTGCAAACCTGCAGCAGTGGCTCTTGAGTAAGGATCACAAGCTGTTTCCTGAGTGTTGGCCTTCCACAGCCAGGGTGGTCCTGAAAAAGAGAAACTAAGTGGCCCACGTGGATTGAACCCCTGACCTTGATCCTTTTATGCTGCTGATTAAATCAGATGAGCTAATCAACTCTGGAGGAAGGCAAAGGCTTGAAAAGCCCGATAGCAAGTCTGAGTTGGAAGGCAGCCCAATGTTTTATGTAGGCTAATTAGATGTTATTCTCAGAGCTTGTACCACCAGGTAAAGTGTTGGGGAGGAGGGTGCTAAAAAGGTGTGTGAAGGAGACTGCTGGCTGGCTCCAAAGGTGCTGCTAGAATCCATGGACAGGTGAATGGATTAGAATTTAACAAAAAAAATCAGGAGTTTAGGTTCAATTATTGTGGAATAATTCAGTTATTACTTTGAATTTTCTGTAAAAAGAGAATCATACCTTGGTCTGTCTTGTCATTGGCTACTTCAGTTGTTTTTATATTATCTTTCCCCATTAGACTGTGAGTTTCTTGAGATCAGACTGTCTTTTGCCTTTCTTTTTATCCCTAGGGGTAGTAGAATAGTGCCTGGGATGGATATAGTAGGTACTTAATAAATGCTTGTTGGTTTGGTTGTTCAGCTTTTGATTGAAGACTTACTGTGGCATGAGTATTATGCCTAGTGTCAAATTCCCCCTCAGACAGTCAGTCATTGTATGACCAGGTGCAAGGCACCCAGACTCTGCCTCATGGACTTGATGGCTTCTAAGCCCCTTGCAACTCCAAATCAATGATCCTGTGGGTAACCTGTTACCCTTCTGAGGCACTGATTTAATTTTTAATCAGCTCTAAGTCAGCCATAGGGGAATGCCAGCCTCCATTCTTCCTTCTTAGTTCTCTCCCTTAGAATTAGATAAGCTAATCTCTTCTCTTTCTCCCTTCTCTAAACTTAGACTCCACTATACCAGCTATCCTCACCCTTGTTAAGATTCTTCTCCAGGCTAAACATTCCCTGTTCTTGTGTATAGACTTTTAACCTCAGTTCATAGAGAAATCAATTTCCTGGAGCACCTTTGGTATGTGGTGTGCTTCACTAATATTAAAAAATAGAAACTTGTTTCCATTTCATCTGAACTTTTATACTAAAGTCTGAAGTTCCCCTGAGATTCTCTTCCATTTACATGACAGATGGCTGGGACTTATTGGCTAAGTTTCTCCCCCTCCCCTTGGATGAGAGTTCCCTGAGGAACAGGGACTGTGGTTTTGCTTCTCTTTGTGTCCCTAGCACTTAGCAAGCACCCAGTAAAATACAAGCTTGTTGACTGACTTAAATCTATTACATAAAATGGTTTTGGCCTCATTAGGAAGGCAACAGGATCTGCTTTAATAGCTGGTTTTTGGTGATGTAAACTCAGGCCGGGGAAGTCTTGGTGTTTGATACTTATTGGACAATATACTGGACTCTACTTTTTTTTTTCCTCAATCACTTGTAAAAGATGAGAGTATTATATCATCATCACAAAAATTTGTAAGCAGAAGCATGTATGAAATTCTTTATTTTAAAATTCTTCTGTATTCAGGTTTATGCCATCCTTTAAGCTTCAGAGAATCTTAAAGAGTTGGCAGTGTAGCCTATACACAAATCTCTGAGTGTACATATCTTGGTGTTACATCTGAAGAGAAGATGAACATGCCCATGTGTCCCCCAACCTCAAAAAAACCTTCCCTTGATCCACCTGTTGTTGCTTGTGGTGGTCCTATTGAGCTCTTCTTATTTTAGGAGCCAATTTTCCTTGAGGAAGTTAATCTCAACTTCTATTTCCTCTCACTTCTTAAATCTCTGCACTCTGGCTTTCAACTTTATCATGCAATTCAACCTGTTCTTTCTAAAGTTACCATTGATCTCTTAATTGACCAGCCTAGTGGTCTCTGATCTTCTCAGTTATTCTCCTCTCTCTGGGTTTCAGTACTCACTCTCTCCTGGTTCTCCTCCTACTTGTCAGACCACTCCTTCTCTTGACTGGATCTTTATCTATGGTCATGTCTACTAAACTTGGAATGAACTTGGACCTCCCCTGCTTTTCAGAATCTGCATCTTCTCTTTCATGAAGCCTTTTTTGTCACCTCTCCCTCTCATCCTCTCCAGCTCCCCTGCCTTTAAATTAAATTAAATTTTAAAAGATTCTTTTAGTGATCTTTCCCTTGTCTCTAATCATAGCCTTCCTTATGTCACTCTTAGCCACATAACTCTTATGTGGACCTGGCAGACACATAGCAGGTACGTGGTAGCAAGTGGGGTCTGTGATATCTTCCTTGTGGGGAACTACTTGGTGTGGCAGATTGCAGTTCATGCACACCTTTTCATCCTGTGCTTTCCCCATAAATTCTCCACCATACCAGTGCCCACTGGGCTTCTACCAATTGTGTGAGGGGGAAGGAGTCTTTCTTTAGTTACTTTGGTGTAATGTGGATAGCAGTGGAGCAGGTGGCTATCTGTAGGTTATCCTTCATGGTCACCATATGTTCTGGACAGGGCCTGAGTCAAGCCATTCCCTTGGGAGTTTAAATTTATTATGGCAGTGACATGAGAGGCTCAGAGATAATTCAGCTGTTAACAAAAAAGATTTCTTTTCTTCCTCCTTGCTGGAGAAGGATTTTCATTGGGGACAACTGGGAGTTCCAGCTGGATGAAACTTTTCCTGCTTTGGAGTTACCAGGCAAGCCCCAGAGGGTGGCTTTAGCTGCTAGAGCCCCTTCTGGCTATTGTGGAGTCAGGAGACCAGGTAGTCACTACAGCAACCTGAGCCAATCAAATCTCAACTACAATTTAAAGCCCATTTTAGGAGAAAACCAGGCTAACTTAAATGGAGGCCAGGAGTAGGATACCGCTACCACCTTCCCTTCCAGGTCCTGTCTCCCTGATGACATCCCTTGTATGGTATAGAAGCCAACCTACTTCTGTTGGCTGCCTCACCACACCTTTCTCCTTTTCTACCATGATGACCTTCAGCTTCAGTTCTTTGGAGTAGAAGAGTATCATTAAAAGGATGACTTTTGTTTTTGTTTTTTTAAACCCTTAACTTCTGTGTATTGGCTCCTTGATGGAAGGGTAGTAAGGGTGGGCAATGGGGGTCAAGTGACTTGCCCAGGGTCACACAGCAGGGAAATGTCTGAGGCTGGATTTGAACCTAGGACCTCCCATCTCTAGGCCTGACTCTCAATCCACTGAGCTACCCAGCTGCCCCTAAAAGGATGACTTTTGTTACCAGGATAATCTTGGATGTCATTATGAGCACTGCTCAATTTCCAGTTTCCCACAGTAGTTTTATTTCTTCAACATTTGCAGATCAGATCTGGACCCAGCTAATTAACTACCTGTAGTTTCTTTCCATTATCTCTGTGTGTGAGCTCACAGTGCAGGCACAAATACACTTCCGCTCATGTCATTTTCTGTACAACAGATACCCTTAATTTGCTTTTTTTTTTTTAATGTGGGAATAATTATGTCCCTCTAGGATGAGTGTGGAGCCTAGAACTCTGGAGCTTAGTGCAGTGCTCTCCATAGCAGGAAGAAATGGAGCATTTCACCATTATAGTCCATGGTAAAAGGATTAGTTTCCCCCCTTTCCAGTCTTATTACACATGAGACTTCTTGACTGTCCTCACTATTCCTCTTGTATAATACTCCGTCTTCCATGTCAGTGCCTTGGCACTGGCCTTCCCCCATGTCTCGAAGGTACTTTCTCCTGACTTATGCCACGTAGAGTCTCTGGGTTCCCTCAAAGCCCAGCTCAGTTGTCATCTTCTACATGAAGCCTTTCCTATAATTCCATTCCCCCCAACTGCTGGCACTTGCCCCACCAACTTATCTTTTATCTGTGTTGTTATATTTAGCTTATACCTAGGGGCACATTGTCTCCTCTAGCTAGATTTTAGGCATTTTAAGGTCCGGAACTCTTCTTTTGTCTTTATATCCCCAGTGCCTAGCACATAGTAGCTAACCATGCATGTAAAAAATATAGTCAAACCCCTTCATTAGATGATATGGAAAGATATATTCAAATGGGAATGAAACCTAAGAAATCATTATGAATCGAGATCCCTGATTTAAAACCAGGTACATGCTTTGTTAATTGTTGATTGATTATAGCCTAGAGAAGACTTGTATGGATGGGACTGAGTGCTCCTCTTATAGTCTATAGATATTTGAAGGGATGTCATGTGAACAGATTTTTCTGCTTCCTAGGGGCAGAATCAGGAACAAGTAGGTGAAAGTTGCTGTGAATCAAATATAGATTTGATGTCAGGAAAAACTTCCTATAAATTAGAACTCTCTCAAAGTAGAATGTACTACCTGAAGAGGTGCTGGGTTCTTGATTACCTGAAGTCTTCAACCAGAGATTCCTTTTGGATTCAGGTTGGATTACGCAGCACCAAAGGCCCTTCTAACTGTAAAAGTCTGTGATTCTGGAATCTTTCTTCCATTTAGACATCTTGCAGGATGGTGGCATTTTTGGAGGAGTATTTTTCTTTGCTATTTTTATTTTGTCCATGACAAAAAGATATGGAGAGTATAAGATCACTCTATGCACACATAACTTCAAATAGGAATTTCATTTACTAGAACAACCTTTGCCTTGAAGAGCATATCATAGACAAGAGCCCATGAAAGATATAAGGAACTTTTTTTGATGATGTGGATCACTCAAGGTTCAGCTCAGTTGCCATCTCCTATAGGAAGCATTTTCTGATCCTTTTTTGGTATTAGAACTCTCTTTTATGCTGTTTTCTGCTCCCTAGTAGAAAGGAAAGCTGGATTTGTTTTCTATTTTACCTTTGTATTCCCAATAACTAGTGTGGAAGAAAAGTATTTTCTGCATTTTGAACATAAGCCTGTCAGAGACAGATTCTATTTATTAGATTAATTCTAATTCTAAATTACTTCTGCTTAGAGGGAAATCCCAAGGGTTGGAATTTATCCTGCTCTTGAAAGTCTCTCACAGGCTATTTTTGAATTATATTGTATAGTAATGCCAAAGACCAATGTATGCAGTAAGATTGGACATAGTTATAGAGCTTCCAAGTTCAATGAAGTTTGATTCACCAGAGCTATAGTTATTTAAATGTAGGCACACCCTGGAGAATCATTTCCCCCAAACTGTCCAACTCTTCTTTAACCACTCCCTTTGGACCTTAGAGTTTAAAGATTCTCCTTCCCACCTGGTCAAAGGTGAACTCGGAGAAAACCTTTTATGGACAGAATTAAATAGATTTCATCTTTCCCTTAGTCTTATCTTGATCTATCACTTCCTGGGAGTAGGTCTTAGACTGATTAGGGCCTCCCTTTAGGAACTAGATCCTACTTCAATAAGATTTTATGTTAAATAATTTCAGGGGAGAGCATTGTTTCAGAATTGACTTGGGGCTTCAAACTAAAGTATTGTTCTAATGTTATATTTTGTAATATGTAGCATAGAGGAGGGAATTAATTGGGGAGGTGGACTCACTATGCTTCCACACTGCACAGTGTTTGTAGGCACTGATAAATGTAGGCATAAGATGAATATAAATTGAATTGTATGTTGATTTAATTTGATGAGTCTCAGTCAGATTCTTCATACCTCATCTTCTACAGAAGGTAGGGGGCAAATGGGTGGCTCAGTGGATTGAGAGCCAGGCCTAGAGATGGGAGCTCCTGGGTTCAAATCTGCCCTCAGACACTTCCTAGCTGTGTGACCTTGGGCAAGTCACTTAACCTCCATTGCTTAGCTCCTACCCATTGTTTTGCCTTAGAACCAGTATTGGTTGTAAGACAGAACGCAAGAGTTAAAAAAAATGAAGATAATGGTAAATAAGCTGTAGTTATTTTCATGACATTTTTTTGTAAATCCTTATCTTAAGTACTGTGAGCCGAGATGACCAAGTGACTCATGAAATGCTGATTCCTTAGATGCATGATGAAACCAACTCCATTTCTGAGGAGAATTTGTCAGACTTTGTCCTCTTAATTGCATCTCCATCTCCATCTTGTGTTCTGCTTTCAGAGCAATACTGTAAGATTGTTAGGGCCAGTTGCTCTAGTAATATGTTTACTTGTCAGTCCAAAAAGCCTGGAGATACTTGGAGTATTCTCTGCCCCTGGGACTGACACTGCCCCAGGACATTTACTATAGGTGCAGAAGATGCCTCTGTGTGTTAGCTAGGACGAATTTTAGTTAGAAAAAAAAGAAAAGCTCATCTAAGAGAGAAGTTGAGCTTATTCAGAGCAGCTAGTAATCAGTGCATCTGCTTCCAGAATGAATGTTACCTGCAAAAACTATTAAGTTCCCTTCCCCCCTTCCCCTTCTTGATAATAGATGCTCCAGATTGGTTTTTCTCAGAGATGAAATACATTATAAATCTTGTGATATTCTAAGTTTCTTTTTCTGGTTTGTCTGAAGAGCTTTAATAAAGGTATTAAATTTGTTACTGTACTGTCTTTATCTACTCACTATCTTTTTTTTTTTTTTTTTAAATTTTAAACCCTTAACTTCTGTGTATTGACTTATAGGTGGAAGATTGGTAAGGGTAGGCAATGGGGGTCAAGTGACTTGCCCAGGGTCACACAGCTGGGAAGTGGCTGAGGCCATATTTGAACCTAGGACCTCCTGTCTCTAGGCCTGGCTCTCAATCCACTGAGCTACCCAGCTGCCCCCAACTCACTATCTTTTTTGTGGTTGAGCATTAGACATTAATAGCATTGCCTTTTTTTAAAGGACAGTGATATGTTGGGGTAAGACTTCTTCCAAGGTGCCAAGTTTCCCTAGGGTCTGCCATTCCTGGTAATGTTTTGTAAGGAGGACCCACGGACAAGAAATGTTTGTTGGCTGCCTCATGCCATATTGCATTGCAGTATATTGAGCTTTGGGCCTAGTAAGTACTGAAACTATTTAGCGATTAATTTTTTAGCTATTGATTTAAATTTGTGTATTTTCAATAAAAGCATTCTTAGATAATGTTCAGCTTTTTTTTTTTATCAGATTTTTGTTGATGATTAAACTGTCATGACTCAAAGTACAATTATATGGTCTACTGTCATAAGCCACTCCTAGTTTTAAAGTACCTCATTCCGGCCTTACTTCCTGGATTTGATCTGGCAACTGAATTTATTCTCTGAGTAAATATTGTAAATGAGACTGATCAGTAAATTGTTAATGTTGTCATTTCAATAATTTATTGAAAATTATTTAATTATTAGTAATGGGACTTTTAATTTCTTTGTTTTAGAAGTAATACTTGATGGTGTAGTATTCTTTTTCCCCAGAGCTTTGAAGGAAGGAATGAGTTTTAAAAAAAAGGCGTTTGATAAACTGATTAGTCATAAATACATGAACAAAAACTGTGCCAATTTAGTAATGTAGGAATCAGGATAGGAATATTACAAAATCAATAGATAGGGAAAGTAAGACTTGAAATAGGTCTCTCAGCTGCTTCAGATGGGTGATCTTTATTTAGTGCCCCTTGCTAAAAACTATGGTGCACTGTAAAGGATAGAGTGAGCTTCAGTTCTGGAAGATTTTTCAATAAAGTGGTTCTAGAACTCTTTAGGCAGGGTGCTATAAAATTAATGTGATACCGCTTCTTAGAACAATAGCTTCTGATATTTTCTTTTCCCATCTGTTGAATAATTAATTAGAAATAGCAAATGTTTTAAGGGAATTAGGTTCCTGGTGATAACAATTTCATTTCTGTTCTCAGAATTTTAAAAAGAGGCTTTATAGATTCTTTTGGTTTTCCTATCACTATTACCTCCCTAGATTGGAGTCCTCCTTTGTGATAATTCTGAGCAAATACAAATGATAGTGACCAAATCTGATCCATCAACCCACAGTTTTCTGTCCCAGTCTCCTGTTGAATTATCTGATTCCTGGAACCTTCATTTTTTTCCAGTTACTGAGCATTTAGTGTGTTTTAGCCATATTTTTGTGATATTACTCTAGTTATTATTTATTATTCTTAGAATCTTTGATATTAACTAGAATGGACAATTCAAAAATGTTTCCTTGTATGTTATTTTCTTTATATAGTCCTATGCCAACTGTACATTATTGAATGCAGTGCTATGTAGTAGAAAATGGTTGAAGAAAAATTGGAATTTATATAATGGAAAATCTATGATTAGAAAGAATTTGCATCAGTGATTGTAGTGGCAGCTCCATAGAGCCCATGGCCTTGTAAGAATTCTCATAAATTTGATCCATTGATTTTCCTAATAATGACTAATAGTTGAATTTAGTGGCAACTGTCTGTAATTATTCTTCACATCTTGCACTTTCCCTTATGCTCTCTCTATGACTATATTACATTTATATATATATAGTCTTCCTGCTTTTCCTTTTTTAATCAATAAATAATTTTAATGGTTTTTATTGTTGACATTGATTTAGGGATGCTTATTTTTATGGACTAGGTATTCTCCAAGTCTTACTTGCTGTTCTGTCAGCTACCTTTCTTTATATAAAATTTAGTCAGTTAAATATCCTGCTCATAGTGCTTGGGGTTCAATTTCAGGGAGAGCTGCTGGCACCTTTTTACAGCAGAAGGAAAGTTATCAGAGGTGTGAAATAGGAAGATCCTTCCTCTGTCTCTATAAAGGAAAGTTTCAAGGAAAATGTAATTGGTCATTACCCTATTTGGGAGTGAAAATAGGGTCTTGAAACCAGAAAAGCCATGGTAGGGGGCAGCTGGGTGGCTCAGTGGATTGAGAGCCAGGCCCAGAGATGGGAGGTCCTGGGTTCAAATCTGGCCTTAGACACTTTCTAGCTGTGTGACCCTGGGCAAGTCACTTAAGCTCCATTGCCTAGCCCTGACCACTCTTTTGCCTTAGAACCAATACCCAATGTTGATTCTAAGACTGAAGGTAAGGGTTTAAAAAATAAAAAAAGAAGCAGCAGCAGCCATGGTGAATACTTCCCTCCAACAGAGGACTAACATGTAAGGTTTTGGAATAAATATGGCTGTATTCCTTTCTGGAAACACCAGAGCCATGCCTTGGTTTCCAGAGTTTTCAGGCTTGGTTTATGGAAATCTCTCACTTTGAATAATACTGGTAACAGCAGTAACTATAACTGGCCCTGTACAGTTCCTTACATACATTCTCATTTGTTTCTCACAACCACCTTGTGGGATGGGAACTATTGGGAGGAGGTTAATAATAGAACTAGAGATATCATTTGTCTTCATTTTATAGATGAAGAAACTGGGCTTGGGTTTTGATTTATTCATTTGATATCACACTGCAAGCAAATGTTAGTTGGAATTTGAATCCAGGTTTTCTTGATTCAGAGGCTGCCTCTTTTCACTTTGTATCCTTTTAGGCCTATTTAATATCATATTTTTTTCTCCAATTGGGGGGGCACCCATTTTGAGACGAGTTTTTTGCTACAACAAAGAACTTTCATCACTGTATTGTGCCTTTGTTGCCATCTTTGCCTTCTTTGGGGTCTTTGCCCAGTAAGGGGATTGTTGGATCACAGAGTAGATGCACTTTACTTGCCTCATTTCCAACTTGTGTACAGAATATTTGGACCATTTCATAGCCCTGCCAAGAGTGTGTCAATGTACTTGTCTTCCTGTATATCTTCTTTGACATCGAGTATTTTTCTGATGTATTTGGTATGAGGTGAAATCTCATTTGTTTTAATTTGCATTTTTCTTGTTGATAATTTTTGGGTATGTTTTCATTTGATCATTTGTATTCTGCAACTCTAGCTTCTCTGGGCCATTTGTTTGGGTAAGTTCTCTGTCAGTTTTGTAGATTTCAGACTTTCATTGATATTTAATGCAGGTATTTGTTTTCACTACCATTTTAGTTCTGGTTCTGCATTGATTTGATTTGTGCAGAAACTTTTCTAATTGTCTGTACTTAAATTGCCTGTTTTTTTTTTTTTATAATTTGTGTCCTTGTTTGCTTAAAAAATTTCCCCTCTAACCATAATTTTACAAAGTACCTGGGCTTGTATCATCTTAGTTTTTATGTGGTTTGACCTTTTATATCCTGATTATGTGACCACTGGAAAGTTTTCTGTTGTGAGATCTAAGGTATGTATGCTAAGCCGTATTTCTGCCAAATTACAATTTGGACAGCAATTCTCCTGAAAAAGGGAGTCCTTTGCATAGTAATGAGGGTTTATCAAACATTGGACTACTGTTTTTTAAAAATAAATTTTTATTAATATTTTTCTTTGCCAGAATCACCCCTTATTAGAAAGAATAAAAGGAGGGAGAAAGAGTTAAATGGTTGTATTTAAAAATGCCATTATATTGAATGACCGCACCTCTGCAAAGAACTTGGTGGGGACTTTCTTATTTCTTCTTTGAGGCCAAGCTTGGTGTTTTTATACATACATTCTCTCTTCCTCCTTACCTATAATATACATATATTAAATACACACATATATATATATCCATGTAAATGTTTTTATTTCTAATACATACCAAACAAAATGAGCATTTGAATACACATAGGAGAAAAGAAAAAGAAAACTGAAACTTCAAACATTGATTGTGTCCAGCTTTCTTTTCAAGTATAATTCAACCCAGGTCCCTCAAAGCCTCATATTCCTTTTGGCCTAATGTTCTCTTCTGTGTAATTAAAAAAAAAAAAAAGCTCCAATGACTTTTCTTTTTAAAAATTTCCTTTCTCTTGACCTTCCCAGCAAAACTCTTTAGCCTCTATTTCCCTTTTACCTTTCTCTCTAGTTGGAACAAAGAAAAAAAACAATTTTGTATACATATGCAGAGTCAAGCAAAATAAATCCATACTTTGGACTGACTAGATTACTGTTCTCACTTTTTTGGTTCCTTGCTTTTCTTCTTTCTCACTGACCTACTTTTTTGTTTTTGTTTTTAAGCTGGTACCAAAGAGATTTGGTGGGTACAGCTTTATAGCCTGATTTTAAATTTGGTAATGCTATGTCCCCTTCATTCATAAGTTTTTTTATTATATCCCTTAAAATCTTAAGACCATTGAATTTTCTAAATGAGTTTTTTTATTCTTTTGACTAATTGTAACCTAACTCTTTTGAGTTGTGATGAGTTTTCCAGCTATTTAAATCTCTTTATTTCTGTCCACAGTATTTGTATTTGTAGTTGTATAATCGATTATTTGTGTCTTGGTAGTTTGACTCACTAGTAGACTTTTTTATTCATTCTATTGTTATTTTGAATTGAATTTCTCTTCCCATTTTAATTTGCTATGTAGAAATGCTAATAACTTGTGTGTCAATTTTGTATACTGATATTAGTCATCTCAGTTTGCTGATTTTGGGGGAACTTTCATGTCAGCTGTTAACATGGATAGTTTTATTAATATTTATCTTTGTCTTAATTGCTACAGCTAGCATTTCTAGAAGTATGCCAAATACCAGTAGAAAAAGGGGGCATCATTGCTTTACCTTTATTTGTCCTGGGGAAAACTTTTAGGGTAAATTTTCTATGTTGTAAAAGATGTAAGCTCCTATTTTTAAATAGATAGTTTTGGTCACATTGGAAGAAAGGCTTTTTGATGCTTCTGCTTTAAGGAGTTAAATGAGAGGCAGGGTAGAGATAGAGAACTGGCTTGGAAATCAATAAAGCTCTGCCCCTGGCACACACTGACTGAGACTATAAAGGGGAAAATTATAGTTTGCTTGGACTGAATATGAAAAGGGGTGGTCTCCAAGAATTGAATAAATATCAATTCTAAAATGATTTTAGCAATTTATTTATGAAATATAGGTGAGAGTAAAAGTAGAGAATTGAGAAGAGGGCAGAGTAAGAGATCTTGCTTAGTGAACTAGATCATGTGTTCAAGTCAAGTCAAGCTTTACTCCGGCAGGGCTCCAGAGACCCCAGCTGGCGAGCCTAAAAGTCAATTAACAACTCCCAGTCGGAGGCTTCCCTCCGGGGAGCTAAGGGAGGTGGCCTTTGTCACTCACCACATGTAGTTCTAAGGAGAATAGAAAGCAGTTCCAGGTCCTCAGCCAGGTCCGGTTCAAGGCCTCACACTGTCTCACAGGAAGTTGTCACTCCTGTCAGGATTTACATGTGCCAATCACCACAAAGGCTTTGCTGAGGACTGCCTGGGAGGGGGTGGGGGTGGGGGTGGGGCCACAGGTGGGTCCCAGACCTCCCCCACAGGAGGATTGAGTGGGTGTTTAGATTTTTAGTGATTAAATCTAGAAATGGGCTGGGTAGGATTAATCCCATCTTCACATGACCCAGAGCAAGTCACTTCATTTCACAAGAGGAAAGGGAGTTTTCTTATCCAGGAGTTACCTCTGCCAGTGAAGTCAAAGATCTAGTCACTGACCTACCTAGATTTGCCAATTGTTCTTTTTACATCTATTGAAATAATCTTGTAGTTCTTATTCTCTTTCTTGCAGTTTTGCTAATTGCTTTCCTAATGTTGAATTCTATGTATCCCTGGTTTGAAGCCAATTTATTGCTGTAGTCTCTTTAAATCAAATCCTGTCATGAGAATTGGATTTAAAATTTTTTTGCATCAAGATTCACATCTTGATCTAGACAGCTCTCTGTCTCCCTTGTTTGCATATCAGGTCCATATTTGTCTCATAACAGGATTTTTTATTTTTGAGAATAGTATAGTATATTCTTTTAGTATAGATATTATTATGAGTTCCTTAGTATGTTTTGATTTGCATTTCTCTGTGGAGGCAGCTGGCATAATGGATGCAGCATCAGACTTGGAGCCAGGGATAGACAGGTTGAAATCACTACCTCTGTTTCCCAGAGGAAGTCATATAATCTCTGTGAACCCTAATTTCCTTTTTGGTAAACTGAGGATCACAGTATCTGCAGTCTCTATTTCCCAAGGTTTTTGTGAGACTCAAATTATGTAAAATTCTTTGCAAACCTTTAAAAAAGTCTCTTTCCAATCTATTACCTTTTTGTTTTTTAAAAAATGAACAGGAATTGATTTTTGATCTCCCTCTCTCACTGAGGAAAAAATAAAATCAGAACCTTTGTAACAAATATATAGCCAAGCAAAACAAATTCCTTCATTTCTAGTCCCTGACAAATTGATATTCCTAAATCCTAAATCTGATAGATGTATGACTGGCCTGCTTGAGAAGTTTTAATATGTCTCATCTCTCTTCTAGGATCAAAAACCAACACCTCTGTTGTTTAGCATTTGAAGTTCTTTAAGTTCTAGCTCTAATCGGTACTGATAATAAATTATTCTCCATCTCAGTGAATAGAACTTCCAATCTGGAGTCAGGAACCCTTGAGTTTCAGATTGAGCCATGGATGCTTACTAGCCTTTATCCTGCCAAGTCACTTAACCTCCTAGTTTCCTCACCTGTAAAATGAAATAATAATTCTGTCTGCCTCATAGATTTGTTGTGAGGACCTCAAAGTGCTATCATTATGAGCTCTGCAGTCTCACCAAGTAAGCCAACTTTAATTGTCTCCACCTTTCAAAAAAATTTAAACTTTATTTTTTTCAACTGACAATTTCTTTTCTCTCCTTCCCACCTCCCTTTGGAGAAAAAGGAAAACAAAACTCTGAAATCAACATGCCTGATTAAGCAAAACAAATTCCTTTATCATCCATGTTTGAAACAGTTCTATTTCAGAGGATGTATAATACTGTTTCAGAGTTCTTAGAGCTCTTAGTTATTTGTTTTTGCAATGTTGTTATAGATATTGTTCTGCTAGTTCTCTTCATTTAATTCTCTTCACTTTATATAAGACTTCCCATGTTTCTCTAAAACTGTCTCCGTCATTTATTATGTATTCCATTACATTTATAAACCATAATTTGTTCATTCCCTATTTGATGGGTACTCTTTTAGTTGGCAATTCTTTGCCACTACAAAAAGAGCTACTAACATCATTTTACATTTGTCTCCTTTTCCTTTTTGTTGATCTCTTTGACGTGTAGCTGAGTATAGATATTGCTGGTGGTAGTGGTATCCAAGTTCTTTGCAAACTTTAAAATGTTATAGAAAGAATGACTTTATTAATTATTACTGGGTCAAAGGGTAATTTTTAGGACTTATTTGTGTAAAAGGTAAAAATTATAGTTGGACTGGATATTTAAAGTTTGGTCGCCAGGAATCAATTTTCAAAATTCCAATGAAAGACCCAAGTCAGGATGGCTTTTATGGTAGTTTATTTATAAATGGGAAGAGTAAATGAAGGGGAAGAGAGAGAGAGAGAGAGAGAGAGAGAGAGAGAGAGAGAGAGAGAGAGAGAGAGAGAGAGAGAGAGAAAGAGAGAAAGAGATTGATTTTCATGGCTATTGATATTCAGGCAGCTAGGTGATGGTTGATAGAATGCTGGACCTTGGAGTCAGGAAGACTGAGTTTAAATCTGGTCTCAGACACTTAGTAGCTGTGGACAAGTCCCTATTTGCTTTAGTTTTCTCCTGTAAAGTGAGTTGGAAGGAAATGGCAAATTACTCCAGTATCTTTGCCAACAAAACCCCAAATGGGGTCTTGAAAGAGTCAGACATGATTAAAAAATGATTAAGTAACAACTAGTTTATTGCTCAAAATTCTTCCCTTGAAAACTGCTTGTTCATATTCTTTGACTCTTTTTGATAGTTGAGGAATGGCTCTTTCTATTCTATTCTTATAGATTTGAATCATTCCTTGGAATGACCCTTATTAGAGAAACTGGCCACAGAGATTTTTTTTTTCCTAGTTGCTAATTTCTCTTTTCATGTTTTTAGCTGCATTGGTTTTGTTATTGCAAAACCTTTAAAATTTTTAAATCAAAAGTTGTCTTTTATTTTATTCAGTTTTCTCTATTCCTTTTATGGTCATGAATTCTCTTTCCCTCCCTGTAGACCTTAAACTTTTTCTTTGCTAAGGTTGTTGCCCTTATGTCTAGGTCAGTATGCATCTGGAGTTTATTTTCGTATATGTTTTGAGGTGCTGGAATAAATCTAGTTTCTGCCAGACTTATTTCTAGTCTTCCCAGAAGTTTTTGTTAAATTGTTAGTTCTTACCCCAGGAACTCAGGACTTTGGATTTGTCAAGCACAGGGCTACTGGGTTTATTTCCTTCATCATATTGTCTATCCAGTTTATTCTACTGATTGGATTGATTGAAATCTCCTATTTCTTAAAAGTACAAAATTGTTTTAATGATTATTGCTTTGTAATATAATTTGAAGTCTAATACAGCTAGCCTCCCTTCTTACCCACTTTTTTGCCCATTATTTTCCTTGAAATTCTTGGCATTTAATTCTTTATATGAATTTAATTTCTATTTTTTCTAGCTCTCTAAGGTAATCTTTTGATAGTTTTATTGGTATGGGGCCGAGTAAGCTAATTTAGATAGTGTTGTGATTTTTATTTGTTAGGCCTACCCACAAGCAGCCAATATTTCTCTAGTTATTTTATTTTTATTTTTTATTTCCCTTATTCTTTAATTATATTCATATAGTTCTGTATCCTTTGGTAGGTAGACTCCCATGCATTCCATATTTTGTCATTATTTTAAATGCAGTTCCTCTCTGTTCAGTTTTGTTAGTAATATACAGAAATTAACTGGCATTTCCTGATTACTCCAGTTACTACTACCCTACCTCCTTCACCTGATCCAATAATTTAATTTTTTTTAACATATCTGCTCCATAAAGGTAGGAAGTGTTTAATTTTTTTATTCCCCGTGTCTAACATAGTGCCTGGCATACATGCAGTAGGTGCTTAATAATTGCTTTTTGGTTAACTGTGTTATACTCTGGTCAGTACCCATCATGTTCTCACTTCTTTTTCTTTGGTTGATCTTCATTTTTAATTCTTTAAAGACTGTAGCATTCCATCATCTATAGCCCTACATTATTTCTAGAAGAATATAGCATGTGCAGAAGAACATGGAGCTGGGACCTGAGGGTCTGGGTGCTCTCTCCAGTGATGCTAGTTTCTGCCTAGTTGTGCTTTCTCTGTAAGTGGTTCACTCACCTTCTTTTAGGCCTTTCTTCACTTTATCCAATATCCAGAAGAGAGTAACAGAGTACTTGAGCTTTCCATGTATATTTGAATTGTTCCTCCATTATCTCTCTTATATCTATAAAGGAATTTTGTATCAGTTAGACTTAGGAGAGCCTTTCATGTAGCACTTTGTTCCACTGAATCAAATGTTTCTTGGGAGTCATTATAAACAGTAAGTATGGCAGGTTCTTGTATTCTCCTCACTTTTAAGTCATTTATGTGCCTATAAAGATGCGATCTGTTATAGAATTACGTATCTATTTTATTACATATCCTATTATATTTTACTAGTGAAAAGTGTGCTTGGTTCATTGAGGGTAAGGTTTGAACTAATTTCCTGCCCTGATAGGAGGCAGCTAGGTGACATAGTAGGTGCCAGGCCTGAAGTAAGAAAGACTCATCTTAAATCTTGTGTTGCTGTGGGACCTTGGGCAAGTCACTTAACCCTATTTTCTCATCTGTAAAATGAGCTGAAGAAGGATATGGCAAACCACTCCAGAATCTCTGGAAATCCAAGAAAACCCCAAATGAGCCATGGAGAGTTGGACATAACTGAAAAAGGATTGAATACCACAGATTTTGGTGAAGGTGAATATGGGCTTCCTGTTTTATATCAGTTCCTCTGACATACCATATCTCTTCCTCATTATCTCCTATGTCCAGAGAAGCTTTAAGGATGATGAAAAATGTGTAAAACATAAGTTTTGGAAATGCTTATCTCCCTGATTGCTAGCATGGAAGTCAACAGAAAGAGTAGAAAGGTATAGAATGCACCAAGACCCTCTCAATCAAATCAACCAACACTTTGATTCTCTGTGATTGGTACAGAGATGGGAATAGGATGTAAAACATTCAGGAAGAAGGAAAGAGAGACTAGTAGACTGTAGAAACTTCATGCTATCCTACATGCTTTCTGGGGAAAAAAATCAACAGGTCCTAGACATGAGGAGGACCAGTAACATCACAAAATGTGAAGCTGATCTCATCATTGTTATTAGAGTCATCTCCGAATCAGCTGCCTGTTTACACTTTGACCACTCAGTTAAAACAAAGGTAAAAAGTAGTAAAAAACCTGGAGTAATAATGTGAAAAAAATATGGCATGCAATTGAAATAGCTCATTCCTAAATTATTTAAAGAAGTAGTTGATAATGAAAAATTGGTAATTGACAGCAGAAATGACATCAGCCCCAATTAGGATTTTATAGGGACGTTTAATTGATATGAATCAGCTGTTATAACAAGGACTTCAAGAGAGTCTAGGTCAGCAAACACTTCATTTCCTTGCCCAGGTGATAGAGATGGCACCCTGAGGCAACTCCAGTTTTCAATAGAAACCTGTTGGTAAAATATTACAAGGAAGAATTGATAGATGATTATGATCAGTATTGCTTCATAAACAGGGAGAAGCATTGAAAGGTAAAACAAGTTTAAAGACAGTTTGGCAAATGATCCAATGCAGCCATCCTGAGGAATCTAAAGGTGGAAATGCCAGGACTAAGATGAAGATTTTTATAACTTTTCATCAAGAGCAGCAGAGCAGCCATATTTGGCCTCTCTGATGTGAACTAGGGGGCCTGCAGCAGAATTGCAGCCAGGGTACCTCCCTAGAGGAGGCAAATGACGGAACACGAGGCATAATTGTGAGGGGTTCAATTCACCAAAGATCCAATGGAGACACGGGGAAAAGCCTTGGCTGCGATGGAGAAAAGGATTAAAGTCTGCCTCAGAGTCCTTATCCTTCCTTCTCTACAAATTCTTTGAGACTTGTTTACATGAGAATAGTTGATGAATGACTTAAGGAAGTCAACCACACTGGAGGGTGGCCAGGAGAGGCTATCTCCTATGTGAATCCTTATCACATAGCATAGCACTGGCCTGTTGAATCCTAGATCTAGAGCAGGAAGGGACTTCTGTAGCATCTATTTCCAAGCCCTTTTTAGGCCCAGGAAGTCCTCAGTGAGTCCCTCCTGAGCCTCTTGTGCTTCTGCCTCACTCCTTCCTTTCTGCAGCATGCTTGGCCTCCTTCTTCAGTTATTGATGCCTCTTGGTTTTACATCAGCAACCATTTCTGGATGTACCACGTCCTGCCTTTGTACCCTCTGCTGTGACAAAGAGGAACATGAAAGCAGAAGCAACAGTAGATAGTAGCCCGGCTCAGACTTTCTGCTTTACACTCAGCTCTGCTCTGCTCTGCTGGGCTGCCTGACTTCTTGGCTCCAAATTGGGGGGAGGGGAGGAGACGAGACAGTGTTTTTTTCCTGTTTTTGATCTTCTTTTCTCTCATTCACTCCAGGGACTTGCCCAATGCATTATGTCTCTGGCCCTCTTTTCTTTAAGCTCTTTTCATCTGCTGGCTGCCTTATCTGAAGAAACCAGGAGGCAGGACTTTTAAGCTTGGCTTGAAATTTCTGCCTCTTTTATGATCCTGGGCAAGACACTTAATTTCTGCCAACCTCAGTTTCCTCATTTGCAAAATGGGGATAATAGCATCTATCTCACAGGAGATAACATGTAAAGCTCTTTCTAATACTTAAATTGCATTTTAAATATTGGATATAAATTATAATGGAGGAAGGCTATTATGATTATTAGCACTCATTTTTTTTTTAAACTCTTACCTTCCATCTTAGAATTAATACTGTGTATTGGTTCTAAGGCAGAAGAGTGGTAAGGGCTAGGCAATGGGGGTCAAGTGACTTGCCCAGGGTCACACAGCTCAGAAACGTCTGAGGTCAGATTTGAAGCTAGGACCTCTGGCCCGACTCCAATTCTAACCCTAAATCCACTGAGCCACCCAGCTGCCTCCTGATTATTAGCATTTATTAGCTGCCTCACCTTGACTGAAAGACTTCAAATTTTTTTCCATTTTTCATTTGCTTCATTTGTAAAATGGTGATAATATTAACTCACCTAAAAGTTATAATAAGATTCAAATGGGATCTGTATAAGAGGACTTTGCAAACCTTAAAACCTTCCCAGTAATGATTTGAAAACATTTCTAGTTACTCTAATACACTTATTTATAGGTCACTGATATGTAAAGGGAAAGTTTTAGGAATCGTTGGTTTATAATACACAAATGCTCCAAATGAAATGATCTGGGAATAAGGCATTAATTCCCAGATAGTGGATAAAATACTGTTTTGGGGAGTTCTGGGAGATCTGGATTTAAATCTCAAGCCTCCTTTTACTGTGGACTTGACAATCCATTTATCTGATATGTCAGGGCTTCCTGATGTGCTTGGGTGGAGGAAGTTTCTGTGCTGGGTGCCAAATAGCAAATGAAGTCACAGTTCTGAACACCCCCCGCTCCCAGAAAAAAGGATAAATATATATTAGAGAGATAAGTTGAAATTTATAAAAATGTCACACTTTTTCAGGGGCAGATTTCTGCATGAAAGCAAAATATATCTGTATGAAACTGTTGACAGCCTCACCTTTTGCCTCCTAGGCATCTTGCAACACCCAGATGGCACAGTCCTGAAGCAGCTGCAGCCACCACCCCGGGGCCCAAGGGAGCTGGAGTTCTACAACACGGTAAGAGACCTTGAATGAAGGAGTCGTGTGGTTTGGAGAGCATCTCTCCCGCTGCCCTCTTCTCACTTTAGAACGGCACAGGCCTTGTTCGTATATCCTAGAGGGTCTGAAAAGCAACCCTCATGTGTCGGTACTGTGCCTTTGGCGGTTCTGGGGGGTTTGGTCCAGCTCAGAGGAGTTGGGAGGATGTTGGATAAGCCACGGACCGTCTTTGTGACTGGAGAAGTCACGGAGCCTCAGCCTTCATCTGGGAAGCCGCTGAACTTTATGGACCTTTTTATCTGACAATGGGATTGTGAGTCAGTTCTGAGAAATGAGTGTTTGTAAGCTTAGCCTCCCACTTCTCCTGGGGCCCTTTCTTTCAGTGATGGAAGGAGGAATCCGTTTTTAGCTTTGGTTTGTGTAGTAAGATAGAATAATACTTGTAAGGTAGAAGGCTCTGCTCCCGGAGTACTAGACAGGAAAACAAGTATTGCAGATAGTTTGGATTTGTTAAAGGGCTGGGAAATAAATGCCAGCTCAGGAAGCAAAATGAATAGAGGTTTGGTGAAATCAGTTAATCAGTATTAAGTACCTCCTTTGTGCCACTTTCCTGGGATATAAGCACAAAAAATGAAGTGGTTCCTACTCTTAAGAAACTTCAATTCCAATGGGACAAACAACAAGGCCTGGACAGTGAATAAGGAGGTTTTATTTTCCATCTTAGATATAGAATTCTGTTTCTTCCTCTTTAAAACTGGGTGTTGGGAGTGGGAGAAGGATTAAATAGATGATAACAAAAAGCCCTTTTTTCTAATTTTCTAAGTAAAATGATTTTGTTAGGGTGTATTCCCTCTGGTGATAGGTCTGTTCCTTAGTAGGTGGGCCTTGGGGTTGAACGTAGCTCAGTTGGTTCTCAGAAGATATGTGATTCATTATGGCCTTTGAACTCTTTCCAGAATATAATGTGGCACCGAGCATAGAGTGCTGGACCTGGAATCTGGAAGACTTGTCTTCCTGAGTTCACATCCAGCCTCAGACACTTACTAGTTGTGTAACCCTAGGCAAGTCACTTCACCTCTGTTTTCCTTGATTTCTTCAATTGTAAAATGGGGACAACAGATACTTGTCACCCAGGGTTGTGTGGATCAAATGAGGTCACATTTTTTTATAGAGTAAAAATATTTTATTTTACCAATTACACGTAGTAACAATTTTCCACATGAGTTTTCTGAAGTTATATTATTCAAATTGTCTCCCTCCTTACCCCCTTTCTCTTCTTATTTTATTTTATTTTATTTATTTATTTACTTATATATTTATTTGTTTGTTTGTTTGTTTGTTTGAGCCCTTAACTTCAGTGTATTGGCTCCTTTGGTGAAAGAGTGGTAAGGGTGGGCACTGGGGGTCAAGTGACTTGCCCAGGGTCACACAGCTGGGAAGTGTCTGAGGCCGGCTTTGAACCTAGGACCTCCCGTCTCTAGGCCTGACTCTCAATCCACTGAACTACCCAGCTGCCTCTCCCCTTCCCCCCCCCCCCTCTCTTCTATAAGCAATCTGATCTGGGTTATACATGTATTGTCATGCAAAACATTTCCATATTGTTCATTTTTATATGATAATACTCATATAAAACCAAAACCCCCCAATAAAAACACAAATAAACTAAGGTGAAAAATCCTATGCTTTGATCTGCATTCCAACTCCAGTAGTTGTTTCTAGAGGTGGCGAGAACTCTTTGTCTTAAGGGCCTCAGAATTGTCCTGGATCATTGTGTTGCTGAGAGAGTAGCTAAGTCTGTCACAGTTGATCATTCCACAGTATTGCTGTTACTGTGTTCTTCTGCTTATTTCACTCTGCATCAGTTCATGGAGGTCTTTCCAGTTCTTTCTGAAATCATCCTATTCATCATTTCTTATAGTGCAATAGTATTCCATCACCACCATATGCCATAATTTGTTCAGCCATTTCCCAATTGATGGACATTCCCTCAAGTTCCAGTTCTTTGCACCCCAAAAAGAACTATTATAACTTTCTGTGAATAGATCCTTTCTCCTTTTAAAAAATCTTTCAGATATAGACCTCGTAGAGGTATTACTGGATCAAAGAGAATGGATAATTTTATAGCCCTTTGGGCAGAGTTCCAAATTGCCCTCCAGAATCGCTAGATCAATTTACGACTCCATCAACAATGCATTAGTGTCCCAATTCTGCAACATCCTAGGCAACATTTATCACTTTCCTTTACTGTCATATTGATCAATCTGATAGGTGTGATGTGGTACCTGACAGTTGTTTTAATTTGCATTTCTCTTATGAAGAAAGATTTAGAACATTTTTTTCTTTTAAACCTTTACCTTCTGCCTTAGAATCAATACTATTGGTTCCAAGGCAGAAGAGTGGTAAGGGCTAGGCAATGCGGGTGAAGTGACTTGCTCAGGGTCACACAGCTAGGAAGTGTCCGAGGGCAGATTTGAACCCAGGACTTCCCATCTCTGGGCCTCTCAATCCACTGAGCCACCTCACTGCCCCCTTTTCATATGATTATTGCTAGCTTTGATTTCTTCATCTGAAAACTGCTTATTCATATCCTTTGACATTTGTCAATTGGGAAATGGCTTGTACTTATAAATTTGACTTAGTTCTATATATATTTGAGAAATGAGACCTTTATCAGAGAAATATGTTATAAAAATTTTCCCCAGTGTCTCTTCTAGTTTTGCTTCCATTGGTTTTGTTTATACAAACTCTTTTAATATAGTCAGAAATCTTGTCTTCTCTCTTGTTTGGTCAAAAATTCTTTCCTTCTCATAGATCTGACAGGTAAACTATTCTGTGTGTTCCTTATAGTATCACCCTGTATGTCCAAGTCGAATACCCAGTTTGACTGTATCTTGATATAGGGTGTGATATGGTAGTCTGTACCTAGTTTTGCCATACCATTTTCTAGTTTTCCTAGCAATTTTTGTCAAATAGTGAGTTCTTATCCCAAAAGCTGGGATCTATGGGTTTATCAAACACTAGATTGCTGAGATCATTTACCCCATATCTATTCCATTGATACACTTTTCAATTTCTTAGCTTGTACCAGATCATTTTGATGATTACTGCTTTTATAGTATAATTTGAGTTCTGGTAATGCTAGGCCACTCTTTACATTTTTTGGTCATTAATTCCCTTGATATTCTTGATCTTCTTCCAGATGAATTTTATTATTTTTTTTCTAGTTCTATAAAAGTTTTTTTTTTTTTGTTAGTTTGATTGGTAGTATACTGAACAAGAAAATTAATTGGGATAGAATTGTCATTTTTATAATATTAGCTTGACCTCCCCATGAGCATTTAATGTTTTTCCAATTGTTGAGATATGACTTTATTTGTGTGGAAAAGGTTTTATAATTGTATTAATTTAGTTCCTGTATTTGTTTTGGCAAATAGATTTCCAAGTATTTTTTTATTGTTTAGAGTTATTTTAATGGAATTTCACATTCTATCTGTTGCTATTGGACTTTGTTCCTTACACATAGATTTGCTGATGATGTGGGTTGATTTTTGTATCCTGCAACTTTGCTAAAGTTATTATTTCAACTAGTTTTTTAGTTGATTCTCTAAGTATACGATCATATTATCTACAGAATGATAATTTAGTTTCCTCATTGCCTACTTTAACTCCTTCAATTTCTTTTTCTCCTTTTATTGCTAAATCTAGCATTTCTAGAACGATAACAGGAATTCCATTCTCTTATTTATTCCCTAGGGTTAAGAGCTCTAATAAAGGCAGAAAACTTTATTTTTATTATGACTAATATTGAATGAATCTTGCCCCTAATAACTTGGTCATTAATTAACTGTGTTTTATTTAAGAGTTTGTCAAGCTCAGAACATGGACTTTTGGTATAGTATATCTTGTCTGAATTTAATCAAATGATCCTGTTTGCTCTTGGGTTGTCCCACTTGGGTTTTCTGTTTTGATTCCTTTAGTATTCTTCAGGGTGTGTCTGGGTCCACGAATGATCAGATCCTTGGCAATGTCCTGAGTTGCTGTGTTTCTGTATCCTAGCATTGTTATTTGTTTACATAGTTAAGACAGTGACCAGTCACGCCCATTTGTCCTTAAGAAATGAAATGGATGTTTCACAGAGGAACTAGGAATGTGACTGAAGATGCCTGTTTTTTTTTTTTTTTTGAGATCTCAATTATTGTGAGGTTTGCTTCCCACAGATTTAGGAGACTTAAAAAAACTCTTGTTTGGCATTTAAAGCCCTTTACTACTAAGTTTCAACTTCCTTTTCTGGGCAAGTTTTGTTTAGTGAATTCCTTCCCTCAACTATTTTTAAAAAATTTTCCTTCTGTCTTAGAATCAATACTGTCTATTGGTTCCATGGCAGAAGAACAGTAAGAGCTAAGCAATTGGGTCAAGTGACAGTTGCTCAAGGTCATATAGCTAGGGAGTATCTGATATCAGATTTGAACCCCAAACCTCTCATCTCTAGTCCTCTTTCTCGGTCCACTGAGCCACCTAGCTGACCTCTTTGACTATTAGATTTTACTGTTTGTCATACATTCCTCCCTTCCTCCTCCCCAATAAAGGAATGTGCTTTTGCATTGGTTGTCTGTCTGTCTATATTTCACCTCTTCCTCTTAGAAGCCCTAGTTTTCTTGAAAGTTCAGCTCAAACACTGCCTCCTTTGTGAGGCCTTTCCGCTCCCTCCCTCCTCTTCCTAACTGCTAGGGCCTTCTTCCCAGAATTACATTGTATTATTTTGTATATATTTAGATGAGTTTGTGTTGGAGGGCAAGAAATGTTTCATTTCTTTTTTGGATCTCCAGTGCCTAACAGTGAGAGGCCCAAGAACAAATCATTCTTGATTGACGGATTTAGCAGAAGTGCCTGTGAATAATCTTGGGCAGTTATTTCATAATAGTTGTAAGAAACTCTGTTACTATCACATAAAGCTAAGTTTCTCTTTAGCGAGTAGGCAGCGCATCTGTCTTGTAAGCTGCAGGTCCTGAGTTTGGATCCTGAAAAGGAGATGTGGTACAATGGGAGAAGCTTCTAAGGCAAAAGAATCACTTAGCTTTTACCCTGGGGTCCATTATTCAGTCTGCAACTGCTAGCCTGAGATTCCCTTCAGGGTGGATTCTCACGGGAACATGGAACAAGTACAAGCTTTGGGGGTCTCCAACCTACAAGCTATTCCTAAAACTTGGGGTTCATCAGATCTCACTAGGCCACAAGTTTGGGGTCTCTAGATTCCATGTCGACATGTGTTTGACAGGGACCCAAGAGTAGCACAGTCATCCTCAGTGGGGAGTGGATGTAGAATTGGAGGGGAAACGCCTCCTCCCCAAAGAGTAACTGGCATTTCTCTTGCTCTTTACAGTCTCCTTTTAGCCTCCCTGTAACCTTTGGAATAGGCCTTTCAGGCATTCTGCTCTCCTTTATCTGATGAGGAAGGAGGGCCCTGTGGGAGACTTGGAGTTGAGGAGACTTGAGTGCAAGTCCTGCCTCTGACACTTAATGGCTGTGAGGCGGTAAGCATTTGGGTCACTGGTCTCTGCTGCTCCCAGACAAGTCTGTAAACCACAAACTGGAGTCAGTTATTGAAGGGATGCCTGTGGGCAGCGTGTGGAAAGCGTCTGGATTGGGAGTCCTCTCTGTAGAGACAGCCACGGTTTTGGACCAAAAAAATAAAAAGAGGATACAGGGCCAGTGTAAGTGGCCAATGAGGGGTCTTTCTCTGTGTTTTGGGATCATACAGACAGTCCAGATCGGGTCCAGTCAAATGAAATGCCTGCTTTTTCTCATTTTTCTTTAGCTCGATTCCACCTCATCACAGGCTTCTGGGGAAGACTTTTGCTCCCTTCTAGCTTCTCCCCAAAGCAGTGTTTAGAAAGTACAGTGTAAATCAGGCAAAGCAGACAGATTTATTCCACGTGGTAGAATTTCTGGCCATGAATACCCACCCGTGCACCGACCTCAGGAGTGCTTCCAGGGGTGCCTCTCCTGGGAAGCTGAGACTTAAACACTGGAACGTGAAGCTGTGGGAGGGACTGAGTAGGCATTTTATGTGCCAGAAAGGTGGGGGGAAGGGGATGCCCCTGAGCAATGTTCTTCTCAAGGCAGGTATCTTCTGGCAAGCCAGGCCAGGGACTGGGCACGTCTGTCCCCAGTCAGCTCTAACCAAGGGCCCCAGGGTCTTCCATGGGATCTCATATTCACTCAGATTCCAAGACTGGAAATGCTGAACTTAGGACCACTTTTCTATGTCACCTTTTCTCAGGAAAGGACGCACCAAGAGGAAAGGGTAGCCAGTGCCCACGGGGCAGCCCCCCTTTCTCTAGCTGCCATGTAGGAGACAGTACTGTGGGGCTAGAGCTGCAAGGGTGGCCTCTATTCCCCATCCCCCAAAGAAGAGGATCTTAACAGCATCGCCCAGGTGACTGAGGATGGGTGATTCCCTTTTATACAGACCCACTGAGTCAGCACCTCTTCCTGCTCGGGGGCCAGGAAGGGGGGGATTGCTTTGTCATCCTTAAGTCCCAGAATCCTTCAGTTCTGGGTTATAGTGAGATGCATCCAAAGACATCCCCATCCACAAAGTTAGCCCATGTAACAGGCTGGAAGCAGGTCGGCCAACTCTTGCTCACGCCTCAACAGATATGGAATGTTCCTCATTGGGACTCGGCTCTGAAAATGGAACATAAGTCAGAAGGGGAAATGATTCAGTACATGGACTTGATTTCTTTACCCAGAACCTCCTTTTGGGAATCTTTGCTCATTTAGGAAATATTTCTTGGGCGGTAGGTAATATTGGTGCAAGCAGTTAAATTGCCGGAAAGTTACTTATGTAAGTAAAACACTGAGGAGGCTGCACAGGGCATTCTTTATTGCTATTTATGACTCTCTTATCAGCAGTTTGCAGAGCAATTTCTCATTTGTAGATTATCCTGAAAATTAAATGGGGAGAGAGGGAAGAGCTCATGTTAAAGTTCTTCACTTCCTGTCACCCTTAGCCTTGGAGACTAAGCAACAATTCCAATCTGTCCTGTTTGCCCCGCCTTCCTCCGAGGTAAAATCTGAGAGGATCTGCCCACCGTGCCCTTTGGCTGTTAAGCAGGCCTTTGTGCTTGCTGGAGAACCTGACCTGGAAGGGGTTTTGCCATCTGTTCCTGTGACTCACACAGTGTTATGGGCCCATCTGGGCTTGCTATTGTAGACTGCCTGAGCTGCTTGGAATCGTCCCAGGGTATGGTTAGAATTCTCCTTCCCAGATAGGATTCTTGAAGAAAACTCAGTTTTTTCTTAATCTTTTTGTTTCTTGGAGCTTTAGCTAATGTTTTTGGTTTTCAGCCAGCCTTATATATTATAGGTAGAAGGATGGAAATTATGGAAGGCCTTTTTTAATTGGCAATTCATTGTTATCAAGGTGGGGAAATTTGGCAAATGCTACACATATGTCTTCCTATGTCTGTAATACCATAGATATGTTGAAGGTCAATAATTACTCACAGGATCTAGCAGCTCAACCCTGAACATTGAAGAGGGAATTTTGCTCAAGAGAAGAGTAGCATTTAATGAGAATTATTAGGCTCATGGGGAATTCTTTTTTTTTTTTTTTTTTAAACACTTCCATCTTGGAGTTAATACTATGTATTGGCTCCAAGGCAGAAGGGTGGTAAGGGCTAGGAAATGGGGGTCAAGTGACTTGCCCAGGGTCACACAGTTAGGAAGTGTCTGAGGTCAGATTTGAACCTAGGACCTCCCGTCTCCAAGCCTAGCTCTCAATCCATTGAGCCACCCAGCTGCCACCCAGCTGCCCCCCACATGTTCATTTCTAAGATGTCAGAGGTATAGTTTTTTGTTGGGGTAACTAACCTAGATCACCTCTTGGTCCACTGATTGCTTCCTAGCTGTCCTTCCTTTTCCTTTTTGCATAGCTCCTAGGGATTGTCTGGCCTTTTCTTAGCTTATTTCTTTTCCCCTCTTATCTTCTGTCTTAAATTTGATACAGAAAAGCAGTATGGGCTAGGCAATTTTATTGCTGTTAGTAGCAAAGTCTATCACATTTGCTCATTACATAGTATTTCAGTTAACTGTATAATGGTTCTGCTTCTAGTTCTGCTTATTTCACTCTGCTTCAGTTCACCTAGGTCTTTTCAGCTCTTTCTGCAATCATCCTGTTCATCATTTCTTATAGCATAATAGTATTCCATTATCAGTATATGCCACAATTTGTTCAGCCATTCCCCAACTGAGGGACCTCCCTATAGTTTCCAATTCTTTGCCACCAAAAAGACAGCAACTATAAATATTTTTGTACAAACAGGTCCTTTCCCATTTCTCTTTTATTTCTTTGGGATACAGACCTAGTGGTGGTATTGCTGTATCAAAAAAGTTATGTGTTCTTTTATAGTCCTTTGGGCATAATTACATATTGTCCTCTAGAATGGTCAAATCAATTTATATATAATTCCACCAGCAATGCATTAATGTCCCAATTTTGCCACATCCCTCCAACATTTATTATTTTCCTTTACTGTCATATTGGCCAATCTGATAGGTGGACCTCAGAGTTGGGAAAAAGAATTTTTACCAGTAGTTGCAAAATACCAGGATGATCCTTGGCATGTAGTTGAACCTTTCTGGATCTTCCTTTATTCATCCGTATAATGAGGAGTGTTTGACTGTATATGACCTCTGTTATATTGCAATGATACTGATCCTAAAAATAGTAGGCAATTATTCCTGAAAAAATGATGACATTGGGTTATCACTGGAGATCTCTTTTAGCCAAGTGGGTCCTGACACACTGTCACCTGAGCGTGGAAGGCATTTCTCTTGTCTCCTGGGGAAAGAGGAGACTCAACATGGGCAAAGAATGTTCTCTCTGATAGCCGCCTGGAAGGGGGAAAGTGATTGTCCTTCCTGAGTATAGCCTCTCTTCTCCTGCTTGATCATTGCTGCTGAATACCAAGGGCCCGAAGACCCAGAAGAAGACTCAGAAGATGACTAGGAGGCCCTGCCAGGCCACATGCTAGGATCTCGGCCCATCCCTCAGCTCCTCCTTCAAAGTCTCTTATCCCATATATTTTCAAGCCCTGACAACTCTGAAGCTCATTGTGCTCTCTTGGTTCTCTTCCTACCTGATTATTCCTTCTGGGTTTCCTTTACTGACTCATCTTCCTCTTCCTACCCATTCAGTGTGGGTGCTATTCTGAGCCCTCCTTTCCTTTATTAACCAAAGGTCATAATTACTTCTGTGTAGATTTTAAAATAATATTCAATGCCTCCAAAGTATGATAGCAGGAAAAGGAATTGGAAGGAAAAGGAAAAGTTTGGGTAATGTAGTTTCAGGGGTTCAAGATTTTCCAACTATGCACCTGCATGAAGAAACTCCCTAAGTTTTCTAGATTTGTGTAGAGAGATGACTTGGTTAGGGTTGCACAGCCAATACAGCTTGAGTGTTACTTTCCTATGTGAGGACCTTCCTGAGCCCCACAAATCATTAACATTATGTGTCCCCCTCCCCCCATTCTGACTTTGTATGTGTTACCTAGAGCCCCCTAATTCCCCACTTCCCATCCCAGAATGAAAGCTCCTTGAGGGCAGGGCCTTTCTTTCCTCTTCGTGTCCCAAATGCCTCCTTGCTGAATTGAATCAGGACCTTTGAAATGTTCCTTTCTGGCCACAGTCTGTCCTTCCAGTCTATTTCACATAAAGTAAGCCGTAAGCCTCCTTCTTGGTCTTCTTGTGACTCCCAGGCTCTTGAACCCCTTCTTTTTTCTTACTCTGACATCTCTTTCCTCTCTACCTGTCCTTGACTCCAGGATCTGCTACTTGAATAGTTCATTGGCGCCCCTCCCCCAATCATATCTCTTTGTTCTTTAGTTTTCCATTGTTCCTGAAATAATAATCTCTATAACTAGACATGAGGATATCTAATCCTTATACAACCTCACATCCTCCTTCTGAATTACCTGCCCTTTTTGAGTAGCCCCTTGCCCATCCTAAATGAGTGATTTTACTTCTAGGCTAATTCCCTATCAGTATTATCCAGTTTAATGTGATTCCATATAAAGGTTAGGATTATTTCTTTGTATTAATAGACATTAATATACATCTAGTCAGTTAAGGATAAGCAATTAATCTTAATATGTAATATAATTAGGAGTAATTAAATTATGTTAAATAGTTGAATAGACTCTTTCTAATATTGGATTATAAACTTGTCAGAACATGTACTTGTCTAACCTCAAAAATGTCCTAATTAGGGGGCAGCTGGGTAGCTCAGTGGATTGAGAGTCAGGCCTAGAGACTGGAGGTCCTAGGTTCAAATCTGACCTCAGACACTTCCAAGCTGTGTGACCCTGGGCAAGTCACTTGACTCCCATTGCCTTAAAAAAAAAATGTCCTAACTAGAGGACCTCCACCATGTGACCTGAGGAGAAAATGCCGACAGGAGGAAGGGGATATCATCTGGACCACTTTTCTTTGACATTTTCCCCTCACCCACTTCGGGGGAGATAGAATTCCATTGCCCATGTTATGAGCCCTTTAGTCCGTGATAGTTGCATATCCAAGATGTATGTCCATCTTGTCAGCGGAGATGACCCATATCTTACCCCTCTTATGATCACTCATGGAAAGTCCCCCGAGTTATTTTTTGGAGCCCGTTGGCCCTTTGTCATTTCCCTCTGGTGCCCAACATTGAGTGGTGTCTATCTCCTCTCCAGCTGATAACCCTTTGACTATGGGCTGGCAGTGTGTATGTGGAACAGTTTGACCCCATTATCCTATGACCACCCCATTGCTTTGGGTCCACTAGCTGGTAGAGTTGGGGGGGGCGAGGATTGCAGTTCTGCTGATCCACAACCACCAATGTATAAATATTGTACTTTGGAGCATGAAGGTGTCTCAGACTGTGAGGAATATCTGGAATCCTATTTGTTGAAAGTGGCCAGGTCCTGTTAATAAATAGTTATCGGCTTGGGACTCTGCCTTAGTTGTCTTATTGTAGGATGGTCATATTTTTTGTGTTACACTGATAAATGTGGACAGAGGAAGGCATAAATGGAGCTGATCTTACAGAATATACTTTCGTGGAATATAAGTATAGCAGAGCCCTTATTGTTGCTTTAGAGTGCTTCTTTGCTTAATACAGCCATTCCTGTTTTATCCTTTACAGAGTAACAATAAAATAGTTTCCACTTCCCTCATGGGCTTAATCCTTATCCCCTTCCCTCAGAAATTCATAGCCGATGACTTAGATCTCTTTACTGAGAAGACTGAGGCTATCAGATGGGATTTCATTTACTTTTTTTTTCACAGTCCCAACATCATGATCCACTTTCTTTTCATTCTTCAGAGAAGAAGAAGTCTACTATTTCCTTACTAAATTTTCTTCCTCCCCAGGCTTTGGACAAAGTTAAGACTTCAGGATTATGTATATCTGGCTCTTCCCTGTGTATTCAAATTCCATGAGGACAGGTATGGGCTGTAGCAATCCAAGAGGCTGGTGACACTCTGAGAGAGCACTTTTATTAGAATGGGAGCTTTAAAGCCAGGTTACAAAGGACTCAACTAGTAAACATGGGTAGCTGGAGAGTAGAGTAGCAAATGTAGAGGATTTTCTGAGAGTTAGCATTGAAAGTAAAGTGGATAAACAGACTTGTACGAAAATATTTATAGCTGCGCTTTTTGTGGTGGCAAAAAACCGGAAAACAAAAGGATGCCCTTCAATTAGGGAATGGCTGGACAAATTGAGGTATATGTTGGTGATGGAATACTATTTGTGCTTAAAGGAATAATAAACTGGAGGAATTCCATGTGAACTGGAAAGACCTCCAGGAATTGATGCAGAGTGAAAGGAGCAGAGCCAGAAGAACACTGTACACAGAGACTGATACACTGTGGTAAAATAGAATGTAATGGGCTTCTGTACCAGCAGAAAGCAATGACACAGGACAATTCTGAGGGATTTATGGAAAACAACGCTACCCACATTCAGAAGAAGAACTGCAGGAGTGGAAACACAGAAGTAAAACAATCGCTTGAACACATGGGTTGATGCGGACGTGGTTGGGGATGTAGACACTAAACAACCACACCAATGCAACTATCAGTAATATGTAAATAAGTCTTGATTGATCAAACATGTTAAAACTAGTGGAAATGCGAGTTGGATATGGGGTGTGTGTGAAGGGGAAAGTAAGAACATGAATCATGTAAGCATGGAAAATGTTTCTAAAAAAATAAAATATTAAAAAAAGAAAGTAAAGTGGAAGCTAATCTGATAGGTTATTGTGGGGATGACAGGATAAAGACAGTTTCTTTTTTTCTTTTTTTTTTTTTTAGTGTAGAGAGCTAGATATGTATCTTGTGTTATGAGTAAGATTAGATTAGGTATTAATTATGTATTGATTAGGAAGTACATAGCTGGAAGGAGCTGGAGCTGGGAATTCCAGGTTGGAATGAAGGAGGAGGAAGAGGTGACTGTGCCCTGAGTGAGGACTCCATTAGTGGTGGCCAAAAACTGTTGCCAGCCTGGGAGACCTCAGAGCAAAGGACACCCTGCTTCCTGTTTTCCCCTGGGATCCTGAGTGTGGCATCTAGCAAAAGGACAAATCTACAGAGCCAAGGGAGGAAGAGAAGTTTGAGAGCTGGTGGACAGTGCTTCAAGCAAAACCTTCTCAACTTGGTACCTGAGACAACTTTAGCTCCTGGCATCCAGAGATCATCAGTGGATTGCAGTGAGAATCCCAAAGCCACAAAGCCCTAGCTGTACTCAAGCCTGGCAGGTTCCAGGTTTGAGGCAGAAACCCAGAGACTCCATTTACAGTTCCTTGGGCCCTGTTAGTTTAGATCACTTAGATTAGAGTAGTAGAATAAGTCCTTCCCTGTCCCTGTGGGTTTTGTTATTAGGTGTTAAGGGTTTAGTGTAGACATTCCTTTCCCTCTTTTTGTTGTTCCTAATTAAACCCAGTTTCATCCTGTAACCTTGTCTGTTGAATTTAAGGCCTCTGGCCAGAGTGACAGTTGGCTGTTATTTTTCAGTTGGGAGTGGCTTAGCTGTACAAGACTTCAGTGTTCAGTTTTAGTCTCTTAAAATCCCAGAGTGTGTTCCCACAAACCCCTTAGTTAATTTATAATATCCTTGGTGACCCCATTACCTCACTTATATTTTCCTACACTTGGCAGTGGGAAAGGATCTAGTAGATCTGTGAGAGAAGGGAAAATGACAGATGGCACTGTATGTGGAGAGGCACACACTTGTAATTCCTGTTGCTGGGAAGTGCTTGCACTTGGGGATTCTGACTTTCAGTGCTCTGAGTTCATTGAGTGCTACATCAGTGTGATAAGCCCTGGAGAACAGGGACCACCATTTTGCCTAGGGAGGGGTGAGCCAACTCAGTTTGGAATTGGAACAGATCAAAAGAGCCATGCTGATAGAAAGCAGGGATGGGACCACAAGTAACTGTTTACTTAGCCTGGGTGAGAGAGGAAAGAAAATTTCCAAACCCAAGCCTAGGAAACTGAGATCAAGGGCAGGTATAGAAGAATGCCTCTTGTCAAACAGAGCCTCTTTCTTGATCTAGGAGGAAGGCAGAAGATATTGCTAAGGAAATTCATATGCAAGGGCATTGAGGTTTTTTTCCTCCCCAAAAAATAGGAAGATAAGTTTATCTTTGGAGAGACCCCCGGAGTAGTGTTGGCTTTGAGAGCTTGGCAGGGAAGGTTGCCAGTAGGGATATAGCAATGGATGAATAAAAAGATTACTGTGTATATCATCAGGGGCCTGACTGATGTTGGAGAACATCAATGTAATTTGTAATAGGTCCATTGATCCTCCCACCTTCATTCTCTTCTTCCTCTTAGGATTATTTCATAGTGCTGCCAAACACTAAACCTCCTCACACACCAATTCAGTGACGTCCCTCTCCTCTCTTCAGAAATCTTCATTGGCTTCTTGTTCATTCTTGAAAATTCAAACTCCTTTCAGGGCAAAGTATGTTAAGATATTTCCCCCAGAGATTCTGGCCTCTTTGTTATAAGGTTCTCTTTGGTTCCCTGCTCCTGTTTCATTCTTGGCTCTTATTCCTCTCCTTCAGAGTATTTAGCCTTCTAGGATCCCTAGGACACCCTGTACTTAAAGCCTCTGTCTGCTCATTTTGTGCCCTTTGGAGAGAGAGAGAGGGAATAAACCTTTTAATAGCACCTACTAGGTGTTAGGCACTGTGCCAAGTGCTTTATAAATATTATCTCATTTGATCATAAAACCAATCCTTCAAGGTAGATGCTATTATTATCATCATTATCATCCCTTTTTTGCAGTTGAGGAAACTTGAGGCCAAAAGAAGTTAAGTGACTTGTCCAAGGTCACATTTAGTAAGTATCTGAGGTTGGATCTGAACCCAGGTCTTCCTGAAATCCAGGCCCAGTGCTCTATCACTGCACAGGCTGGTTGTATCTTCAATGTCTGTTTTGACAAAAAACATGAAAATATTCTGGTGTGGGTGGACAGTCTCTTATTTATAGAATTGTAGACAAACGTTTTTGTTTTCATTTTTCTATTATATAACTTAATATATAATTGATATCTTTTTAAAAAAATTTTTAAATGTTTATTAATATTCATTTTTAACATGGTTACATGATTCATTACTTTCCCCTTCACCCTCCCGCTCTCCTCCCACCCATGGCTGATGCACATTTCCACTGGTTTTAACATGTGTCCTTGATCAAAACCTATTTCCAAATTGTTGATAGTTGCATTGGTGTGGTCGTTTTGAGTCTACATCCCCAATCATGTCCACCTCAGCCCATGCGTTCAAGCAGTTGTTTTTCTTCTCCTGCAGTCCTTCCTCTGAATGTGGGTAGCGTTCCTTTCCATACATCCCTCAGAATTGTCCTGTGTCATTACATTGCTGCTGGTACAGAGGTCCATTGCATTTGATTTTACCACAGTATATCAGTCTCTGTGTACAATGTTCTTCTGGCTCTGCTCCTTTCGCTCTGCATCAGTTCCTGGAGGTCTTTCCAGTTCACATGGAA
>NC_058131.1:710925251-710956604 GCF_016433145.1 Gracilinanus agilis
TCTTAGTTGATTCTCTAGGATTTTTTAAGTAGACCATCATATCATCTGCAAAGAGTGATAGCTTAGTCTCCTCATTGCCTATTTTGATACCTTCAATTTCTTTCTAGTACAATGTTAAATAATAGAGGTGAAAATGGGCATCCTTGTTTCACTCCTCATCTTATTGGAAAGGCTTCTAATGTATCCCCGTTGCATTTGATGCTTGTTGATGGCTAAGAAAAAATTGCCAGGGCCTGATGGATTCACAAGTGAATTCTAACAGACATTCAAAGAGCAACTAATCCCAATACTATACAAATTATTTGATTTGATAAGAAAAGAAGGAGTCCTACCAAATTCCTTTTATGACACAAATATGGTACTGATTCCAAAGCCAGGGAGATCAAAAACAGAGAAAGAAAACTACAGGCCAATCTCCCTAATGAACATAGATGCAAAAATCTTAAATAGAATACTAGCAAAGAGACTCCAGCAAGTAATTAAGAAGATTATCCACCATGATCAGGTGGGATTTATACCAGGAATGCAAGGATCGTTCAACATTTAGGAAAACCAACCACATAATTGACCATATCAACAGTCTAACAAACAAAAATCACATGATTATCTCAATAGATGCTGAAAAAGCCTTTGACAAAGTGTAGCATCCATTCCTATTGAAAACACTGAAAAGTATAGGAATAGAAGGACCTTTCCTAAAAATAATAAACAGTATATACCTAAAACCATCAACAAGCATCATATGCAATGGGGATAAATTGGAAGCCTTCCCAGTAAGATCAGGAGTGAAACAAGGATGCCCATTATCACCTCTGTAATTGATATCTTAAGAGCTTTTTCAGGACAATATTTCTGTTTCCAAATCTGTGAGTTGTGTGAGAGTGGTTCAAAGATTCAGAGGAAGACTATATTGGACTATTGTTATTCATGATAAAAAGACATCAGTAATTCCAAAGAAGGTCACCTGGCTTGACTCACAATGTACCTTTTTTCCCAGTTTGAAAAATAGATGTTTTTTCTTGTATATTGTCACCAACTTTGATGGTCTCTTTCCTGACTAAATGATAGGATATAATGTCTAATAAATGAGTAGTAATAGGGACAGATACAGTTTTAGTCAGTTTTTCATAGGAAACAATGATGGATCATCATGGAGCATGAATGATGAGCAGTATATATTCCATATCAATAGTCGTCTAGGAGACTGAAGCTTGGATTGTTGGAGTTAGTGATCTGGCTATTTGGGCAGGCAGTGGAACTTAAATTCTGTGGTTTTTGATGCCTGTTCTTTCTGCATTCTAATCTGAGTTCCAGTCCAGGAAAGCAAAGACAGATTTGTGTATAAATGAGTGTGGCCCACCTCTATAGCAAAACCTGTTGAGTCTAGACCCTTTGGCAGTGTTCTTATGTATACTGCAGAGTAGGTTTTTCCATTTTCCACTCACCAAAGCTTTATTGAGCACTTATGATGTTGAAGGTGCTGTGTTTTTGAAGTAATATCTCATTGTCTGTTCTTTTTATGCCACATACCTTTCCCGCTCTGTCCATTCCTTCCTCTTTTCCAAGAGAGCCATCCATAGAAGAAAGAATAAAAAATTGAAAGGAGATTCCAAAGAAGTGCCATTATGTGGAGAGTTCTTTAAAGAGTGGGAGTGTTTTATATGAATTAATTTCATGTACCTGAAATAGGACTTGAGGAAGGGAACCAGGCTTTGCTCAAATAATAACCTGTTTTAATACTTTCTTATCAAAATGTGAAGGGAAGATTTGAAATTTGTATTGTTGAGAGGTTTGACTTTTCTGTTTTATTGTGGAAAGGAATTTCTTTTACTCTTCTCATAGATAAAAGTAGTGTACAGTTGAAATTACAGTAGGTAACAAAAAGAGAATCCCACAAAGCCGATTATATAGGTTATGACTTTCTGAACAAGGTATTATGTATAAGAACCAAGATGAAATTGAAGAATAAAGTGGCACTTTAGGGTGGTAGCAATTTTGAATTTTTTTTTGTTCTTTTAAGAGCTTTTCTGATCATATCTTTATAGTTATTGTCATTTTTTTTTTTACAGAATCTAAGTATAGGAGTCTGTAAACTCTAGACCAGGGAGTTCAACTCTGATTCTTGTTAAAATTCTAGCATTAAAGTGAATGTAACATTAAAGTAAGGGTTAATGAATGTTTGGAAAATACACTCTGATAACAAGGATCCAGCAATGCTTCATTTTCTCTTTTCACAGTGTGTTATTTAAAATCACTTGGGATATTTGGAACTACATTTCCCGTGGTCCAACGGGTTTCCTGTTTTAGATTATGTCTTCAAGGTGAGGGAAGGCTTTAAATATTGGGAAGTGACTTTGAACTTCCTCTTTAGCTACTTGGGCATGTGAAGATATGAAAGGTAAAATGACTGAGGCCAGGTTCGAATAGTTTTCTTACAGGTGCGTGGTCAATTTATCTCTATCAGCATGGCTTTTATTAAAATACTATTCTCCCTTTTAATCTCTGCCTTCCTCATTTTAAATAATAACAACAGTTAGTAGACTAGAACATTGTACATAAGCCCAAAACTGTACATTTTGTTTGCCTAGATTTTAGCAAAATATTTGACAGTCATTCTTGTGGAAAAGCTGCAGGGTTGTGGGCTGGGTTATAGAATAATTAGGTGGATATGGAACTTGTGAAGTGATTTAATGAGTATTGTAGAGCTAGGAGATTAGTGGGACTTGAGTACCAGTCTCAGTTTAGTTTTACTTCACTATCAATGTGACCTTAGACAAGTCCTTTCCTTTCTCTGCACTTTCATTTTTCTCATCTATAAAAGAAAGGAGTTGGACTCTGACCTTTAGTACCCTCTCATTTATTACTTATGATCATTGTCACTTTAGTAGGACACAGCTTGGGGTGTTCTAGGTGTCTTGTGTTTGGAAATGACTAGATAAAGTTCAGATTTGTAGCTGATAAGCCTTAAGTCATCCAGTGCTATTAGTTATTACTGAAACCTGTGAATTCATTCATTTGAATGTTCTCTCAAGCTAGACAGATTTGGGTTCCATGGTCCCATCTGTGCCTGTCTATCCTGCGCTTATTCTCCTTGTTTTCCCCATAAATTTGCCACAGAGAGTCCACCCATTGGGTTGGAGGCTGTCGTCATTTTCTCCTGACACTGAGAACGTGCCATTTGAGCAATATGACTGGCCTTGGATCCTCCTCACCATGTGGCTGACTCATCTCTTTTTATAAGACATTTCCTGATGACATTTCTCTTGTTCAAAAAACCTCCCAGTAGTTGCATGGTTCAGCCTGTTCACATCCAACATGTAACTGCCCATTGCCTTCTATGAGATTCTCTTTTTCAGTTTTTTAGAAGCTGCATTCTATGTTTTGGGGCTGTTCCGAAGCACTGCAGGAATGTCGGTCCTTAAAAGATGGGTCTTGGTTTCTTGGAGAAACTGGGCTTATTAAAGGAGATTTGCAGGCTGCTCTTTTCCTGTTCATTTGGTGCCCATCTCATTGTCCATTTGTGTGTTAGTTAGCTAGTATTTACGATGTGCCTACTATGTGCCAGGCTTTGTGACAGCTTTCCATCTTTTCCTCTGCTTGGTCTCAGTTGGGGCTAAGCATCTTCTGGGCAAGCAGGTTGCCTGGCCCATGTTTCTAGGCTCTCCTCCTCCACCTTTCCCTCTAGCTCCTCCCAACTGCGGCCACAACTAAATGAGTTTGGGCCTTGGTGGGGAGCTAGAATGAGGAGGGGGAGAATGTGTGGGAGCAGAAGAGAGTGGGAAGAGTGAAAGAGAGGGAGAGAAAACACATTCAGCAGTCATTTCAGTTTACAGATTGATAAACCAGTATTTTTAAAAAGATGCATATTCAATCACATTGCTCTGACTAAAAAAAATATTTTTGTGAGTCCATTTTTTGAAATGTTAATGTTTTATCTATTATTTTCCTAATTTCTACTTTTGTGTTTTGTAATATAATATTCTAGTACAGCAGTTCATGTATAGTCTACACATAGGGAGCTCCCTGGTAAAGAAACTGTCAGTGCAGGCTGAAACCTCTGCAAGCTAAAACTATCATAGGGAGTTGCTTGGAGCACCCAGAAATTGAAGGACTTTTCCCAGTCCACCTTTCCACTAGCCGGTGGTATTAGAACTTGGCTTTCGAAAATAATCATAAAAAGCATGGTCCATGTAGTCTCTCTCATTTGATTCTGCCCCTACCCCCCTGGGAGGCAAAAAAAGTGAAAACTGAGGCTTCAAGTAGTTAAATGATAGCTTTTAAAGTGTCAGCATTGGGATTTGAACTTGGATCAGCTTGTCTCAAAGTCAAGCAGTCAGTTAGCCAGTCTATTTATCTGTTGCTTTAGGTTGCCTGTTCATCTTTCTTATTTTGAGAGGTGATTAAAAATTAATTTGCACACTTAGCTTAGTACTAGTAAGTTATCTTTCACTGATAGGAGTGACATTTCCTATGATGTTGTGGCTTAAAAGACAGCTCAGCTAGATGAAGTTGGTATGACATAATGGAATTGGGACTGGCTTCTTGGTCTGCATTTTTCAGTAAAAGATTTATTATTGTACAGTAAAAGATTTATATCTGTAGTGTAGGTTTGGCCTCACATTGGCCTCAACAGTTTTTTTTTTTTAACCCTTAACTTCTGTGTATTGGCTCTTGGGTGGAAGAGTGGTAAGGATGGGCAGTGGGGGTCAAGTGACTTGCCCAGGGTCACGCAGCTGGGAAGTGTCTGAGGCCGGGTTTGAACCCAGGACCTCTCATCTCAAGGCCTGACTCTCAATCCACTGAGCTACCCAGCTGCCCCCCCAAGTTTTTTTTGTTTTGAAAAGAGAACCTTAAAGTATTAAGATGTTTCTAGAAACCAATTTTTCTACCATTTTAATATTGTGACCAAAAATTTCCAAAAGATGGGAAAAAGTGCAACAATTAAATCAATCTATTTATAACACAGCATTTATCCCCAGGACCTAGCACAGGGCCTGGCTAAGTGCATATGAGAGGCAGGATTTGAACCCAAGACCACCCACTCTTTCTGTGATACTCTGCATCTACCTACCCTTCTCTTGGATCTTTGGAAATAATTCTTTCCTGTTGCTCCAACATTCCCATAGAACCTTATTTACAGCTACATTTCTTGTAACTTTAGTTTTAGGACACTGTGCTAGGTACTGGGTATAACAATCCAGTCCTGCCTGGGGCGAGGGGGTTCTGACTCCTTCTTTCTGCTGAGTTTAGCTAACAGTTATCTAAGCCTTTAGGTTTGCAGAGTGCTTTACAAATATTATCTCATTGGATCCTTACAACAAGAGGCTAGATGCTACTCAGTTTTATAGAGGAAGAAATGGAGGCAGATAGGTTTAGTGACTTGGCCAGGCTCATGCAGCCTGAAGTCTTCCTGGACCCCAGACCCAGCATTCTCTACATGGTAGCATGACTATCTGCTTGGCCAGCAACGTAGCATGAGCTCAGAGGAGCATGATGCAAAATCAAGTGCAAGACCTACAGAAGAGAGTTCTAGACAGAAAGTTCTGGAAGGCCCTAAGCTGGGAGTCAGCATACCAGCAGGACTTTGTCCTGAGAAAATGGCTCCTCCACTGAGCTTGGAAGGGAAAATGCATTTTAACAGCTTCAAGCAAGGAAGTACCTTTTGGGCAATAGCACAAGACCGGGAGGGTGTTGGTGGTGGGAAAGACAGCCGCAGGGTTGCTCAGAGCTGGAGGCCCAGCTCCCGGGGAGCAGTTGTGATCCATTCTGTGGATCACCCACCCCTTGAGAAGCTGATTTTGGCGGCTTTGAGAATTGTTGGAGTAGAGAGGAGAGGGAGACCAGCCAGGAGGCTTGTGACAGGGAGAAAACGAACAAGCAGTAAGGTTTGATTGACCATTAATACTGTGCTTTCTTCTGGGGGAGCAAAGGCATTTCTCTCTCCTGCACATTGCAGAATTTAGTTGGGCAGAATCCTTTGGTCTTTGAAGTGTTGATGAGCACACTTAGTCTTCTTATATGAGACTGTCTCAGTTCTAATCTAGTCTAATCTAAATCTAATCTAATTAAGACTGGTTATACTAGTTTTTTTTTTTTAAGCTTTTAGTTCTAGTACCTCCCCAATAGATCTTTTAAAATAATTTTGAAAAATAAAAAGATTAAATTTTAGTACTTTTTTAATATTCTGGTTGTAGAACTGTGATTAATTAATTAATTAACCAGTTAGCTGGGATTAGCAAAGGATCACCAAATTTGACTTCACTGCACTCATGGGATGACTGGATTATTGATGGAGAGCAAGATGCTCTTGGGGCATCTTGGTCAACTCTGGCATTTTACCTTTGTGTGGGTTAGAAGACAGAGAGGGTAAGGGACCAGCTCAGGTTTAAGCAGGCAGTAAGTGGCAGAGCCCATGGCCCATGACTTCAGACCTAATTCTCCACTATGCCACACACTGCCAATCATGGATTGCTGGTAGTCAAGATTAGCAAGGAGTTAGGGGTCCATCTTCATCTATTAAAAAACAATTAAAAAAACCCTTTTTCCCCTTTTGTTTTCTAGGTTTATGCTGCTGATTGTGGGGATAGTGTTCTCCTAGAGCTACGGAAATATTTGCCAAAATATTATGGCATCTGGTCACCACCTACTGCACCAAATGGTAATGCTTTTTTTTTTTCTTCTCAATTTTCTACTTATGATCGCTAAAAGTAAATTTGGGAGTTAACATGAAATTGAGATCAAACTCAATAACAGTAGGGAAAAAAAGGAATTCAATTAGCAAATTTAATTCTTTCCTCAGTCAAAAATTGATGAGAATTAAGTTTTACAATTCCATTTAAAATGTCTAAAATGAAATACATAAAAATAAATTACCAGCTTTCAAATAATTGAACTAGAAGAGACATATACTGGCTGTCTATTCCAAATTTACCCATTTGTTTTCCTTTTTTTTCACTGTTATATTTTCTATCCCTTGTCTTTGAAGGAAAATTATTTGGCTAAGAGTACAGAAATTTCTAACTTAATGTACTTCCTAGTCTTCCTTTTGAGAATGTTTTGCATGATTCTTTCTAGAGAAACCGCAAGGTTGAGGAGTGCCCATGAATACCTTGTTAGTCCACAACAAGACTGAATGGAAAATGGGCTTTGGCAGTTGACCTGGAGGAAGCAAGTGAAGGCCAAATCACTTTTTTCTAAAGCTAAAACCATTGGGGAAAACACAGGTGTTCTTTGCTCTTGATGTCAATCTTGTGTGTCTGTCCTGAAGAGAGCCAAGCACATATTCTTCTTGAGGAAAAAGTATTACCAAGTGGAAGAATAGATTAAAACTAAAGCCTTAGGTCATTGCTTTGTACCTTGGGATGAGTCATATTTATATTTACAATAAAGTACAGGTTATAGGATCTTCTGTCAGATTAGCCCTCAATCACCAGTATAATTTCCCCACCCCTAAACCCCCTATCCAGGCTGGGTCATTTTCAGAGTAAAATTGCAGTGCAACATTGTGAGTAAATATGATATTATTAATATTTTAATAGTAAAACAAATAGAAGCCTTTATGGATTGAGGAACTGTTTTATCTCATTATAATTAGGAGAGGAAAACTTTTTATGGGTACTAAAGGATGGGCACATTGTGTTTAAAAATCAAGATAAAGGGGGCAGCTGGGTAGCTCAGTGGATTGAGAGCCAGGCCTAGAGACAGGAGGTCCTAGGTTCAAATCCGGCCTCAGACACTTCCCAGCTGTGTGACCCTGGGCAAGTCACTTGACCCCCATTGCCTACCCTTACCAATCTTCCACTTATAAGTCAATACACAGAAGTTAAGGGTTTAAAATTAAAAAAAAAAATCAAGATAAAAACTAGTCCCATACCCTGATGGACATCCCTTCTGACCCACATATATCAGGAGGACTAAATCATCATATTTCTTGATGTTCCTGGAAGCAGACAGGAAGGGGAAAGATAGAAAAGGGAGGGCAAAAGGGTAGAAATAGAAGAGAGAAAGAATGGAGAGGAAGGGAGAAAGTTCACAAGGCTGATTAAACTCCTGCTCTGTGCTAAGTGCTGGGGATGGCAGCCTACCCTGGAGAGACAAGAAGAATAGATAGAGCTATTGAAGTATTTGCAAAATGCATATGATGGAAATCACCAGCTATAGGAATGGGATTATAGAAAGCTGAATTTTGGTAGGGTTAAATTTGGTAGGGTTTAAGAATATTGGATGCTGTCTCCAGAGTTGCTAACATGAGCTCATTCCAAGAATCCTGGAAGGGATCTTGTAATGTACAGGGAGCTGGAGGAAGGGTTTTGAGTGAGCAACTGCCACTTCCTGTCCTGAACTGGAGGAGGAAGGCTGCTTTTCTCTTCTGAGTTTTCTACCTTAACCTTTTGTGGAAGAAGTGAAACCTTTAAATCAGTGGTTCCCAAACTTTTTTGGCCTACCGCCCCCTTTCCAGAAAAAATATTACTTAGCCCCCTGGAAATTTTTTTTTACATTTTAATAGCAATTAATAGGAAAGATAAATGCACCTGTGGCCATCACCTCTCCCCCTGGATCACTGCAGCACCCACCAGGGAGCGGTAGCTCCCACTTTGGGAATCACTGCTTTAAACTGTCTTTGGAGGAGGTTCCTTTTTCACTGGAGGGAACATCTTACAGAAGATCTATCTATACCTGCTGTTTTTACCAACACTGCCTGAGAGAAGGTTTACCTGAAGATCTTGTTTGTTGGGCTCTGAGGTTCCCACCTCAGAGCCAGACTCAGCTCTGAATGAACTCGGCCATCTTGGGTTCATTCTTAGTAAATTTGGAGACAACTTCTGAGTTAAATAACTAAACCAACAACCGAGGATTGTAGTCAGGTAGATTAGAAAGGTTTGGTGGGAAACTAGCTAGAGCCAGGAAGGGACAGAGTAGCCGGAAAACTTGAAGACTCCATCATGAGATGGACTTAGATTGAAGGGTTGGAGTAGTAGGACTTAGAACTAGGGCATCCTTGTGTTTTAATCCTCATATTCTATCCTTGGTTTCTTAATAAACATAGATACTTTTTATACAAAATTGTCTCCAAGACTTGTTTGTGCTGGCCCAGTGAAGGAAGTCTTACTTTGCCTTTCCTTCATAAAAGGGAACCGAGATACTTTCAGACAGCCAATTAAGTATCTAACCCAATTTCCTATCGTGGATATCATCATCTATCAACATAATTATTACACAACTGACAGGAGATACAGATCAGGAGAGATCCTGTGGAAGAGTCAGCCCATGAAGGAAACTAGGGATTCAGAGAGATGGAGGTGGGAAGAGAACACATTCCAGGAATGAAGGATGGCCAGTTCAAGAGTATGGAAGTGAGAAACAGAGGACCATGTATGAGAAAAAAGGAGAATACCAGTTTGGCTGTTTGGCAGTATGAGCAATGGAGTGATGTGCTTAGATTTGCACTATTTAGGAAAATCATTTTGGAGGTTGGGGAAAGAATGAATTGGAGCCTAAAGAGACCTAGAGTAGGGAGATCAGTAATCTAAATAAGAAGTGATGAGGGTCTTACCTGGAGAGAAGTTGTATGTGAGATGTGGAGAGAGTGAAGAGTTAGAGATGACACAGAAAGAGATTGTGAGCTTGACGTGATGGGAAGGGTGATGGTGATGGCAGCTTCATTTGAAATAGGGAAGGTCCAGAAGAGGAGTGGGCTTTGGGGAAATATAGTGGGCTCAGTTTTGTACATTTGGAATTTGGCATGTTTGTGAAGCATCTTCTTTTAAATATCTAGTAGGTAGGGTGATATAGGATTAGAGCTCAGAAGGAAAATGTCATTACACTTGGCAATATCAACGATGAATTTGGAAATAGCAGTTTCAGTTAATTGATGAGATTAGAAGCCAGATTGTAGAGGTGTTTTTTGTTTTTTTTTTTAAAAATCCTTACCTTCCAACTTAGAATCAATACTATATATTGGTTCTAAGTCAGAAGAGCAGTAAGGGCTAGGCAATGGGGGGGGAAGTGACTTGCCTAGGGTCACAGAGTTAGAAAGTGTCTCAGGTCAGATTTGAACCCAGGACCTCCCATCTCTAGGTCTGGCTGTCAATCCACTTAGTATCCCAGCTACCCCTTATAGTGGGTTTTGAAGAGAGTGAGAAGAAAAGAGGATGTGGAGGCAATAAATGTAGACAGCTTTTCAAGGAGTTTGCCTGAGAAAGGGAGAAGAAATAGGTCTTGTGGGGAATGGTGGAATCTAATGAAGGTTTTTCAAGCATGAGGGATACTTGGTCATGTTTTTAGGCAACAGGAAAGAAACTAGAAGGTAGAGAGAGATTGACAGTTTTGAGAGAGTGGAGATGCTCTGCTGGAGAAGATGGGCAGATAGGATCAAGACTATATTAGGGCTTTTTGGCAAAAAGAAGGACCATTTATCTTATCTGTTCAGTCAGCAGTTTTGAGTTATGGGTGGGCATACAAAGGCAAAAAAACAGCCCCTGCCGTCATGGAGTATACATTCTAATGTCAGAGGTGACATGCATATAGTCAATTTTATATGTACATGCTAGAGATGATGAACCATAATAATGTGAAGCTACACTAGGATTTTTAGGATACCTTGGCTACAAAGGAGACTGAAGGGTAATCTTAAAGGGAAAGATAGTACTTACTTGGGTGGGTGTAGACTGGTCAGGTGGAATGAAAGACTTCTTTCAGAAAATGGGCTTTGAGCCAAGTCTTAAAGAAAGCTAGGAGAACGAAGAGGCAGAGGAGAGAGTGTATCATGTTCGAGGAAAGTCCTAGAAGGCTAATATACTTGGATTGTAGTAGAGTAGATAGAGTAGCATAAGGTCTAAGGAGAGGCCAAGTTTTGAAGAGCTTTAAGTGCTAAGCTAGCTTCATATTTGTCCCAGAGATATAAGGAGCCCTAGAGTCTATTGATTGACATGACAATTCCATTGGTAGCTGAGTAGAGGATGTATTGCTGCGAGAAGAGATATTTCAGTATCTAGGTGGGGTCCGAAATGACAACATTGGAAAGGTATTGAATATGGAGTAAGAGTGAGAAGTAAGGAATGACACTAAGATTACTGGCTTGGGTGAATAGGAGGCTGGTAGTAAATATTGACACTTAACAGAAGATAAGGACAGAAGGTTTGAGAGGAAAGATGATGATGAGTCCTGCTTTGGACACATTGAATTTGAGCTGCCTGTGGGACATCTGGTTTGTTATCTCCATTAGGCAGTTGGAGATATATGTCTAGCTGACTAGATTCTGGAGAGAGATTAGATGAGGATGTATACATCTGGGAATCATCTTCATAGAGATAATAATTGAACCTATGGGAGCTGATTAGATCACCTAGTGAGATAGTTCAGAGAGAGAAAGGGTCCCGTAAAGAACCTTGAGTGACATGTAGTTAGTGAGGGTGAGACTTGGATGGATATTCAGCAAAGGAGACTGAGTAGGAGCAATGAGAGAGGAGAACCAAGAAGGAGCGGTGTCACAAAAACCCAGTGAGGAGAAAGTATAGAGGAGAAGGTAGTCAATAGTGTCCTGTAACAATATAAAAAAGGATGAAGACTAAGGGAAAGAGTCTTGTGGATTGGGTAATCAAAGCACTGATACTTTTGGAGTTAACAGATGTGGGAAACCAGATTAAAAGCACTGAAAAGAAAAGGATGGAGACCCCTTGTGTAGATGGTCTCTTCAGACAGTTTGGTTATAAGGGACATGAGAACAAAGAAAAGGAGGAGGGAGTGGGAGATGAGAAGGAATTTCAAGAGGAAAATAGGTAGTTAGTTCATGATGATAACCTCATTGGACTTCAGCATGAGGGCAGGAAGGGGAGTGTGGGCAGTTGCAGGAGAAAAGTGAAAATTGGGAGCCCTACACAGTTAGTTCTGCCCAATTGTGATATAATACTATGGGTAAGGTAGAGTACGGCTCCTGCTATAGGACTGAGTGCCTTTCCCATTCCCTTGTTTTGGATGAGAATGGTATCTATTAATCATTTAATTCTTCAAGTATTGGTATTTCTCCATATGTGCTTATGGTAGAGTTTGAAGAAGTAATTTGTTTACTAGAGCAATGTTTAACCTTTAGAGAGAAAGAAGCACAAAATGTGCTGGTCGAGTCACCCTGTGACATAGTGTGTGTGCATGAACACAGTGCTTGGAGAACCTTTGCTGATACTCCCTGCTCAGGCTTTCCAAGAAGAATTTGTCATTCTTCCTTTTTCTTATATCTAAGTCTACAGTTGGATCATCTTTTATGTCATATCAGGTAGAAATCAGAAAATGTACATATGTGGGTGTGGGAGGGCTACATGTGATGTAAGGGGTAAAAAGGGGTTTTGATTGGGTGAATATTAAAAGATTTGGTCACCAGGGAATTGAATAATTATCAATCCCCAATTAAAGAATAACCTCAAGTCAAAATGACTTTTATAGAAGTTTATTTACAAACATAGAGAGGAAAAGGAAATAAGGAAATGAGAGAGAAGATAAGATAAATAATCTAATACACTAGATCAGTGATGGGCAAACTTTTTTTTTTAATTTAAACATTTATTAATATTCATTTTTAACCTGTTTACATGCTTCATGCCCCTACTTTCCCCTTCACCCCCCCCTTCCCTCCCCCCACCCATGGCCTATGCACATTTCCACTGGTTGTAACATGTGTCCTTGTTCAGGGCCTATTTCCAAATTGTTGATAGTTGCATTGGTGTGGTTGTTTCAAGTCTATATCCCCAATCATGTCTGCCTCAGCCCATGCGTTCAAGCAGTTGTTTATCTTTTATGTTTCCTCTCCTGCAGTTCTTCCTCTGAATGTGGGTAGCGTTCTTTACCATAAATCCCTCAGAATTGTCCTGGGTCATTGCATTGCTGCTGGTACAGAAGTCCATTACATTCGATTTTACCATAGTATATCTGTCTCTGTGTACAGTGTTCTTCTGGGTCTGCTCCATTCACTCTGCATCAGTTCCTGGAGGTCTTTCCAGTTCACATGGAATTCCTCCAGTTTATTATTCCTTTGAGCACAATAGTATTCCATTACCAGCATATACCATAGTTTGTTCAGCCATTCCCCAATTGAAGGACATACCCTCCTTTTCCAGTTTTTTGCCACTACAAAAAGCGCAGCTATAAATATTTTCGTACAAGTCTGTTTATCTATGATCTCTTTGAGGTACAAACCCAGCAATGGTAAGGCTGGATCAAAGGGCAGGCATTCTTTTTTTTTTTTTTTTTTTTTTTTAAACCCTTGTACTTCGGTGTATTGTCTCATAGGTGGAAGATTGGTAAGGGTGGGCAATGGTGGTCAAGTGACTTGCCCAGGGTTACATAGCTGGGAAGTGGCTGAGGCCGGGTTTGAACCTAGGACCTCCTGTCTCTAGGCCTGACTCTCACTCCACTGAGCTACCCAGCTGCTCTGGGCAGGTATTCTTTTATAGCCCTTTGAGCATAGTTCCAAATTGCCAGCCAGAATGGTTGTATCATTTCACAACTCCACCAGCAATGCATTAATGTCCCAATTTTGCCACATCCCCTCCAACATTCATTACTCTCCCCTTCTTTCATTTTAGCCAATCTGCTAGGTGTGAGGTGAGATGGGCAAACTTTTTAAAGAGGAGGCCAAAGGAAAGGAAATGCTCATCTGTCAGTCTGTTTCTATGGCAACTCTTTCGAAATTTCATTGTATAGTGTCCTACTCATTGTATTCAGATTAATGTCAGCAGCTAGATAGAACATTTCAGGGGGCCACAGTTTGCCCATCACTGCACTAGGTAATTTGCTCCGATCCCCTAGTGTAACCCAGGCAGATCTAATTAACCCTCAGCTGAGGGAGGTTTGGCCTTGGGCTGGAAAGTCAGAGGGCCGGAGGTGAATGAAGCAAAAGCTTCAGCCACAGAGTCTCTATTGAAGGGGAAGTTCCTTAAGAGAAGTTCAGGAAGATTCAGTCTTTACACTCACCACATGGAATTCCAGAGGAAAGATTTAAGAAGAGCCTCACCAAAGTCTCAGGGTTCCCTCTCCAGAGCTCTCCAAGTCCAAGGCATGAACGAGAAGAGAGCTGCTGAGCTTACTGAACTCTCTTTTAAAGGGGCTTCTTTTGTGTCACTTCCTGTGCCTTCCTCTTAGTTTACGTGTCCAATCACAACAGAAGCTTTTCTTAGGATTGCCCAAGAGGCAGTCAATAAATTTTGATTTGTCACTCACTCTAGCACATGTGGGTCACAGACCTCCCAACTTGTGAGTTAAGTGGAGATGTTTTCACCTTTGGTGATTAAATCTAAAAATGGACAGAGTAGATTTAATCTCATTATCACAGTGAAAAGCCATGGAGATCTTCAGAGCACAAACAGTCATCTATTCTTGAGTGTTGGGAAGATGAGGAAGTTTGTTGTCAAGTAGACCTGACCTGAGTGAGTATTCCTAAAGCAGGTGAAGGGGCTAGTCTAGGACTGGGGGCTTTGTGGTTTAGGTCCAGAGCCTCAACCCTGGCCATTGAGGGATACCATTTACTTCATTTGTTGGGAGAAAGTTTCTTTTTTCTGAAAACTTCTGAGTTGATAAAAGTTGAGTTTGAAGAATAATAATATTTTTTCATAGAACCACAATAAGCTCTAATTTGAAGAATACTTTAAAAAAAATTAAACTTGCTAAATATTGGCTCTTTAAGGGTAAAAGAAAGTATATTATGGATCCTTGTCTTTGGTAAAAAGAATTTTCATTGACAATTTTAAAGAATCAGCTTCTCATCTGGAGTGAGGGGAGAATGAGAAGAACATATGCTCAGAATGTAACCTATAGTCAGAATAGATGCAGCCTATCTTTTTCCATCTTTTTCATCATTTGACCAGCCTAGGGCCAAGAAGAGTTTCCTGGGGCACTCCTAGAGATTTCTTTCTAGTTTGACCTTACCCTATTTAAGGCCTGTTCTTTGACTTTGGTCATTCAGCCAATTCCAAATCCATCTTTTATCATACCAACCACATTTCATTGCTTCTGGTTATCCCTTAGGACCTGAATGCGTCAAGTAAACTCTGACTCTTTTTAATAGCTCTCTTTGGCAGAAGTGAGCTCTGATGTTTGGGAGGACCAGCAGACATCTTAAATGGCAGGATAGGGATTCTTTAAAAATCTTAACAGGGTATGGGCTGACCTAGTAAACTTTGGACTTTTAAAAAAAATGTAGGAGGGAGTGTATTAAGTACAAGATTAGGAAGGTGTGGTAGAGGCAATTAGGTGGCATGGTGGAGTTTTTGCTGGGCTTGGAATGCATGAGCAAGTGACACTAGCCTCCCTCATCCTCTGGCTCTTCTGTAAAATAGGTGCAAGAATAGCACTTACATCACAGGGTTGTTGTAAGGATCAAAAAATCATTTATACAAAGCATTAGCCAGCTGTAAAGTACTATACAAAATGATTATCAATAATTATTAACCAACAGTTTGTCTAAAACAAGGCTTTTAGTGGAATGCCAATTCCTTGTGAGCCTATAGTGAAACTTGACTAAGAAAGTGAATGTGATTTTAGGTTGTATTAAACAGTTTTTAGAATGAATGTGTTTTAGAAGCCCTCTCCTGCGCTGGCTAAGCTGTCTCTCCAGCGTGATGCTCAGTTCATTAGCAAGCCTTTATTTGTTGAATTGTGAGAGAGACATTTTCAGTTAAGGTGGGAGGAGGAGAAGAAGAATTGGTCTTGTTCCTCTTGACTCCAAAAGGGTACATGGAGAGGAAGAAATTGTAGAGATAGAGTTTGGTGGATAAGAGGGAAAACTTTCCATGAACTAGAGTTTTGTTTATTTATTTATTTTTGTAAAGCTTAATTGATGAACTTTTTCTTTACATTGTACCCATTTACAGATTGCTCCTAGTTTGTTTAGAGTTCGCTTGTAATAAAGTAAAACATTTAAGTAAAATTAATAATAGTGACATCATCTGAAAAGTGCAACAATATTTCACATCTATAGCACTCTAGTCTGTCTTAAAAAAAAAAAAAAGAATATGTCTTTTCTCTCTCTTCCCTATGCTTCACTCCATAAAGGGTGTGGGTGGAGGATAAAGAAAAGCAAAGCCAAGCAAAAGAGATTATCTCAAATCTGTATACAAAAATAGATCTTCATTCTCCACCCTGGCATATCATCTCTTATGTATAGCTTATTTCATCATTGGTCCTTTCAAAGTTATTTGCTTTTTGTAATACTATTGTTATTGTATACATGAACATAAAAGGCCACATGGTAAACAAGTTAGAGAAACATGGAAAACCATCAATTATGGGTAGAAGAAATAGAGAAGGATCAAACAAGAAACAGAGGAACACAGATCATAAAATGGATATTATTGTTTATCTAAAATTTAGAAGTTTTTGCACAAACAAAATGAATGAAGCTATTAATAGGAAGGAAGCAATTTATTGGGAAAAGTCTTTATAGCAAGTTTCTTGATAAAGATCTCTTTTCCAAGATCTATAAGGAACTGATTCAAATTTGTAAGAAAAAGAGTCATTCCCTAATGACCTAAGGTTATGAACAGGATGTTCTCAGGGAGAAAATACAAACTATCTATAGCCATATGAAAAATATTCCAGATCACTGCCAATTAAAGAAATGCAAGTATAAGCAATTCTGAGATTGCACTTCACATCTTATCATAGTGACAAACATGATTTAGAAAAATGAAATGACAAATGTCGGGAAAACAGGCACATTGATTCATTATTGGTAGACCTGTATATAAGTCTGGAAAGCTTTCTGGGAGTCTGTCTGGAATTAAAAAGGAGGGAGAAACTAGGTAGCGGAGTGGATAGCCCTCTGGGCCTGCAATCAAGAAGACCTAAGTTCAAATCCTGCCTTAGACACTTTCTCAGCTTTGTGACTCTGGCACATAGTAAATGCTCTGTAAATGTTAATAATAATTATTGTTATTATTACTACTAGTACTACTACTATCCATACCTTCTGTTCTAGAATTGATACTAAGTATTGGTTCCAAGAGTGTTAATGGCTAGGCAATTGGTTTTAAGTGATTTGACCAGGATCACACAGCTGGGAAGTGTGTGAGACAAGATTTTGGACCCATGACTTCCCTACTCCAGGTCTGGCTCCTCTATCCACTGAGTCACCTAGCTGCCTAATGATGATGATGATGATGATGGAGGAAGAAGGAGTAAGGTATGCCCAGGTATACCATGGCTAGGCCTGTTCCCCAAAGAGATCAAAGAGGGAAAAGGTCTTTTGGGCACAGAAATATTGATAGTAGCTCTTTCTGTGGTAACACAAAGTTGGAAAAGACATTGCTCCTCATTGAGGAATGGCTGAATAAATTGTGGTCTTTGAATGTGATGGAATTTTAAGAGATGAGGAGATAATTTCAGAGAGACATGAAAGACTTGTGAACTGATTGCAGAGAAAAGTGAGTAAAGCCAGAAGCATTTAACACCCCAAACAAAAAATAAAGTTTTCTAGAAGTAGAGTGAGTTGGTTCAGATGGGATCCCTGTTTCAGTATGAGTTGAACTAGATAGACTGTTGAGATTTTAGGAATTCCAAGGAGCCGTATTTATGCTTCAGAACTTAATACTCTGGCTAGTTTACTAAAATGCTGGTGACTTCAAGACAAAGTGAAAGCATCTCTTCACTGTCTGTTTATAAGAGCATTGATGAGCCAGGGAACCCAGTTGGTTCCCACAGTGCCTCTTCCTGTTTCCAGGAGATCTTCTCTCTTATCTTTCTTTCTCTTTTTCCTAATGTGAGAGGCTGTAGATTGCTGCTCCCTCCAGAGCCAGATGGCTGGGGCCTTTTGACACTCCATGCTCTTTGCTGGCCTTGTTCACACAGATTTTCTCTTAAGGATCCAAGGGAAAAGAAACAAGCTGAAGTATAGGGTGAAGAGTGGTCACTGATTTGCAATTGCATGGAGGGTTGTAGTGAGCTTTGTTGTCTGTAGAGTGCTTGGTATTGAATTTTCTAGGGATAAGTGCAAATTCACTTGTGGCTAGCCACAGGGGATTTGGACCAGCCCTGTTTCAGAATGTTGTCTGTTCTTAGACTCATTCTGACCTAACCTGTCAGACTCCTCTTTCCTATGTTCCCCTCTTCACCACAGAGCAGGCTGATTAACTTCTGGGATAGGTTCAGTCTAATTTTGTACTCTGGCACACCCATGGGGCCCCTAAAGGAGGAAAAAGCTAATGAACCAGGCAGGAATCCCTAGCTCATTGCCTGAGCATTGAGCAGCCTTACTCTAACCCTTTAACATGGTTCCAGTGATTGACCTTTTAGCTAGTTCCTTGTGATGTGAGAGTCATCACAGCTTAGTGCAGACAGGTTGAGAAAGTGAGTTAGCAGTGTGATGTTATTGTTGAGAATAGTCAGGTCTCTTGGTCCAGCCTCTGTAGCAACCATATATAGTTAGAGCTTTCCCTTTATATATATCATGGATGTATGTCTCATGAGCATATTGTTTCTCTCCTTACAACCTGAGCTCTGTAAAGACAGGGATTGCTCTTGACTTTGGATTCTTAGTGCCTAGCACATATCTTGCCCCTCTCATGACATGTGGATCACTCTTAAGTAGGTCTGAGAAGAGTAGGTAGGCTTCTTTTTCCTAGTCTCATAAATCATGCCCTCTTCAAACCACTTTTCAAGTTACCTCATCTGTTAATTGGTCCTTTCTTTTCTTCCTGGGTACCTATGCTTAGGTCTTACAACAGCTTTGTGCTCCTATTGTCTAGGCTTTTAAACTCTCTCTAAATAAAGAAGTGGGTATTTATCATAGCCTCCTGGGCAAAAGTTGTTAGGTATTAGTTGTCTTGTCTGCTAAAGGATAGAAGTTTCCCTAAAAGACAGAAGATCTTTTAGGATGTCATTAACACATTTTGGAAAATGTTGCCTTTTGGCCAGGCTTTCTAATTGTAACTTTAAAATGATTTAAAGAAAGGCAAATCATATTTTGTGTTGCTTAGTTGGGGGGCAGGATATGATAAAGTCAGTTTATAAATTGTATTTAAGCTTAATTCTGCCACAGTAATAACTTCCTATAAAAGGCAAGACAAAGGTGCATTCCAAAATATTGACATAATTTTGTTCACTTGAAATGGAGGGTTTTTTTTTTTGGGGAGAATAGAATGGGGAGTCGTCAAAGAGAGCTAACTAAAGAGCATTTTGCTTAGGGTAATGCGGTCTTGACTGTCCAGGAAAACTAACTAGGCTTTAGTGGAGGGACCTAGATTTATATCTCAACTCTGTTATATTTACTGCTTTTGTGACCATAGATAAGTCACTTGATTTTTCTGAGCATTGGTTTCATCTTTTGTGAAGTGGGGGTAAAGCTTATATTATTACCTCTCCCAGTAGTTGAGGGGATAGTACTTTGTAAACCTAAAACTCCTACCCGTTCTTTTTGTTGAGTCATTCCTTGCTTACTAATGAGGTACTTAAGAAGTTTATTGGCTCCTAGGTTATCAGAGTGCCAACCAAGTGCCTAGGGTACAGGCCAGATTTGATGTCCTTTTGGCTTCTTGGGCTCTGAATGTTCAAAACTGAACTTGTTATCTTCATCCTCTAGTTCTACCCCACTTCTAAACATCCTTATTTCTTGTGAAGTCACTACCATCCTTCTAGTCACAGAGGTTTGCCACATTGGCATTACCTTTAACTCCTAATTCTTGATCACCCCACAGAATTTCCAAATCTTATTGGTTCTACATCTCGACATTTATCCTTTCTGGCTTCTCCCCATTCATGGCCACCATCTTGGTGTTTGGGTCTTCATCATTTCTATTGATGTCTTGCCTCAAAACTCTCCCTTCTCCTGGTAGGTCTCACCATGTTACCTACCCATTGTACTCTTGGCTCCTAATTGCTTTATGGCAATTATAGTCAGTTATTTAATTTATTATTTTTTTTAAAGAGAGTTGTTACCTGGTTCCAGTCTACCTTGGCATTCTACAGTTCAGGCAAACTAGCCACTTATCATTCTTCACACATGACCCTCTATCTGTCATCTCTGCACCTTTGTCCTGGGTATCCTCTGGACCTGGAATGCATGCTCACTGTACCCCCACTCTTAGGAGTCTTTGTTTCCTCTAGCAGGAGGTGAAGCTGCCATTGAGCTGCCTGAGAAAGAGCTTGGGGCCTTGTTCTTGCTGTAGAATGGCTAAAAGGTTTTGTAAGCCTGGAAACAATACAGTAATGATACCCACAGTCAGAGAGTGGTTCCACAAGCTGCACTGACTTTCTTCATTTAATATCCACAAGACTGGAAAATTGTTTTTTCTAAAATTTTCTCTTCTTTCTCCCCTTCCTTCTTTCTTTCACTCCCCTTCTCCTCCTTTGTCCCTCTTCTCTTCTCTCCTCCTGTCCCCTTTCCTTCTCTCCCCATTCCTTTCCCCCCTTTTTCTCCCTTCTTCTTCCTTTCTCCCTTTCACTCCCTGCCTTTTTTTCTCCTTACTTTTTTCTTGTCCTGCCCCCATACAGCTCCCCCAAATAAAAGCTCTCCCTTGTAATAAATAAGCATGTGGTAATGAAACTTCTTAGAGTTTTATCTTAAAAGTTTATTCCGTTTTTTTATTGTGATGAAATGGACAAATATTCACAAACACAAATTTCCTTATATGGGGGCAAAATAGAAAAAGAGTGTCTGGACATTTTCAAGTCTTTTTTATGTTGAGCTTGTTTTAAGTATATTTTAAGTTGAACCTTTTAGTTTCAAAACTGCCTTGCTTGTTTGTGTTTTCAGTCTGAACTTCTTTTTGGTTTTTATTTGTTTAATGTTTCATTGGCACTCTTTTCTTTTTGAGGAGGAGTGACATTATCATTGTTCCCCCATAACTTATTCATCAAAGAAAAAGAATATCTTTAAAACAAAATGATACATGTCTGAAAATTCATTCTTTAACCCTTGGTAATCATCATTTCCCTGCAAAGAGGTAGGTATTCATCATGAGATGTAGTTAGGAGTGGTCATAACACTGATCATGAATCTGAGGTCTTTCACAGTTTCCCTTTGCAGTGTATACTTAATGTATAAATTTATCTTTTAGCTTAGTTGACTTCAGTCTGCATTAGTTCATGCTGGATCTAAGGGTATACACAGTTCAGTGACTTTGTGGATATGGTTCATAATTGTTTTTCAGAATGATGGGTTCAGCATTGTGTTAGTGTGCTTGTCCTCTCACCCCCCCTCCCAATAATTGTCATTTTCCTTTTTTTTTTTTTTTTTGCTATTTCTGCCAGTCTAATGAACATGAGGTGGATCCTCATAGTTGTTTTAATATGTATTTCTCTTGTCATTGATGATTTGGAGCACATTTTAATTAACTTGTTGATAGCCTACATCCAACATTTGTTTGAGCTTTAAGCCATTAATAAGTTGGAGAGATTGAGAACGCAGCTGTATGAGAGTGGAAGAAGGGTAGGGCTAGAATGACCCAAGTTCTGCCCCTGGCCATGAGCTTACGGGCAAATATGAGGCTGTGTCCTCACCAGAAAACCAGTTACTAGACCTTAGAGATTATTGAGATCTCTTCTACAATTGTTTAAATTAGTAACCTTTAGGTATAAGCTTATTGTTTAAATGGGAAGTCTTTAGACAAAAGACAAATGCTATAGAGTTTACTTTTTTACTGATTGGTGATATCTTTGGAAGGACAGTGATATAGCTGAGACTTTCCCCTCCTGGGATATCTTTCCTTTTGCAGATGACTTCACCAGTAAATATGCCTATGTTATTGCATACGTCACACATGCACCTGTTCTGCTCTGTATATAAACCCTTTCTAGTTTAAAAATTACCCACAAGGTCAGCTAGGCAGAATTTGTAATATAAATTGCTAAGAACCCTACCTTGGGTCTCTACTTACTCCCAGATTGCCTTTAATGGTTTATTTTCAACCTGAATGATTTGAGAGGAAACTGACAGCAGTAGGTTTTGATAGTCTTTATTTTATAGTCTGTGCCCTATGTTTCATCTTGTTTGGATTTTAAGTTCATAGGAACATAAACTCTCAGAATTGGAACTCTGACCTAATCCATAAGATGAAATTTAATGGGTGCCCATTATTGAAGCCTAAATCTTTTGTATGACATATTCAACAAATAGTCATTTAGTCTCTGCTGCAAGGGCAATAGGCAACTTGCTCCATCTTCACTCTTGGACAATTCTGATTATTATTATTATGAATAGGTTTTCCCTTATATTGGACTAAAAATCTGCCTCTGCAGTTTTCACCTCTGTTTTCAGTTCTATTTTCTTAAACCAAGAAAAACAAATGAAATTTTTATTCTGTGTGACAGTCTTTCAGTTTCTTTTTTGGCAGGCACACTTCCCCCCTCTGAAGCAACAACAAACTCCAAACAGACCCAAACCGAAAAATGTTAGCCTTGATTGAAGTCATTAATTTTGAAGTCTCTAGACCTGACTTGAAGCACCACAGATAGGGACAACACTGAAAGTGAATGGACTTTGGAGATGAAAGTTGACCCTGATACGTTATTGATCAAACTTCTTTGAGAACCCTCTTAAATGCTATCATTTAGGCCAGGTGGTTCTTTATCTTAGCTCTGGGAACAATAAATCAATGCTACCATTAATATACCAGCCATTTGCTGTTTGGCTCCACTCGCCATCCTTGTGAATTCCTAGACCTATGATGGCAAACCTATGGCATGTGTGCCAAAGATGGTATGTGCCAAAGATGCCCCCAATTTTGTTACTAGAAAGGCAGAGGAACAGAGCTGCTCCCTTCCCCCTCTGCCCAGAAGCCCAGCGGGAGTACTTCCTTCCTCCCCTGTCTGGGGTAAGGTGGGTAACTCACAGGCAGCAGAGCTGGAGGGGAGGGGAGTGCTTGGGCTCCCTCACCCAAATTCTTCACTTGGCCTACGGCTTTCAAAGATCAACCTTTTAAAGATCGTGCCATCTGTGTTGGTGTCTGTGGTGAGTTATGCCAGGCCACCGAATATGAGGCTCTGGGACTTCTCTGTCCATCCACAGGGGAGCCTCTTTTCGGATTTGGACTGGGATACAGGCCCCCCCTGAGGTACTTCACACAAGTTTTGAAACCAGCAGCATTCATAGAGATAATCACAGTCACAACTGTATCTGCTTTGGCCCTCTTCTTGTTAGTAAATGAAGAGTAAACGATCCTCCTTCTTTGGGGCTGAAGAGCCATTCTTTACCCAGAACAGCGGTTCCCAAACTTTTTTGGCCTACTGCCCCCTTTCCAGAAAAAATATTATTTAGCGCCCCCTGGAAATAATGGAACTATTTATTGAACTCAGAATAGAAAGTAATGCAAAAAAAGTGTGGCCATCACCGCCTCCCTGGGTCGCTGCAGCACCCACCAGGGGGCGATGGTGCCCACTTTGGGAATCACTGACCTGGAGCTTAATTCCACTCTTCAGGCTCCCACCACCTCTTAGTCAACTCTGTTGCCCCCATGAAAGCCCTCTTTCCCTCTCTATCCTTCCTTCTATAAAAATTAAAATGAATATATAGTAATAACTTCAGATATTATGTTTTTATAAGATTTATTAGTAATCACTAGAAGTAAAGGGATAAAAAGGTAACAAAATAAACCCATGTGCCATGGCTAATCTACCTGTTCAAATAGGCCGCTTCACCAAGCCGCCATAGGAAGGAAAGAGAGCGAGCCACGCCAGACCCCTCAGTTTTACCCCGGCTATGTCAGCGCACTAGGACAGGAAGCCGGTGGGCTTTTGGGAAATGCAGTTCAAAGGCCCCAAATTTCCAATGACACACTGTAACCACTATATGTTGTTTTAGCCCAGTAGAATGTAAGCTTGTACCTTGGGCACAGTGCCTGATACATAGTAAATACCTTGTTTATCTGTCCATTCCAACCCTTATTCTTCCTTATCTTTGTTGACTATTAATAAGAACTGATTCATTTATGTTATGGTGTTTAAATTGAGAAAATACCATGGAAGAACTCTTGCGATTTTGTCATCTTCTTTCCCCTTAAAGAGTCTATTTTGTATTCCTCCTGTCTCTGTTCCCCATTTATTTTTTCTTGTTGCTTAAATTCTCTTTATTTTAGTGAAGTTAACTTCTAGATCTCCTAGAGAGATTGCCAGTCATCTTTTAGCTGTTATAATTAAAATTAATCTTGGAGACATATATTAAATTCATAATTATTTAATTGTGAGAGACAGAAAGATATTACCAGATCTTTCTAACTATCATAGTCTCCCAGGCATACTGCCACTTTGTCAGGTCTTAGATTCCCAACTGGTGGCACCACAAGGTCAGGCCAAGTAAAATTAAGGCCAGTCAGGCAAGGAGCAGGTTTGTGTTCAGGGAAGGACCGGACAAAAAGACTCAGAGATCCTGCTTGCCCTGGCTCTTATACTGCCCAGGATGTTATGTCTATGCGGCTTTTGATTGGATAGTCTGGGTCATATGTTCTGACCTCCAGGCACATAAGTTAGAAATTGCACTGTCCTAACTTAATGCCCATATGCTGGCTAATGAGGAATATTTTTATGCTAATTTCACACACAGTGGACTCTGGGATATCTTTACTTGGTGGCCCTGCTGGCACCTCAGACTCCAGCCCTAAGCTGAAATCACCTCCTTCCATCTTTGCTGCAGCTTCTTTTCTGCTGCTGACTCCTCTCTTACCTCCTAGGGCCTGATGCTTCTGCCTCCATGGTATCTGAAACAAGGACTCTGTTTTTCTTACTTACTGTTTCGAAGCAGCCTTTCTGAAAGGTATAATGGAAAGGGTCCTGCATTTAGAGTCGACTGGATTCTACTTCCTAGTCCCTGGGTTAATCATTTCCCCTAACTGAGCCCCTGTTTCCTCATGTAGATAATGTCTAAGATACTGTGTAGCTCCAGATGCTATGATTCCCTGATTTCACCTAGATTATTGTAATTGTATCTTGTTATTTTGTATTTTATTAAATGGTAGCACATCTCTTAAAATAACCGATCTTTTTGTCTCCAGTATCCCTTTTATAGTCTGCTTTTCCTCACGTACTGCTTCATTTATATCATTCATTCCTTTACTCAAAAGCCTTCAGTAGTTACCTATTATCTAATAAATACAATATCAAACTGTAATCTGGTTTCCCACAATCTATTCCTATTATATTTTCCAGCCTTGCCTTACGTTAGTCCTTGTAAAATTCTGTATCCTAGGGAAAATAGATAACTTATTTGCCTCTTGCTCTTGTCCTGTTTTCTGTTTACATCACTTTTCTTATTATTTTCTCTCCAGTGGGAGCCCTTGCTGCTCTTTGTCTTTCTTTGAAATCCATCTAATTTGTGTGTTACCTTCTCTGAAATCCCCTTTCCTCCTTATCTGAAAGAGATAAGACATCTGGACTATTCTGACAGTATACTTTCTTTCATATTGACTTTTGTACATCTCTTTCCTTTTGTGTATCTCTTTTCCCCTTTAGGTTCTGTATTCTTTAGAGGTTTGTGCAGTATATCAGTAACTCAGGGTACCTAACATAAGACTTTGCACATAGTACATACTTGTTTGTTGGAGGAAAAAAAGAGGCTAAAATCTAATCTAAAACTTCAGAGCCTTGATGGTTTACAATGGATTTGCAAAGCAACAGTTTTAAAAATGATCCCATTGCCTTAAAATGAAGCTTTTCATGTTTTTTGCAGCCATACAGGCTGTTGGATGTCTTTCTCTTATGGTTCAAATATTCTTGGCAAACAGCCAGCCTCAGAGTGTGCAGTTCATGCTTAAGTGGCGAAAAAAACCAATGTTTTGGGTGTTTCAGCTTATTATATCTGAATAGTCTCAATAATTTCAGTATTTTTTCTTTTGTTTTTTTTCCTTCAGTGTCATTCATACAGTCAAAAAGTTTGTGCATTGCTAACTAAAATTTGTTTTTAAAAAAACAGATTTATACCTAAAACTGGAAGATGTGACGCATACATTTAACAAGCCCTGTATAATGGATGTAAAGATAGGGCGGAAAAGCTATGACCCATTCGCCTCTTCTGAGAAGATTCAGCAGCAGGTCAGCAAGTACCCATTAATGGAAGAGATTGGGTTCTTGGTGCTTGGCATGAGGGTAAGACACAGTCTAACACATTTCTGTTTCTTTTATTTATTTTCCTCATAATCAACAGTGCTGTTGTCAAAGTGATCATGAGAGGAGCTCATTGGCATATTTGAGGAAAAAGTGGGCAAAGTGTTTGATTAACTATGAACTCACAAGTTCTGGAAATATCTGGGCTTTAAGCTAGCATGTATGAATGCTCAGAAAGCTAAAATAGAACAAATGAGTGAATTTGGTATACTTTTCAGGAAATTAAGGACCTCATTTATAAGGATCCTCTCATCTGGGTGTAGTGCTTCCAGGTTATAAGTATTGTTGAAAGAGGGCTATAGTGTATGTGAAGGAGCCCGAAATAGGAGTCACCATCTTTGTGTCTGTGAGGAGAGGTTGTACTTTTCTTCATGTGAATCTTTGTGATGTGATTCTATAATTCATTCCATCCTGTGGTCAGCTTTCTTTTTCTTTTCTTTTCTTTTTTTTTTAGAAAAATTTTCCATGGTTAGCTGATTCATGATCTCCCCCCCCGTCCCCTGAGAGATGACAAACAATTCCACTGGGTTATACATATATCATTGTTCCAAAGCTGTTACTCATATTTACCATTGAGCGATCTTTTAACAGCAAAACCCCAATCACATCCCCATCGAACCACAAGTGATCGATCCTATGTTCTCCCGTGTTTCTGCTCCCACAGTTCTTTTTCCTAAATTCCTCAGAATTGTCCTGGTTCATTGCATTGTTACTAGTAGCAAAGTCAGTTACATTGATTGTGTTACAATGTATCCGTCTCTGTGTACAATGTTCTCCTGGTTCTGCTCCTTTCACTCTGCATCACTTCCTGGAGCTCTTTCCAGTTCACATGGAATTCCTCCAGTTCATCATTCCTTTCAGCATTCAGTATTCCATCACCAGCAGAGACCACAATTTGTTCAGCCACACCCCGTCATTTTCCAATTTTTGCCATTACAAAGAGTGCGGCTATGAATATTTTTGTACAAGTATTTTTCCTTATTATCTCTTTGGGGGACAAATGTGATCTGCTTTCTTAAAGACCTCATTGAGTCAGACTCATGTGGCCCTGATTGATGAATTAGATATATTAGGCTAGTCATACTGGTTCTTGAAGATCAGACCATAACTTTTAATGCTGCCTTTCCTGTAAGAACCCCCCCCCCCCCCTTTTTTAACTAGCATTTTGCTAATGAGAAGGAAGGAAGACCATGGCCAATTACAATGTACACATAAGGTGCTTTGTATAAAAGAACTATGTAACTATCTTTTTTTAACCCTTATCTTCCGCCTTAGAGTCAATACTGTATATTGGCTCCAAGGCAGAAGAGTAGGAATGGCTATGCAATGGGGGTTAAGTGACTTGCACAGGGTCATACAGGTAGGACATGTCAGAGGTCAGATTTGAACCCAGGACCTCCCATCTCTAGGCCTGGCTCTCAATCCAGTGAGTCACCCAGCTGCCCCCTATATAACTATCTTATTAGGCAGACAAAGAATATTATGAAATGAATGTGGGCATCCATTTCAAACTGCATTAATAATAAAAAGAATGTCACATAGATCACAAACAGGATTGGTTTTGGAAAGATTTTTAATGCATAGTTTTATAGTGATTTCATGATTTCCTGGAAAAATAGTGAGGAGAATTTCATTTTTATCAAACTAGGTAAATAGGTAAGTCTTGTAAAGAGGTGAACAAATATTCAATTAAATGGGACTGACACCATGCTTTTCTGAAAGACTAATTTGTTTCTGGGGATACTGATAGATTTGTGTTTGACTCCATGTTTAGTCTGAAATGGGGTATGGTTTAGGACTCTTTGAACTTCAGTAGTGTCCCCAAACTGTCAAGACTTTCATTGGATGCTGTAGTATTGATAGCAGGGCCCAGAACTGATCTCGTCTAACATACCAGACCATGGCTTGGCCCTTATTCAGGCTTACCTGCTGTTATAGTGAATCTCTGGGAGCTTGAAGATCATCTTTGATTGACAAATAAGTCAGTTGGATGGAATGTTCCCAGGGAAGTCATGCAAGAGGCAGGAGGAGGGGCAGTTGAGAATCCTGAAGAAGTTCTGGGTCTTTGACCTGTGCTGAGGCTAGAGATTGGTGGATCCTGGTCTTGGAGTGAGAGGGTGCAAACATCTCTCTCTGCAAACTCTTCCTGTACTTGAGATACCGTGCCAACCTGTACCTGACCACCACCTTGGTGTCTCCTGCCCCTAGATATTAGGAGTTACATCATCTAGATATCTAGGTGTCCCAGGGCCTGGGAGGGATCCGGGAAGTGGGCAGGAGACGAAGAAGAGGGTGGAAAGGGTGGAAATTACTCAACTGTAAGGCTGAAGATCTATTGAAGAAGAAGTCAAAATATCCCAACAGTTTACCTACTCTGGTTTAGTCCTGGCCAGACTGAACCAGAGGGAAACTACATTGATTCTTCATCTGCCAGCAGTTGAGATTTCATTAGTAACCAGTAGAATAGGGTCTCCTATACCATAGTCCTTTACCCCTGTCCTTCTTGTTTAATATAAAGTTTAAAGTACCTTCCTAAAGCAGTGTCAAAGCTTGTTTTGGGAAGGGAGAAATCGCAGTCAGAATACAAGGAGTTATCCTAGCTAAAGAGCCCAAATCAACATATCAATCAACCCTAGGTGGGTCCTGAAGGGATATACCTCTTAGATCTGAAGGATCCGGCCTGGGCAACTGTTATAAGGGAAAAGGGTCATCTTATTCTCTCTGTACATCAATTTACCATCTCAAATAGATCAAAAGACTCCCAATAATTATAACACTGCCCCATATGAGTTACTTGTGCTTTTTCTCTAGTGTTTGCCAGCTTGTGTTTAACCTAATGCCAACTCTCAGGCAATTCGTCTTTTGTGTTGAATTTGTAGTTGTGCAAAGTCTGTAATGGTAGAAATAGATTTGGGTTGGAATTCTGTCTTTTGTATCCAGTTTGTAATAATGACATTCTCTTTGGATGTTTGAGACAGTTATTAACCTGAAGTTTGGAGAGTCTCCGTGAGACCGGCAGTTAGAGGGCTCCTGTTTGACGGGATTCCTGAAGACATCCCCTTTGTAAAGCCCTGCCCTCTCATCGACTCCTCTCAGGATCCTTGACTTTGCTTCTTGGGGAAGATAGCCCTGAACCTTGGGTTTCGGCCGGCAGCACTGAGCAAAAAGAGGGCCTTAAGAAAGGAGGGAAGGTAGATAAAGAGAATAGAGTGAACAAAGGATGCCAACGTGTAGGGAGTGTTTACAGGGAGTGGAGACTGGGTACACCCAGAGTTGAACTACAGCAAACTAAGAGTAGGCTAAAGGCCCTTCCTCATTCCTCTCTCCTCTCTCTTCTCTCTTCTCTCTCCTCTCTCCTCTCTCCTCCCCTCCCCTTTCCCATCCTCTCTCCCCTTTCTCTTCTCCCTCTTGGTAACAACCCTAAGAAAGAAAGGAAAGGACTAGCCAATGCAGTTAAATGGCTTGCCCAAGGTTACACCTCTGAATGTCTGAGGAGAGATTTGAACCCAAGACCTCCCATCTCTAGGCCCAGCTCTCAATCCACTATGCTACCTAGCTGGCCCCTATTTGTGAAGTTATTTCAGTCTGTTTCTTCTTTTGACTGGTACGGCTATAGAATATTCCAGATAAAAGAATTCTCAACTACCCTCACTTGTTAAATTGTATATATAGCTCTTTGGATTAAAAACGACATCACGTATTCTCAAAAGTAGATATAAACTGTTCTTTGAAATTTACGTGTTGTAAAATGTAAAAAAATACATTATATGTGTATTACATTATACAAAATGTTTAGATTACAGTATAACGTCTAAACCGCCAATTTCCAATTCTATCTCCATATTTACATTGTGCAATTTTACGGGATTTAAAGGTCCGAAGAAAGGTAAGACTTTAGGGAGAGACATAGTTCAGCCTCATAATTTTATAGCTGAGAACAGAAGCTGAGAGAGTTCAAAGAAAAAAGATTTAGGACCTTTGAAGTTTGCTCAGTGGATAGAGCACTGGTCCTGGAGTCGGGAAGATCTGACTTCAGATCCAGGCTTAGATATATCTTTACCTCTGCTTCAGTTTCCTAATCTCTAAAATGGGGTCATAATAGTACCTATCTCCCAGAGTTGGTGTTAAGATCAGAGGAGATATAAAGTACTTTGCAAACTAACTATATAGCACTATAGAAATATTAGTTGTTATTATATTATTTAGGTAGTCCAATATTCTCCCTTTTTGGATAAAGGATAGTCTCAAAATTAAAATGACTTGTTGAAAGGTTACCCAAATAGCAAATTGCAGAGCCCGAATTCTCATCCAGCACCTGTGGCTCTAAACTCAGTGCACTTATCACCATGTGATCACTGTAAAATAGATTAGCTAGCATTCTTCTGATTTATTGATTTTTGTTGTTGTTCACAGAAGGGGAATTCATATGTTGATTCCAAAATAATTTTTGACCCATAGATTTGCTTTTAATACAGATGGAATCTGATTTAGTAAATCTTTGGGAAGCACCTAGGAGTGCTTGCTGAACTCTGTGCCAGGCATTTGTGAACTCTCTTCTTAGAATTTAGAGTTGAGATCATGGATATGATAGATAAATAAATATCAAAGAAAACTCCCCCAAAACAAGCCTATCTTAGAAAATATGGAAGAATAATAAATTGCCGAGGAAATCTGAATTGTAGTGTTCTATTTTGAAATGTTCATTTTCCCTTGGAGTTTAGAAACAACTCTTGAATTGAGGAGGGTTTTTTTTTTCATTAAATAATTTTTATTTTTTAGAAAAGTTAACATGGTTACATGATTCATGCTCTTTCCCCTTCACCCCCCGACCTCCCCTCCCCACCATAGCCGGTGGGCATTTCCAATGATTTTAACATGTGTCATCGATCAAGACCTATTTCCAAATTGTTGATAGTTGCATTGATGTGGTTAGTTTCGAGTCTACATCCCCAATCATGTCCGCCTCAGCCCATGTGTTCAAGCAGCCTCAAGGTACTCTTGATTCAGTCAGGAACACCCTTGATTGCCCTATCCTGGAGCTCCACCCTTAGTTTTGGGCTCCCCCTGTAAACTGTGTCATTGCCCCAAATGTGGATTATGTCCTCATCCTAAGCCCAAGCCAGAGATTCCTAGCTTCACTCTGGATCCACATGGATCAGCCCACTTCAGCCCAGACTATCCTGGGCTGGGACTCCAGACTTCTCTACAGGTTTGAAATTTCATGGTGTGGGTTATTTTGGACCACTATTTGCCCAGGCAGGATCTCAGGGTCTGCATGTT
>NC_058131.1:710956626-711007777 GCF_016433145.1 Gracilinanus agilis
CCCATAGCCGATGCACATTTCCACTGGTTTTAATGTGTGTCATTGATCAAGACCTATTTCCAAATTGTTGATAGTAGCATTGGAGTGGTAGTTTCGAGTCTACATCCCCAATCATGTCTGCCTCAACCCAAGTGTTCAAGCAGTTGCTTTTCTTCTGTGTTTCCACTCCTGCAGTTCTTGAATTGAGGAGGGTTTTTAACTAGAGAAGAAATAAAATAATTTAAAAAATTTTATCCCCCTCTGAATAACATCTTTTGATTGAGAACAATAATTAAGTATCCATATGCATGTTAATCACATTTATATTGTGTAATATATATTTTAAAATGAAAAAAATTATGAAACTTTTAAAAAAGTGAGTTTTTATAGGTGAGGTCGCCATAATGCAGCTCTCTGATTCCTCACTTGAAAGCTTTTTCTCATTGCCAGTTAAATAAAAATATAGCTTCATTGGTCTTTAAATTCCTCCAAAGTCCAGTTTTTAGCTTAGGTCTCTTCGTGGACTAAACATTCTTGCCCAACTGGATTTCTTAGTTTTCTCTAATCTTACTGTTTTTTCTTTCCCAGGTATCTTCCTTCATGTTCTTTGAAATTCATTCTAACAGCAAGATTTTTCTGTTTGGTCACACCATTCCTTAACATTGGATTGGCTTCTCATCCTACCTTCCCTTCTCTCTGCATATTATAACATCCTTCAAGGACTAATTCAAGTTCATCTTTCTAGGAAGCCTTCCCTAACTTTAAACCTTAACCTTTCTCAAACTGGACAAGAGCACTTCTCTCTCTCCTTGAATTTTTGATTATTCTTTGGATTTTTTTCATACTTTAGTACAAATTAGAACATAATTTCTGGCACATAGTAGGCACTTAATAAAGGCTTGTTGACTTCTCTTCCATCTAGATAGGATACTCTTTAAGAGGAAGAACTCTATCTTGTGACTATATCTTGAGAGCCCTGATTTGATAGTGCCTTGCACATAGTGTGATAGTAACAGCTCTTTTAGCTAAGCTGGACAGGTACTTTTCGAAGAGAGTAGGCCATATGTCTTCCTTCCGTGAGGAAGCTGTATGAAGCTTGAAAGGAAGGTCCAGTTTATGGACACAGTTGGTATAGGAAGTTTTGTTGGAAATTTTCATTGGCCAATAGGATACAGAAGCCTTTCTGACCTAGCTTTTTTCTTCTTGATTGGTGTGGTGTTTACAGAGGGATTGAAGGGTAGCATTTTTTTTAAGTTACTATCCTTTTTTAATCATTCTAAATAAAGTGGTTTCATTATGATTATCCCTGAGTATCTTATTGCATTTTAATTCCATGCCTGAATTTTTGGACTGGCCTGAGTTAGACATGGCCCAGAAGAGCAGATATTTGGTAAGTGTTTGAATTGAATTGAGGAAATATGATGCCATAAAGTTTTCCCTTCTGTACTCTGGTTATGATGAACAGAAATCTAATTGAGGTCATCCTCATCAAATCAATTTTCTTTTCTATAGGTAGGAAGTCTGAATTAATGGTTTTCGGTAGAGAGAATGCCAGGCAATTCCTTTTTGTATATATGTTTTTCCATCCTTTGTAAAAATTCTCCTTCATTTTCTTGTTGTGCATAGATAATTTTTAAAGGCTGTGTCAGTAGCACATAATTAGTGGGATTAATACTATAGAAAGACCTTCTTTGAGTATAGACTAAGTTTTTGGACTGAGAAATGTTCTGAGGACCGATCTAGCTAAGCTAGAGAGAAGCTCATTACCAGAGTGTGCTGAGTATCAGCTGGCAATTTTTTTCTTTTCCATAGAAGTTGATGAAGAGTCTATCAGAGATGTGGATTTATATTACCTGATCTTCCTTTCTTTGATTATTGGTACTCCTCCTTTCCTCAAATTTTCCGTTTCCGTCTTTGATATGTGTATGTTTTGTTCTTTATCTCTCCTCCTAGTAAAATGTTAGTTTCTTCTCTTTTTTTATCCTTAGCATGGTACCTTGCACATAATAAGCACTTAATAAATGTTTGTTTACATCAAGTTGAGTTGTGAGCAGCATTTTTGGAATATGTATCTATACTTCTGAAATTATAGATCTTTGAAGGAATCCTCTGCCTCCTTGAGGGATAATTTGGAATTGTTTGCAAGGTAAAGTCTATTAATTTTCATCTAATTTGTAAATAACATGTATATATTTTAGGACATAGCAAGAAAGGGGAAATTACCTTTTAATTAACATAGAGAGGTCTGCTGATGAATGAGTGATGCATTTTATATTTGATCATTATATTGATTTCGTGAGTCTCAAGTGTCACTTTGAATGAAAATTCCATCCTAATAAAAATTTCTGTTTTTAGTGTTGTCTTAAATACTATTTACATATGAAAACTAATAAAATTACATATTACTTACAATAGTATAAAAAGATTGGACCCATTTTCCCAAAAATTGTACTTAAATTATAAATTACATTAAATTATAATTAAATTTATATGAAAGTCTATTAGAATATACATTATTTTAAAATACTTTTGTTATACTAAATTTTATTAATTATAGTTTTTCACATAGAAAGGAAAAGATCCTCTAAGATACAATTTCATTGTTCTGTTAAACATATGTAACCTTGTGATATTTCTTTATTGTTGCCTTAAACTCAGCTAAATCCTGCCCTATGTAATTTATGAATTTATCTGGAGGGTCATAGCCATATTAAGCTAGCTGGATCCTTGCTGAAAGGTTAATATTTTCCTATGTCTCACATCCCAGTTACTGACTTTTTTATGGGCTCTCTCCATTAGGTAACAGATATGGCAGATGCATCCTATGTATAGTCTCCCTGGAATACTGGAGAGTCCTTAAGACTATCAACTATATCATAGACATCTTTTTTAATTTAAAACCCTTACCTTCCATTATAGATGCAATACTGTGTATTGGTGTTAAAGCAGAAGAGTGGTAAGGGCTAGACAGTGAGGATTAAGTGACATGCCCAGGGTCACACAGCTGGGAAGTGTCTCAGACCAAATTTGAATCTAGGACCTCTCCTCTTCCTAGCCTGGCTCTCTATCCACTGAACCAGCTGGCTGTCCCCTATCACAGACTTCTTTTCCTCACATATGACATTACAATTCTGGTTTTCACTCATCTGAGAAATTATCTCCCTCTTTCCCTCCAATAATTATGTTACATAATTATTATAAATATTACATACTATTGTATTACAAATCAAAAGACATTCCCATTGTTTTCTTATGGACTAGAGTCATGTTTCTTTGTAGTTGTAAAAAAATATAGAGATTGCTAAGTCAACCACAGGAAATGTAACTCAACAGAGAAAATTATGGCTAAGAGGTATAGTGACATGTGTAATAATTTGGTTTTGAAATTCCTGATCAACTGATTGAAATAAGATGACGTGGCACTACGTAAGAATAATGAGATGCCAGAGTGAAAGTTTATAGAGCAAAACCAGATATTGTAGGTACCTGTACTGTGCTAGGCTTTGTTAGGAGGTAGCAGGAAAGGACTGATTATGTGCCGTCTGGCTCCAGGCACCATTCTAGGTGCTCCGCATAGTGAGGTCAGAATGATGACATCTCCATGTAAGAATAGGTGGAAATGAATGCCAAGTAAATAAATGTGTGTGTGTGTGTGTGTGTGTGTGTGTGTGTGTGTGTGTGTGTGACAAGTTTACACACGACTTAAAGAACAGTGAAATGATACCTTTTGCACATTTTGTTTAGATGACAAATATTTTCCTTTGTGAAGGATGAAATTTTATACATACTTCCAGAAAGAATAAGTTCTGGGAGAAGTCTGTCTCTCGGGAATCTTGGTTAGTCACACCACCCACAAAATTATTTTAATTTGGAATATATTTTTGTTAAATATTTTACTTTTAGGGGCAGCTGGATGGCTCAGTGTTGTATAGAGCACCAAGCCTGGAGTTGAGAAGCTCTGGCTTCAAATTTGGCCTGCATACAGATCTTTAAAATTTCACTCATTTCTCACATTTTGGGGAGGTTACATACAACACTTCAAATAAAATTATTGGCATATTAAGACAACCTAGAAAGTTTTCTGTTCCTACTGTTAACTTATTTTATTTCTCTGACACTTATTTTTCTTCATTCATAATATGATGAGAGTTGTACTAGGTGAATGAGACTTGTGTGGCCATGGCCAAGTTTCTTAAAATCCTTGAGCCACAGTTTCTTCCTTTGTAAAATATGCATGATACTTGGAATCCTGACTGAAAAGGGCCATGGGAGCATCAGATTAACCTACAATGTTCTTTGTAAATCTTATGTGAATGGTAGTTGTGATCTCAAAGGGCCCCTCCAGTTCTGAAATATGATGCTCCTGTGTTTTGAGGCCAGATGATTTTCTGGTATAAAGTACAGCGATGATTACAGCCATGAAGTCATGTGAGAGGTGATTAAAGCCTGAGGTGAACTGGGGGCCACTGGAGTGAAATCAGAGAAGGAAGGTGGTAGGGAGGTGTAAAATTCAAAATGCAGGTGAGTAGAGGATTAATCAACCAGTAAATATCTGTTGAATATCTGCTTGGTGTCAGGCACTGTGTGTGCTAAGCACCATAGATAGAAAAAGAGCTCAAAGACAGCCCCAGCCCTTAAGGAGCTCACAAACATAAAAAGAAATATGTGCAAATGCTCTAGACAGGATCAGTAGGAAATTATTAGCAGAGAGAGTATGAGAATTAAAGAGGAGTTGGGATTTTATTTGGGACTGAAAGGAAGCTACGAACGTAATAGGGAGAGAGCAACAGCCAGAGAAAGTGCCCAGAGCCGAGAGATAGAGTGTCTTTTATGTGGCACAGGCAAGAAGCCAGTGTCACTGGATTAAAGAATACGTGCTCTTAGGCGACTGGAAGTGATGATGGTGTCCTCAGTGTAAATAAGGGAGTTTAACGAGTAGGCTGTCTCAGAGGGGATGGATGAGCTCTGTTTTAGAAATATTGATTCAGAGATGTCTGTGTAATACTCAGTTTCAATGTTTGATAGGCAGTTGCTAATATGGGGCTAGAGCTATAGAGGGACTGGGACCTAAGCATCCTCCAGATGCAGACAGTGCTTAAACACTCATGAAGTCACAGGAGAGAGAGGGCAAAGGGAGGAGAGAAGAGGGTCTAGGACTTGGGAACATCTTCTGTTAGAGAGTGTGATATAAATATGCTTCCATGAAAGGAGACTGGAAAAGAACTAAGTGAGCACAGTGACACAAAAACCCAGAAAGGGAGGGTGGTAAGGAGGGTCTGGTGCTACAGATGCCAAGGGACTCACCCAAGGTCACACAAGCAGCAGAGCTAGGTTCAGTCCAGGGCTTCTACCTCCAAATCCAGCACAACTTGAGGCCTCAGTTTTTTCACCTGTAAAAAGAGCTAGCTGGACAGACTAGCTGATGAAAGTTCCTTTTCACTGCCTTTACTTTTCCTAACCCCACATACCCAAACAGATGCTAAATCTTAACATTTTTGTTTCCACAATAGCTCTCACTACTATCCCCTTCTCTTCACTCACACTGCCATCAGATTTCAGACCTTCCCCACCTTTCCTCTGGACTTTTACAGTGACCTCCTTACTGACCTCCAGCCCTTGTATCTCTTCCCCTATCTATGTAGCTGCCACATTGATTTTCCCAAAGCATAGATCTGACTCCTTCTTCCCCAGTAAATTCCAGGGACTCCCTTTTGACTCTAGATTCAAATAGGATTCATTTTTACCGTATCCTTTTTTTAATAACTATTTTACATGTTTTTAATGCAGTGTTTATAAGTTGGATATGTATATTAAAAAATCAGTTGCCCCTAGAGGTATGCAATCATAAACATTTGGTGTCCTAGAAATCAAGGGAAGAGTTGCTATGTGGCTTAGTTTTTGTAAAACGTGAATGGTACCCAAGGATGGAAAGTAGGGAGATACCGGAGAAGGCAGCCTCAGACTTCCTTTCCTTTCAACTGTAAGCCAAACTCAGAATTGGAGGCCTCATGCTGAATAGACCTCTAGAGAAGCAGTGAGGAAACCAGAATGCATATTGAAATGCAAAGCCAAGACTAGCTAGGATCTGCCCTGAATTTCCTCCCTTGAGTCAGTTTGAGGCACACCATGTACTCCTAGATAATCCAGAAGTAGAGATGGTATTTAATCTTCAGTTTCAGTTACCAGGACTCTAATTAGAATTGTTTCCATTTTAGAAATTGCCTTTCCTCTGTTGTAGTCATAACTCAGCCTCACCAGATAAGGTCGTCTGCTACATCCTAGACAGCATTTGGTGACCTTTGAAATTGCTCTCCAGGGCTTTGAGCCAATGAGAAATGTTGACCTTGGCCCATGGAGTGAAATTTAGTTCTTTTTGATTGACTTTATTTTTGACTATTTGTAAAATGTGTGTGATCTCATTTTTTTTCTGGCAGGTTTATCACGCTCATTCTGATAGTTATGAAACACAGAACCAGCATTATGGAAGAAGTTTAACTAAGGAAACAATTAAAGATGGTAAGGGGGCCTATGATTTAATTGGATTTTATGATGTTCCAATTTCTTTGAAGCTCTATGTCTTGAATTCTTTCTCCTCAAGTGGGAGTTAGAAGGTGTCATTAAGATAAGTTTATAGTAGATGTGTGTGAGGCTTTCAGAAATAAAATATGATGTTTTATATGATAATGCGTGTACAACCCAGGTCGAATTGCTTGTCAACTCCAGGAGAGGGGGAGAAAGACAACATGAATCCTATAATTTTGAAAACTTACAACAAAATTTGTTATTAAAATAAAATTAAAACATTAAAAAAGTTAAAATAATAAAAGAAATATAATAGGGATAGGCAGTATATGGAAGAATCTAATAAGGAGAGTTTAGGTTCAGATATCAGTTCAGCTACTTTTTTTTTAAACACTTTACCTTCCAACTTAGAATTAATACTGGGTTTTGATTCCAAGGCAGAAGAATGGTAAGGCCTAGGCAATGGGGTTAAAGTGACTTGCCCAGGATCACACAGCTAGGAAGTGTCTGAGGCCAGGTTTGAACCCAGGACATGCTGTCTCTGGGCCTGACTCCTAAGCCACTGAGCCACCTTGCTGCCCCCTCTGCTAGTTTTAATATCTCTTAAGATCTTGGCCAAGTGATTAACATCCCTCTAGGCCAGTTTCCTCCAAGAGAGAAATTAGGGCATTTCACTAGATGACCTCTACAGTTTCTTCTAGCTCTAGATCAATAAACCTCATATTTTATGAGAATCAAAAATCTTCTAATGGACTTTAAGGTGCATTAAGCCGAATTTCTTGGTGGGGTACTTCCTCTACAGAAGCTGTCTCTCTACAACTTAACAGACTGTTTTCAAGAGTTTTCATGGCAGAACAACTTTTAGCCTTTAGCCAACTTGATAATAGACTCTTTGGCTAACCTCGTTCGGCAGAAGTACATACAGGCTGTCACTGGGGCCCTCTCTGTACTCTTGGAAGTCTGTCTCAAGTTGGGTTCGACCTAGTGGAGTTTGTGTCTCATGAACACCCCCATTCAGAACCCTGGATCCCAACTGAACTGCAGTGATGAACCATAGTAGGACTTTAGTGTGGAGGAACCGTATATTAAAGTTATTTTAAGGACTTTTCCCCACTCCTTCTAGTACTGTATGTAATATCATTAAATGGAGTTAGAGTTTAAAAAAAGAGTTGTGTTTGTAAGATATGCGCATAATGTTTATGTGGCAAAAAATGTTACGTGTATCTAAATTTCCTGATAAACTTTGTTGAGGATTCAATTGTAGCCAAGCTTTAAGGTGGAAAAAAATGCATAGAGATCAAAGGAGTTTTTTTGTGAGAATTATCCTTGTATGAGCAGGAAACACATATGCATATATCTGTGGCCTTAAGAGTCAAAATCTTGCAAAATATGTTTGGCTACATTTTCTTCTTTGATCTATAATGATAGCATATTCAGAATAATGTTTAGAGTATCTTCTGTTACAGTAACTGATTAGAATAATCCTGTAGGCTAACTTGTCCATCTTTCTCTACTTGTTGTTTGGATAGTTCACAATTTAAAATACAGGAACTACTTAGTCTAAGCTCCTGGAATCCGAGATGGGCATAGAAAGGGAACAATAAGAAATCTTGGTTAGGAATGAGTGAACTAATAAGCCCTAACTTAGCTCAGAGCTCTAAATAACCATTTCACAAAAAAACACAACACATATTTAGTTAAAATCAAAAGGGAATATATAGAATGTTTAATCCATCCACAAGTATTCATTAAGTGTCTCCTGTGTATTCAGTATTATACCAGCAACTGGAATGCAAAGATATCTACTACTGGTTTTTATATTCTTTTCATTTGAATCTAGTTTGGGCTAAGAGGTACTAAAATGTAGGGTTTTTAGTTTCTTTTTAACTGTTGAAGTAAACTGTTGACCTTCAGTCAGAATATACTGAACAGACATCCGTCATGGAGATAAAGATAATTGATTTCAGTTCCCATAGAAAAGGAGGATAGATGAAAGATTCTTAATGGAACTGTTTCTGTATTCACCCTCTTTGCATAAAGAGCATAATTCTATTTTTGTAGCCGTGATTCTGACATTTCCCAGTAGCACAAGATAATCCAAAACAGAGAACAATATCTGAATATTCTTATTATTTGATTGTTCTCACTTTAAAATGAGGGAATGTGTGTGAGGAGGCCACTTTATTTTTTTTATTTATTTTTTAGGAGGTTACTTTAAAAAGTAATAGAGAGCTTTGTTTTTAATTTCTCTATAATGATCTTGTTTTCCTTTTGGTAGGCGTTTCCAGATTTTTTCATAATGGGTACTGTTTGAGAAAAGATGCGATTGCTGCCAGCATTAAGAAGATTGAGAAAATTCTTCAGTGGTTTGAAAGCCAGAGTCAACTTAACTTTTACGCAAGTTCCTTACTGTTTGTTTATGAAGGTTCATCCCTGCCAACTGCTAACAGACTGGATGATGGGACTTCAGCAGAGAAGACCTTTTGGTCCAAAGGACAGCTGCCAGAGGCAGAAGTTCTCGAGTATAACAACAACATTCACTTACTGAGTTCTAAAGAGAATGGTAAAGTGGGGGCTTCTGTAGGCAAAGTGTATGTGCACCATAAAGAAGCATATTCAACGAATCATCATGGTCAGACTTCATTGAAAGTTGAAAATAGGGAGCAAGGCAATGTATGGAAAAGCAGCAATTGCATATCCCAGGAACACTTGAATGGCAATGTATTCTCTCAACTGGAAAAAGTCTTCTACCACCGTCCTGCAGAGCCCCCTGAAAGTACACTTGTGGAAGTGCGGATGATTGACTTTGCTCACGTGTTCCCTAGCAACACGAAGGATGAGGGATATGTCTATGGGCTGAAACATCTAATTACTGTACTGCAAAATATTTTAGATAATTAAATTCTTTGCTACGTTCTTTTTATGGGGCCAATGCTAATGAAGAGCAGCAACAAATCTCTGCCCTTGCAATGTTATGTAACAGATTTGTATTGTGATTCAACTACATTTTATTTGTCTTTGTACTTTTGGGTAGAAGGGTTAACTTTTTTATACTCTTACTCAGGAAAATTAATTAATAGTCATTAGAAAACTATGAATAAATAAAAGACATAGGAAATGTTAAACAGGGGACGTGGTGTGGTACGTGATAGTATATATGTTTCGCCTAAGTTAAATAAAAACTCTTGAGTTTTAGGATTTAGTTTTAGCTTCCTGTAGCAAATTCATCAGTGTATCCCCTGTCCACCCAGCCTTGACATTGAGCCATAGAAATGGGAACTGAAAGTGATTAGAAAACAGCCAGAAAACTAGAAAGGGCAAGTTGATGTCCTCAACCTCAACGGTGGCCCCGGACCAAGCTACTAAACTGGAGAAACGCTTGAATTGATGAAGTAATGATGAGGTCTAGATTTTCTTCCATGGTCAGACCAGCATATCACCAGGTGCTAAGGTGCTTCTTTCTCAAAGTGGATAATATTCTCGGCACATTTTAAGAATAGATAATCTCTTTCATTTCCAGAACAGCTTGTTTGAAAGACCATAGACTTTTTCTGCTGTCTATCTGGGATGATAAAAAAATGTTTTGGAATCTGAAGGGCGTAAATCCTTATTGCCTAAGGAAAAAAGAAAAATGTTTTTAAAAATTCTTGCATTTCAGAGATAAATGTATTTTTTCAGCTTACTTCTGACAGAATCCAAATTCTTAAGGGATGGAGGATAAAACTTTTGCTCTTAGAGGTAATGAAATATTTCATTTTTACCAGCAATTGTTTGAAAAGAACATGGACCTGTTGTTAAAGTAGCGTCTCAATTTTCACAAGCAAGGACAGCAGTTGTGAGTATGAGGGATTATTTAGAAATAGATTGTTTTTCTTTGGTGTATTATAATAGGATTCTGTGCTTTTTTCATAAAATCCATCTTTCTGCTATTGTCATTCAAGTCAGTAGAAATAGTCTTACATTTCAGATCATACTTAAAGATGACTTAAACCTTTCGAATCGAATTTTATCGAAGGAAGATGCCACTTTGCACACATTCTTAGATATTTTTATATAAATTGAAAAATTGGATTCTTAAGTATTTGTGGTAAGTGAACAAGGTAAAAAAACTTTCATGATGCCAAAAGCTTTTTTTGAGATTGCATATCTGAAACTTTCCCCATTCATTTTTGGTAAGGGTAGGCCTACATTTTGTAGAATTCTTTTGGTTGTGATCAAGTCAGTCATAATTTGAAGGACTAGTTTATAATGGAAAATGCCATTAGGAGTTCATTTGAGTTTAGTTTCAGTTTTGTTTAAAGGTGATGAAAACAAGACAAAACACCTTTTAATTCTGGTTTCAAGGCTGATTTTATAGCATCTTGCAAACTATAGTCAGAGTCAGCTGGAAAAAATCCATCAGAAATCCTCTGATCTTTTTGTTTTTAGGGACCTCTAGACTAAGCTGAAGAGGAGGTGTTGATTAAAAAATCTTTCCTGTTGCAATCTATATCCTTATCCTTTTGCTTCATTTCTAAATTTGCCACATTCCAGGAAAATATTTGCTTGGCCGTGGGTTGTTTTTTGGATCTTTCACACAACAGATAGCTTAGAAGAGATTTTTTTTTAAACCATTGGTAAGGGTGAGAGTTATTTGCTTTTCTAAACCCTACTAGTGTTGATTTCTTTCTTTCTTTTTGCTTTGGGGGATGGTGGGGTAGGGCTCTGAGGTAGAGGTGGGGAGAGAGGGGAGGATGATGAGAGTGATCTTGACTTCCTAACTAAGAGACCCGACTGCAGAATGCTCCCATTTAACAAAATAGAGCTACTCTGTATGAGTTCATTCTGTGATTGAAAAGTACCTCAATAAATTCAGCCCCTTTTCTAAATCTGGTTGTGTTTTACACTTTTATCAACAAAGAAAATAAGTGCAGTTGACCCTGTAGTTGTTTAGTTTTGAGAATTGGCCCCAAATCCTCTGATAAAAGTGATTGGGCTTTTGTTATGTGTTCTCCCTGTCTTAAACTGCATACATCATGAGACCAGCAGAATAATGGGGAAATCTTTGGTTCAAAAAAGAAAAGCAAAGAGAAATCAAATCCAAGAAATCTCCTTAAGAATGGTCATTAACATCATGAGTTCATTAAACCCTAAACTCAGAAGATTAAGGTTATTTTAAGCCTGATTTAAATATGGCAAGAGCCTTTGTGTAGAATAGCATTTATGTATCAACTGTGAGTTAGATGAAGTTGTATTATTTGCAGACTATTTTTGTTGTTGTTGTTGCACATTCTAGATCAGTAAAGTATGGACTAAATGTACCAGAGCTGTTAACACCTGTTATTGCAGGTATATTTTTATGAGATCAGTATCTTATTTTTGGCTAGTTTACTGATCACTGAAATCAATTTTTACATGAAAAGAGTTACTGTTATCTTTTTCAGGGATGGGATTAGATTTTAATTTTTTTGTTTACATTTTCATGTCATTGTCATTTATGACCCCCTTTGTAAGTTCTCCTTATAGCACATGTCAATCAGATGACACATGGTTGAACAACTGTCTTCAAGTTAAAAACCGACTACCAAGATTTAGGGATTTGTGCTAAAATTAACCACTGTGGGGACTCATATTCACTATTTAGCAAACATTTGAGTGTACAAGAGTTTTAATTTTAAGCAATAAGCATGACGGAGACTTTTTATGTTGACAGTTGTCATAGTTATCAAAGGAAACATCACAAATATTGATTTTTAGCATATTCCCTGTGAATGCACCCACTCAGAGGACTTTCTGAGAATTGTGATAACTATGTAAAAGTTTCACTAATAAAACTGAAATTATACAATAGTTTTTATAACAAAATATTTACGGTAATTGGTATTTTTAATATGGATGGAAGTTGCATAGATTATGATGAATCACAAACTATTAAGCAATTATAAAAATGTTCAATATTTTATCTAGTTTTACAAAAAACCTACTATGAAAACTTGTATATTAAATTGCTTTAACATGGAGCTTGTATTTTCAACTCAGTGTTCATTAATTGTTATATATGTACAGAAAGACCATATTTTTTTTTCTTTTTTACACATTACCAGTCCACTATTTCCAGGTTTTAAATTGCAAAGAAGTAAGGCTTTTTCACCTCTCAGCATGGATATAAGCAAATGTTTTAGAGGATTGGCATTTCCCAAGATGCTGGCTTTCAAACTTCTTTTTACGTATTTGGAATAATAATTAAAAAAAAAAATCTAGATGAGAGGAAAGCAGGTAGAACCACTAAGATATTTGCTGTCAAATAACATAGAAATCTAGTTTAAAGTGTCCATTTTAAAGAGTTGCCATCGCCTTTCATCAAAACTTTTGCCATTTGCTAATGTAAAATTTTATTTGCTTCTCAAATTGTTTACATCACCTTGCAATAACCTTCCCTATTGAGTGCCTTCAACCCTTGATTTGGTATCTTTGTATCCTTACTCATAGAATCATTGACATCCCAGGATGGAGTTTTCGTGAGGCTTGTAATGTCAAGGCTAATACGTAAAAAAATGTCAAATGTTCAGAAAACATGGAACACTTTGAATACTTTATGTGATAAAAAACAAAATGTCTTATTAAAACTCAGTCGCCATCTAAGAAAAAATAATAAAATTTTAAAATGTGATTATTTCCAGAGATCAAATTTAGTTCGCTACTTAAAAGATGTGAATTTAAAGAAAAAAACAACAAACAAAAAAACCTTTAGATAAATTCACATTGAGTTACAAAATGTATCCAGTATTCAGAGTTGAGATGGCTACTAAAACATGGCTGGAAATGTTTTGAGTTCATTTTATACAACAGCATTACCCCTACTCAATCCTAGAGTTTGTGTAATGACGATAGATAACATCCAAAGGCCTTAAATTTTTTTTTTTTTTAATTTCTTGTTCAGACGGTACGTTTTACTTATAGTGTTTATTCAGTGATGTATAAAGTAGAATAATGTAGTAAAATTACTGTGAAGTACATTCCATTCCATATCCACAAGCAAAATACTACACATTTTTATCATCAAAAACAAATTAATAATGTTGTACTAATATTTATTTTAGACCTTGATCATCCTCTATGTTTTCAAAGTGCAAATACTTTGAATTTGATAGTGAGAATAAAGGTTCTTTTTTGAAATGTAAGCAAAATGACTAACTTGTAATATATACTATTAATGTTTTAGAAAGGTTAAGGACTCCCGTTTTTGGAGTTAAATGTTAAAATCAGTTCTTCTCAATTACTTCGATAGGCTCCAATATGGGGGATTATACTCAAGAGTTTAAACAGTAATTAGTGCTTTCAAGTCTTTTCTTTGAAATTTTTATAGTTGTTGGGTTGAGTTTTAATCTGGTGTTCACCTACAGTATGTATTAACAGTTTTAATATGAAGTGAAATGTTCTATAACCAATGTATATTGCACCTGCATAGAAAGAAAATCGAGTGCACAAAGACACTTTATTACTCTGGGAACTGGACTGGAAAGTGTATGAGAACATGTGAAATTGCACCTAAACTTTTGTTATTAACTAATGATTATAAAAACTGAAAAGCTAAATTTATTGTACTTGAATGAATGTACTTAGACTGGTCTTAGTTACTTTGATTTAAATGTCTAAATTATGTCTTCTTAAAATGTGTTTGACTGTAATTCATGCTGTTGCGATTTGGGGGGCCATTATTGGACTGCAGGGGTTGTTGATAATGTAATTTGTGTTCATTTTATAGAATCATCTATACCGATTTTATAATTTAAGTGTTATTTAGAGAATCCTAATAGCTGTATATTTGGCAAACTATTAAAATTTTCAGTGCTGTTTCCTCCCCTCCCCCTTGATTTATAGCAAATACCTATTTCTTATCATGTAATAACATAACTTGATAGAATGTTTGTACTTTGCCGACCTGTCATTTCCCTTATGCTTATTTCTACTTTGTAGCAGAACATCGTTCCTTTTAGAAAAAAATCACTACACGAAACATGGCACCCTCTGCATTTTATGTAGGCTAATATCTCTTGGGAATAGATGTATCATAGAATGGTCGTCCAGTTATGTGCTCAAGTTAGAAAAAATTTATTTGAGGATTTATGTTAAGAAAATTAACCACTGCAGGGACTTATGATCACTATCTGAAAAGTCAAGTGAGTGTACAAGAGTTTTAATTTAAACAATAAGCATGATGAGGACCTTTTACATTAATAGGGTTATCACAGTGGTCAAAGGAAGCATTACAAAGATTGATTTTACCATATTCTCTGTGAAATGCACCTGCTCAGAGGACTTTCTGAGAATTATGATAACTGTAAAAATTTAATAAAATTGAAATTACACAATAGTTTTCATAACAGTATAATATTCTCTTGGCAATATCTTTTGGGAATAGAACTCAATGTTGGATACTCTGATAAGCACACTATAATCATTTGATTTCTAAAATACAGCAAATGTTTAGACTCTTAAAAATGATTGTGCATGTGGGAGAGGGGCAATTCAATAAAATGAGAATCAATTTCAGCAATCGAAATTTAAGGTCTAGCCATAGCCAAATATTTTCTTAATTCTTTCTACCCAACTGGTGACCCTTCCTTTGAAATCTAAGATGAAAGTGTTTAATTTCCAAAAATTCTTGACAGGCCTTCAAAAGTCTTTTCTTTGGGAAACGAGTATAACAGAATACCTGCTCTCAACAAGCTTATAGTCTAAATTAACTACATTTCATTTTTAACATGAAAACCATGATTGCTCTGGAAAGCTTCTCTTCCCCCCACCTCTCCCAAGGCAAACAGGATTAAGTGACTTGCCCTGGGTCACAGGGCTAACAAATGTCTGAGGCCAGATTTGAATTTAGGAAGATAGTCTTCTTGACTCTTGGCCTGCCACCCAGCTGCCTCCAGGAAAGTCTTCATTGCTGCTTTTCTGAAAGATAACTCCCCATCTCTTCAAAGGAAAGGTCATGGGGGAATCATGGACTTGTCCCTATTTCCAGTTTGGCTCTTGGCAAAAACCCCTCTAGACTGAAACTGTTGGTATTGGCCAAAGGTATGAAATAAGTTTAAAGGGAGAGCAAATATTGGAAGTTGCAATTGAAGTCACAGATATTCTCAGAAGGAAGAAGATGCCACAAAATGATTCAAACCAGAGTCCTTGTTCTTGTAGCTCTATGAGCTAAGAGAATGCAGTGGAAGGTTTTCTGTTTTACTAATGGAAAGCCAACAGAAGTTCAAATATTAGAAAAGGAAATTGATGAATCTCTGCTCCTCATTCTCCCTGATGAAGGAGAAGAGGAACAGTTGCAGAAGTATCTATTTTTATTCTTTAGAAGATTTTCAAAAAAGAAAAAAGATTTTAGTTTGGAAAATGAATTAAGCGTGGCCCCAAACCTTTTAAGAAAACCATTCCTTCTCGCCTTTAAATGGATTTGATTTTTTTTGACTAGTCTCACTTACTGACTGGAAATGACCCCTAACACACTTTTCTTCCAATTGAGCTCTCTGGAAGAGTGGGAAGTTCCTTAGTTTTAATTCTAGGAATGAGGGAAGTGGTTCAGGAAGGATGAATGGCTTAGTGGTTAGGCTTGGTTGCTTAATTTTGCAGTCTTAAAATACCACATCCTTGTTCAAGGTTTCTAGAAATGTTATCTGAAATCTTGAATCCTGGAGTATTGTTGAAGAGCATGGAGGACTATGCCAGTTTAGACATCTTTCTAAGCTAGAAATGGCAGACTGGTACCTAAACACATTATTTTGGCATTGTTTTTTCAAGAAATACATCAACTATGCCTTTTTGCTTTTCAATGAGATGAATAACTCGTAATTAATTGCACAATCACTTTATTATGGATGTAGTGCTGTAGGAATACTTTATAACAAATGCTAACATTTCTATAGCCCCCCTGAGCTAGGTACTGTGAGAAGTGCTTTGTTATCTCATTTGATCCTCATTACAACCCTGGGAGGTAGGTGCTGCTCTTCTTATTTTCCAGCTGAGGAAACAGACAAATAGAGATTAGGTGACTTGCGTCTGAGGCCAGATTTGAACTCAGATTTGAAAGTTTTTCTAACGTCAGGCCCTGTGCTCTGTTGACACCTTATGTCATATTTTGCAGTCTATAAGCATTTGACCACATAACTCCAAATATTTTAAATTATAAAAATGTTCATAGTTAAGGACTAAGTGATGGACTCCCAAAATAGGAGCCTTGATATTTTTCTTATTTAAATAATCAACATCTTATTTTACTTGCTCATACGCCCCTCCTTTCTTCCTAACTCCCAGACAACTATCTCATTATAATGTTTTTTTTTTTAAAGACGAAAAGGAACAAGAAAAGAAATTGAGTGAAAACACCAATACCATAACAAAATCTGATATTTTAGGGTGTTTCATGCCTGTTGATGTCAAAGGAATTGGGAAGACATGCCTGGAGGTTTTGTTTTTTCTTTTTAAGTCCGTATTGTTTAATCCAACTTTGTTAGTGCCAAACAGTATAACACAGAAAATGATCTCAGAGATGTTCAGTTTCAACCTTTTATCTTACAGTTGGGGAAATGGACCAGAAGAATGATCAAAATATGACCAGTATGGGCAGCTGGGTGGCTCAGTAGATAGAGCCCAAGAGGTCCTGTGTTCAAATCTGGTCTTAGACACATCCTAGCTGTGTGACCCTGGGCAAGTCATTTAACTTCCATTGCCTGGCCTTTACTAGTCTTCTGCCTTAGAACTAATTCTCAGTATTGATTCTAAGACAGATAAGGTTTTAAAAAAAAAAAAAACAAACCAACAACCAGTAAATCCAGTACATCATATAGACATGGAATTCCATCCTTTGCATTTTTTAGGATTTGGGATTTTTGAGTGAAATGACTCAAATTTGTTTTAAGTTCCTACTGTTTATAACCCCATGAAATTTATAACGAAGCCTTCTTTTAACCTACCGACTTTGATCCCCGATTTCTTTCTCTATCTCAGTTTTTAAAATGCTGCCTGCCTTTTTGCTTAATCTTTCAAACTAGGTAAAAATGGTTCTTGGAGAAAAGCATTTCCTGTTAAGGAAAATTAATGTTGACTTATAAACTTTGGGTTTTGAAGGTCAGCCAGCTTCCAAGTGAAAATGAATTTTCCCCCCATTGGGCTGGCTTGTTTTTGGAGGCAGGGTGGAGACCTGTTCCTCATTTATCTGTAAACAAGAACTGTCCTAGGTAAGGGAGGGCAGTGAACTCTAGCAGCCTTGTTGCACTGCGGTCCTTCAATGTGGCTGAACGTGGGGTTGTCTTCCAGGCCCCAGCAAGGACATTGCCTTCTCGTGGAGTAAGGAGGGAGGAGTGGAGGTCACTAAGCCCACCTCCTTAGTGATTATTTACCCATCAGTTGTCTTGTCCAGGGAAGGGACTAAGCTTGGAACTAACATGGGATCCAGCCTTGTGGAAGAGGAGTTCCCTCCCCTTGGTCCTTTTGGAGTATGGGGTCATCTAACCAGGTTAGGATGTCTTGACTGGTCTGGTTGATGAATAAATTTTAAAATGAAGAAATATCTGCCTCTCAAGAATTTCAATTGTTCCACCAAAAAGTTAATTTCTATCTTTTCTAGGTGTGGTATATATTGATGTACTTTAAGTGATTAACTTGAGAATAATGACCTTGTTCTGGGCTTGTGGTGACTCTAATGAGATTTACTTTGGAATGATAGAGGATTTGGCTATGGTTGAGAGAGGCTGGGAGAGAGATCATAGGACTTAATGGGTAATGGGAAGAAGTGTTAGATCTGGAGTCAGAGAACTTGGGTTCAAATCCCAGCAGTTCTTTACTACCTACTTAATATCCATGTGACTTTAGACACCTCCTTAACTTCTCTGGGCCTCAGTTTCCTCATTTGTAAAATAAAGAGGTGCTGGACTAGATGGCCTCTAAGGTCCCTTCTGGCTCAAAATCTAGCATCCTAGTTAATAAGATGTGGTCCTCCTTAGCGTTCCTTTTTTCCACTGAGTGAGTACCTATGCAAAAACTTTAGATGCACCACTTCCTCTCATTCCTCTTTCCTTTTATTGGCGAGCTTAGGTCAGCCGTAAAATAATCCTAATTTCCAACATAGTGATAAAACAGGTCTTTAATCAGGACAAGTGAGACTATCATAAAAAAACACTGTCACAGAGCCACCACCTGGGGACCCCTACAGTCTCAGGAAATGTGCTATTGCGACTCCCCACAGAACTCAGGGTCCTTAGATACATTTAGGCAATGGAAGAAAGGAAGGACGGTAGACTGGCTATGGAAGTCCATGATGCTGGGAACACGATGTGGCCAGTGGCTAGAGCAGCTGGGAGTGACCTGCCTCTCAGAGGAGAGACTGAAGTGGCTGAAGAGGTCCTGAAGACTTGATTGTCTTAGTTAATCCTGGCTAGGGTGACTGAGAGGTACAGAAGGTTGAAGTACCTTTCAAATTCAGTCCTTCAGGACCGGTGACTTCTAGGAGCCAGGCTGGACAATTCCAAGTCAATTCAGCCCACTGAGTCTTTTGAGTTCTTTGTTTTAGCCTTTAGGAGAGTCAAGAATGGGATTAACTAAAATGATGCCACTTGCAAACTGGACTTTCCCCCAAGTGTTGGAAGACGGTTAATCTGTGTGTTATGTCTCCACAATGTTTTCTGTGCTTGTGTGTGTTCCTTGTGGGCACTTGTTTCATACTATTGTACAGTCTTGTACATCTGAAATGAGGTTCTGGGCAGCTAGGTGGCAAGGAGGCTTGGGGTCAGGAAGGCTCCTCGTCCCGAGTTCAAAACTGGCCCCAGACACTTGCTAGTTGTGTGACACTAGGCAAGTCACTGCCCTGTTTGCCTCAGTTTGCTTGTGTGTGAAATGAGCTGGAGAAGGAAATGGCAAACTACTCAAATAACTTTGCCAAGAAAACTCCAAATGAGGGCAGCTATGTGGCTCAGTGGATTGAGAACCAGGCCCAGAGACAGAGGGTCTTAAGAGGTTCAAATACGGCCTCAGACACTTCCTAGCTGTGTGACCTGGGCAAGTCATTTATCCTCTGTCTTCCTCAGTTTCCTCATCTTTAAAATGGAGCTGATAGCACTCGTCTCACAAGGCTGTGGTGAGGATAAAACAAGAGTGTTTATAAGGCACTTTGCAAATCTTAAAGTTCTTCCTAAATGATTAGATAATATCATGCAATTTTCAATAAAAGGTCCGAGGGACAGAATCGCACTTCGTAAAGGCACGGTCAAGTTGTGTGCCCAAACAGCTAAGTAAGGCTTTACCGTCCAGGTTCAGACCTGGAGTACAGGAAATCCTGAAGATGCTCTGGAAACGGAAGGCGGCAACTGGGTTCCGAGGCTTTGGTGTCATGGAAGGAGACGGCAGAAAGCACAGCATCTCAGCTTGTAACTTGCTTCCATCTTCATGAAGGCTAAACATTTGCCAAGTGGATTCATGGAACGGCTAGAGCTAAAGTGGGGAGGAAAGCCAAAGGGAGTCTTTCCTCACTTAATTCCATACTGTTGGATGATTCAATAAAAAGTAAAACACGGCAAAGTATAAGCATTGAACCACGTGGCACCGATTTAGGTCACATCTATATTTGATCACTGGGGGGAGTTCTGGGGGGCTGGTAGGGGGTGACTCGTGTGGTTTGACAGCAACTCCAGCTGGCCCCATAACGGCTCACGTGACAAGCATCCCAGGTGAAACTCAAAGATGAAGGCAACCCCTCCATCTGCCACCCTATGATCTGGGAGCCTTAAAGGTAAAGGAGATCGTAGATTGCATCTAAGATCATCGATAGGATCATTGATTTAGAGCTGGAAGGGACCTCAGTTCACCTAGTCCAACCTCCTTTTACAGAGAGGGAAACTGAGGCTCAGAGTAGGAAGAATCTTACCCAAGTGTTGCCCATTTGTGGAAGTTTCCACCTAGCTAAAATCTCAGGTCCGAATGCTCCCTTTCCCACCAAATTTGTGTCGGTGTGGACAGTATTTACATCGATTTGGCATGGAACATAAAACAATATTTGCACAAGAAAATGTTTAGAGTCATTGTCAGGAGGGCCTTAAGTACACTTTAGTCTTTCAGATAGTTCAAAAGTGCTTGCCATGATTCGCACTCTTGTCCAATGCTCTCATTTGGGAGATGATTGACCCAGTTTATGGGGTCAGAATTTGGGGATGTGGAGCAAAGCCAAGCTGGTCAACCTAGGCTCCGAACTAGTGACCGTGGCTCCCAGAAGACTGAGTTTGCCAGCCATAATTGCTAACACCAAATGCTGGCCCATCCCCATTGGAGAAGCCCATCAGTTCCCAGGAGAAATGGCTCTCTGCCTTCTTATTAGCAAATGGTCAGCTCTTTAAGGGCTCGAGTCATGATGAAAGGGGCCAGCTGGTCCAGGCTGCCACACCTCCTTCATTCTGACTTTATGAACTTCCAAGTCAGTTGTTCTGATGGCTTGGCTGAAGTCTGCCTTTGCTTAAATGGCACTTGACGGCTACTGCAGGGATGACCCGTGCGTTATCTTTTGTCGTCAAGGAGTCCTTTTTTTCAGGCCTGTCAGACTGTGACTCCATTTGGAATTTTCTTGGCAAAGACCCTGGAGTCGTTTGCCATTTTCTTCTCCAGCTCATTTCCTAGAGGAAGAATTAAGGCCAACAAGTGACTTAAGTGACTTGCCCAGCACTGTACCGCTAGGAAGCATCTGAGGCTGGATTTGAACTCAGGAAGAGGAGTCTGCCTGACTCTAGACCCAGCGCTGGAACCACTGTAGCTGCCCCTGTCGATGATCTTAGATGATGTCTAAAGTTCCTGGATAGCATTTATTTAGCCTTTGTGTCCTCAGTGCTTTAGCCCAGTGCCTGGCACATAGTAAGCTCTTGATGCTTGTGAAATGACTGACTTACTAACTCTTGAAGGTCTTTCCATCTCCAGATCTATTTATGAGCTTCCGCTTTAGTCTAGCTGTTGGACATCCTGTGGCTCACCAGACCCTTGTGTTGCTCTGGCAGAGCCCCTGGGAACCTGGGATTAACTCCTCATGGAGGTGCCATTGGAGAAGGGCTTGGATGGGGGGTTCAAGTCAATAATGAACATTTCTTCAGCTCTTATCAGACACAAACCACTGGGCCAGGTGCTGGCTTTTCATTGTTGTTATTTCTTGGTCCCTGGGATGCTGAGAGTGCTCACTCTGCTCATAGGTGGTATAGGATTTGAATACAGGTCTTCTCCACTCTTAAGACCTATTCTAGGCTGTGCAGTCTCCAGTCATCATTGCTATTGATTATGACAACATATTGAATTTCTGTAACTTTGTAGTCACTACGACAACGACAACGACAACAAAAACAACAAGCATTCCCGGTATCATGGATGCAAAGCCCAAAGTGCTGACAGTCTCTGCTCTCAAAGAGTTTACATTTTCTTGCTTTAGAATAGTGGTTCCCAAACTTTTTTGGCCTCCCACCCCCTTTCCAGAAAAAATATGACTTAGCCCCCTGGAAATGATGAAACTATTTATTGAACTCAGAATAGAATGTAATACAAAAAAGTGTGGCCATCACTGCCTTCCTTGGATCGCTGCAGCACCCACCAGGGGGCGGTGGCGCCCACTTTGGGAATCACTGCTTTAGACAGTATCTCAAAAGTTGTATTAATATAAATTAAAATAAATAAGATTAAGAAGTTTTGTTAATTAATATGTTATAAAGACAGCTGGAGAGAGGGGCAGGCCTAGAGGGGGAGGTCCTGGGTTTAAATCTGATCTCAGACATAGTTCCTAGCTGTGAGACCCTGGAAAAGTCAGTGAACCCCCATGGTCTAGCCCTTAACTCTCTGACTTAGTTGTTACTAAGTCAGAAAATAAGGGTTTAAAAAAACAAATGAAAAAGTTATTAAAACTTCAAACCGCCCATCAAGCACCCTGTAGAGATAATTTCATTTGAGCCTTACAAAAGCCCTATTAAGTAGGTGTTCTGGGGCTGGCCTTGATTTACTAATGAGGAAAAAGGCTGAGAAGGTTCTGGATTTGCCCTGAAACAAGCCCAAACTGAGTCTCCCTGAGTCCAAGTGCAGCTCTCTGGCTGTTAATGTAGGGGTGGATCCCACCTGTTTTACCAATCTGGGAAACATTTCAGAGAAATGGTGCCTTACCCATGGTCCCATCTCATGGAACTCAAACCCAGGAAATGCTCCCTCCCTCCCCCCCAAAACCCTTACTTTATTTCTTAGTAACAACTCTAATACAGAAGGACAAGGGTGAGGCAAATGAGGTTAAATGACTTGTCCAGGGTCACCCAGCTAGGGAGTATCTGAAGCCAGATTTGAACCCAGGTCCTTCTCCCTGACTTTATCTGATGCTTTATTCATGGAGCCACCTAGCCATCCCCAGTAAATGCTCTTTGATGAAGTCTTTTGATCCTGGACCATGGCTTGGTGCCCTTCACCAGCTCTCATTCAGGCTGGGTGCCATCTGTTATATTGAATCTCTGGGAGCTTGAAGTTCACTTTTGATTGACAGATAAGTCAGTTAGATAGAATGTTCCCAGAGAGGCATGTGGGACTCAGGAGGGGGCAGTTGAGAATCCTGGCAGAGGTTCTGGGTCTTTTACCTGTCTCTGAGGCTAGAGATCAGTGTGGAACCTGGTCTTTGGAGATAGAGACTTGCAAACATTACCCTGCAAGCTCCTCCCGTGTTTCCTGTACCGTTATCAACCTGTACTTGACCACCACCTCGGTGTTTCCTGTCCCTAGATATTAGGAGTTTCATCATCTTAGCTATCTAGGCTTCCCATGTGTCATAATCAATAGCAATGATGACTGGAGACTGCACAGCCTAGAATAGGTCTTAAGAGTGGAGAAGACCTGTATTCAAATCCTACACCACCTATGAGCAGAGTGAGCACTCTTAGCATCCCAGGGACCAAGAAATAACAACGATGAAAAACCAGCACCTGGCATAGTGGTTTGTGTCTGATAAGAGCTGAAGAAATGTTCATTACCATTATCCTTCTTACCAAATATATTCAAGTTTAAAGTACCTTCCTGAATTGGTTTCCAAAGCTTATTTTGGGAAGGGAGTCACGCAGTCAGATGACCAACGTTACCCAGCTGAAGAGCCCAATTTAATAATATCAATTAGCCCCAGGTGGGTCCTGAAGGGTTAAACCTCTTTGACCTGAAGGATCCTGCCTGGGCAACTGTTATAAAGGAGAGAGAGGTGCCATCCTATCATCCCTCTGTACTCCAACTTCATATACATCAAATAGAGTTAGAGACCTTTCCTTTTATATAACACATCTGAGGCACAAAGTCTCTTTTCTGGCTATGTGAATAAGATGACACGGGAGTGCTGTTTTTTCCTTTTGATTTTCTTATTTGTCCTTCTCATGGTTTGAAAAGGAAAAAGCTCAGGGGCCCCAGGAGAGCCGGCTTCGGTTATATGAAGGCCTGCCATAGAGGAAGGAGGGCGAGACTTGTTCTTTTTGCCCCCGAAGGCCAGAACGGGAGCAGAGAGACGGCCCGTTCAGGTGTGATGTCAGGAAAAGCTGCCTGATACTCAGAACCGGTCCAGAGTAGGTCGGGCCCCTTCCAGAGGTGATGAGATCTCCTCCTGGAGGTCTTGGGCAGGGGCTGGACGACCCTTCGTCAGGGATGTCGTAGAGAGGAGCCATTCCTCTGGGGAACAAGCTGGACGAAATCAATCGCTGCCCAAGTTCTGTGATTCTGAAAAGCTTCCTTCTTGCCTTCCGTGGCCCGGGCAGGATGTGTGAAAGAACCTCGCTCTGGGGAATGTGGGGAAGGACAGGATGATGGGAAGGAGTGGGGGAAAGTGGGGGCTGGGAGTTAGCCTGGCATCAGGGCTCCGATCCATGGTCCTCCCACGTGGATGGTAGGAGCCGACCCAAGACCAAAGAGGGTGGCAGTGAATCAGAAGGATTCTGGGATGGGAGCGAGGAACAAAGGCTGCTGGTTATGTGTGATCTTTAGCAAGTCGCTGAGCCTCCACAGACCTCAGTTTCCTCATTTGTAAAATGAAAGCGGGGCAGAAGATTAGCCCCGACGCCCTTTCCCCGCTCCAAGGAGGACCCTGTGCTTCCATGAGCTCAGAAAGTCAGCGATCTCAGCGAACATAAATGGTCCGGTGCCATCTGGTGGCGGGTAACCGTGATGCTCCCTCGAAAGGCCTTCGGGATTTCCACAGAAGAAAAAACGTTATTGTTCCTGCTGTCCTTTGGGCCCTTCTTGGGGTGACTCCACGGGGACTCCCTTTATAAATATTAAGCTGTGCTCCCCGGGGCCCTTTCCTCTTAAGTACTAGTCAGTCGACACGCATTTATGAAGGGCCTAAAGGCCAGGCACTGTGCCGAGCTCCGGAGCTAGGAAGAGGCCAACAGCAGTCCTTGCTCTCAAGGAGCTCCCAGTCGAATGGGGAGACGGCAGGGAAAGGGCTCCATGCAAATGAGAGGCCGGAAAGTCTCGGGGATCCTGGAGAGAAGGCGCTCAGACAGGGAGGCTTGTGGCAGAAGGTGAGACCCCAGCCGAGGCTTGGAGGAAGCCAAGAAGGCAGAGGACGGAGGAGACGGAAGAAGAGAGGAAGCCGGTAAGGTGGTCCAGAGTCCGGAGGGAGAGGTGGAGGCCAGTGACCCTGGAGTCCCACTGAGTCCCACGGTGGAGGCTGCTTTGGTTGGGAGGCTGCCACCCAGACCTTTCGTAGAATTTCTCAGGCTCATTCCTCTTTTTTAACCTCTTCCCTTCCATCTTAGAATCAAAGCTGTGTCCTGTCCCAAGGCAGAAGAATGGTCAGGGTTGGGCAAAGGGGGTTAAGGGACTTATCCAGGGCCACAAAGCTAGGAAATGTCCGAGGTCAGATTGGAGACCCAGGCCTGGCTCTCCATCCACAGAGCCACGTCACTGCCCTCTGATAGGATCAAATACCATCTCTATGCCAAGGGTTCCCAGATCTTTGTAGTCAATCCTAATTACCCTCCTAAGCGCAGCCCCTTATCACTCATTGACTTTTGGACACCTCAAATTGGAAACCCGAAAGCATGTCAAGCCCGAGATTCCAAAAGCATCGACTTGTTTTTGCTGCCAGACTGTCCCCTCTTCTGAACTTCCCTCAACAGTCTTCCAAGGCGCCACCATTTTTGCAGTCACTTGAGCCCCAACCTTGACATCAGCCTTGATTCTTCCCTTTCACTCACCTCATGGAGCCATCTGTGGTCAGTTCCGCTTTCACAATCTCTCTCAGAGATATGGCAGCTCCCTCCCTGTTCAAGGCCTTTTTGCCTTTCTTCTGGACTCTCGTAATGGTCTTCGAGGTGGCTTCCCTGCTCCAAGTCTCTCCAATCCATCCTCTACTCACCTGCCAAAATGATTTCACCGAAGCATATTTCTGATCCCGTCGCCCCCTTCTCAATAAACCCAGAGTACTTCCTAGTTAAATGTTGCTACAATTAATGTTATCTTGAGAGGCTGGTTTTGGTGTAAGAGTGTAAGTTTAATCGGGTTTATCGCTTCATAACCAATAAAGCAATGTAGGCCTCCGAGACTCTCTTGGGACAAGGGATGGCTGGAGCCAGGAGCCAGGTCAGGCAGCCCAATAAATAGATTTTTAGCAGTTCATTATTCAGACTCTCCCTTGGGAGGTGGCCCATCAACCTCTCAACCCCTCCTTAGCCCCACTAGCAGACAGGCCACTTACATAGGAAAAGAACCCTTCTCCCCTTCATTTAGTAACCAAATTCTGTTAAAAAAAGAAGACATTCCTAGGTATTTCCAGAGATAAAGAAAAGGCAAATAGCATCAGGCCTGAAGGTATCTCTGTTCCAGATCACCAACTGAGGAATGCACAGCAATTCTCCCTAATATGTGGGAATTAAAACAGTCTATGAAAAATAAATTCTCACCATAAGGGAATCAAATATAGATCTGCTATTTGACATTTAAAGTTCTTTAAAACTTGGACTCTTCCTACGTCTCTGTTCTTGCCCTTTTTTCCTGTCTCCATTTATCCTGTGATCTAGAGAGGTGGTATTTTTGTTGGTCTTTGCACCTGCCGCCCCATCTCCCATGCCTTCTTTGTATTTGCTGGCCCTCTCATTTCCCTCTCTTAGCTTCCCTAACTTCCTTCAAATACCACCTTCTTTTCTTTTTTTAAAACCCTCACCTTCCCTCTAGGAGTCAATACTGTGTATTGGCTCCAAGGCAGAAGAGTGGTAAGGGTAGGCAATGGGGGTTAAGTGACTTGCCCAGGGTCACACAGCTGGAAAGTGTCTGAGGCCAGATTTGAACCCAGTACCTTCCCTCTCTAGGCTCCCAATCCATTGAGCTACCCAGCTGCCACCTAAATCCCACCTTTCCCAAGAAGCCTTCCCCAGCTTCTCTTGTTCCTGGTTGCCTTCCTCTCTGAGATAATTTCCCAACTACTCAATATGTATCTTAAATATATACGTCTGTCGACATGGAATCTAGAGTTCCCAAACTTGTGGCTTAGTGAGATCTGATGAACCCCAAGTTTTAGAAATAGATTGTAGGTTGGAGACCCCCAAAGCTTGGGCTTGTTCCATGTTCCCGTGAGAATCCACCCTGAAGGGAATCTCAGACTAGCAGTTGCAGACTGAATAATGGACCCAGGGGTAAATGCTAAATACCCTTTTGTCTTAGGTAGTCTTCCCCATTGTATCTGAGACTCTTACCCAGGAGGACACACCTGGGCAGGGACCATCCTTTAGTATCCATTGTGTAAGCAGCCCCTTCCCTTACACCCTAGCCTCTAGCTAGGATCCCTTTCTCTAGCTTGATTGTATCCTGTCAGTATAATGTCAATCATCTCTCCCAACCCCTGGATCTTCCCCAATGGTATATAAGTTCCCCAATTTCCTTTGTTCCTGGGAGTCGTCATCTAGCTTGGTGGCACTCCCAGGGGGATCAGGGAGCAGAGTGAAGCAGTGTTCGATCCTGGACTCTGCACAAGGTGCAGCTCTGCCAAAGAGGCCAAGTAGCCCTCATCCCCCTTTCCCTTGATTAAAGAGTGGTTATGACTATTTAATAGTTCTGCGTTTTTAAGTTAACACATCTATTCACATGATGTCTCTCCTCCATTAGAATGTGAGCTCTTTGGAGACAAGGTTTGTTTCTGTCTTATATCCTCAAAATTTAGAACAGTGGCTGAAACATGGTAGGAGAATAATAAAATGCTCATTGAACTTCACTGAAACACTCCAGTCTTCATAAATACACTGATGTGAAAAATGACTCCAACAGTTCTCTCTGGAGGTCGAGAGCCTTCCCCATCATAAGGCTTTCAGGATTGTCCCAGATCATTGCACTGCTGAGAGTGGCCAAGTTTTCACAGATAATCATCACCCAATATTGTAGTTATCGTGTACAATGTTCTCCTGGTTCTGCTTATTTCATTCTGCATCAGTTCCTGCAGATCTTTCCAGCTTTTTCTGAAATCATCTTGATCATCATTCCTTATAGCACAATAGTATTCCATCACCAACATGTACCACAATTTGTTCAGCCATTCCCCAACTGATGGGCATCCTTTCAATTTCCAATTCTTTGCCTACTGCTACAAATATTTTTTACAAGTAAGTCCTTTCCCCCTTTTTATGATCTCTTTGTATACAGACTCAGTAGTGGTATTATAGGATCAAAGGGTATGCAGAGTTTTATAGCCCTTTGGGCATAATTTCAAATTTTCTCCAGAAAGGCTGGATCATTTCTTAACTGGGAAATGTTTTTTAACAAAATAAAAATATAGTAAACATAGATAATGTTAACATGTGGTTTTCTAAGTCAACATGTATACAGACCCAGTAGTGATATTACAGGATCAAAGAGTATTCACGGTTTTATAGCCTTTTGGGCATAATTCCAAATTGCTTTCCAGAATGGTTGGATCAGTTCACAACTCCACCAACAATGCATTAGTGCCCCAATTTTGCCACATTCCCTCCAACATTTACCACTTTCCTTTACCGCCATATTGGCCAATCTGATAGGTATGAAGTGGTACCTCAGAGTTGTTTTAATCTGCATTTCTCTAATCAAGAGGGATTTAGAACATTTTTTCATATTTTGATTTCTTCATCTGAAAAATTGCGTGTTTATATCCTTTGCCCATTTGTCAAATGGAGAATGGTTTGTATTCTTATACATTTGGCTTGCTTTTTTAATTGCTCTAATACTATATGATTGATCTATACATATATTGAGGGTATCCTTGAAAACACAAGAAGTAAACAAGAGGCATATTTTTGTATATAATTTCCTAAAGCAGACTGCATTTTTTAGTAGTCACGCAATTTCCTGAAAGTTAAAGAAGATATAATGTTTTGATGTTTTTGTTGTTTGTTGATTATAAAAAATGGTCTAGTACAAAATATAACCTTAATGGCTTTTCATTAACAGCATCTTTCATGCACTGAGCTGACTTCCATTTACTGTATATGTCTACATGTGTGTATATATGTAAAATACATTTTCATGTACATACATGTATAAACATATATGTGTACATGTACACATACTTTCACACACATATATAAATATATACCTAGTTATTTGCATATTATATCCTCCATTAAGTCTGAACTCTTTGAGGAAAGGGAGTTTTTACCTTTCTTTGTATCTTCATCACTGAATGCAGTTCTAAGCACATAGTAGGTGTTTTAATCAAATAATTAAAAAGTTAATAATGTAAATGCTTGTTAACTGATAAAGTTATAACTAGAGATTTTTGCCTCTGGAGCAAGCAGGACCCTGAAAACTTCTGGGGAAACCAGGGAGGATTCACCTGGGGTTGGGTTCTGGAGGCGAGGAAACATAAGCCATTCCATGGTGTCTTATTTTAACTAACTTGTATAAAATCCAAAATAGCTTCTATGTGATTTCATGGATCGAAAGTTGGTCTTGGAGTCCAGAAGACCTGAATTCAAGTCCTGTCTCTGATCTATCATGGCTTATGATCTGTGTCAGGTGCCTTAACCTTTTAGGATCAGTTGTATCAGATAAGATGCCAAGCCTCTGAGCCTTCCAAAACATTGCAATGGAAGATTTGGTTAAGAAAAAAAAAAGTGTGTGTGTGTGTGTGTGTGTGTGTACACTGGACTGGGTTGAAATCTGACCTCTGATACATCCTAGCTGTGTGGCCCTGGGTAAGTCACTTAACTCTGGTTGCCTAGCCTTTGCTGCTCTCCTGTCTTAGAACTGACGCTAAGCACTTAGTACTTAGAACTGACAGAAAGTGTTTAAAAAAATAAAAGGAAGAAATGGCTGGTAGTGTCACATATATTAATATAAATATAGATATCTGTATATATCTGTGTGTGTTTCGCATACATAGAACCCAATACTGTACCAGGCACTGGGATGACCAAGAAAATAAGTGAACTAATCCCCGTCCTGGAGGAATTTGTGTTCTGTAGGGAGAAATCACATGTGCAGTACCCCTGGGGACTGGGTCACATGGGCTGCACACTGAAAAAGAACCTTTCTCCCCTTCATTTTATTAATGGAATTCTGTCAAAAAAGGAAGCTGTTCTTTGGGATTCCTGAGGACAAAGAAAATGCAAAAAGCAGGAGGCTGGATGGAGGTTCTGACTCAGATCCCAGACAGTATTTGCACAGTAATTCTCCCTGATACACCAGAATCAATTCAGGGCCTTTCTACTATTGAGCCCTGATAAGAGAAAAATAACCCTCCCCCCCCCCCCCCAGCCCAAATGCAGAACCTCTGGGCTCTCTGGGGCCGCCTTTGCTTTTCTGGGTCTGTCACCTGTGGCACCTACAGCATCCCAGGGATGTGGGTCGGCCGTGGGGCGATTCCTCTTGTCTGTCTAGAGCAGGGGTTCTCAAACTTTTTTGGCCTCCAGCCCCCTTTCCAGAAAAAATATTCCTCAGCCCCCTGGAAATTAATTAAAAAAAAATTTTAATAGCAATTAATAGGAAAGATAAATGCACCTGTGGCCATCACCGCTTCCCTGGATCGCTGCAGCACCCACCAGGGGGCGATGGCGCCCACTATGGGAATCACTGATCTAGGGACTTGTTGTCCAGGAGATGCACGCAGTGTCCTGTTGTTATCTGTGTCTCAGGGCCTGCCCGAGGACGATGGCTCTTCTTCTAGTGACACAGCCGTGCTCAGACCTTGGATGCTTCATCTTGGTCTCCTTCTCATCAGCACAGTGTAGGTGCTTCATCGGAGTTTGCTGATTGAGCATCATTTTGCTTGTAGGATTGAACTGAATTAAAAGGGGCTCAAAGAAAGAATGGCTGATTGGATGCAGCAGTTACCCTTAGTAGGTGGTGCTTCTCTGGGAGATGAGGCACAGCCTTGATGGCATGCTTTTAATACCTCCTGACAGGCGATGATCAGCTCCATACCTTAGTAAACTCTGCTTTGATCTAAGTTCATAGGATCATGGCTTAGAGCTGGAAGGGACATTAGTGGTTATTTATTAAATGGTTCATTTTATAGATGAGGAAACTGAAGTACCAGAATGGGGAATGATTTACTCAAGGTGAAGTAGCTGGTAAGTGGCAGAAAGAGCTGAATCTGAACCCAGATCTTCTGACTCTGGATTCACCCCTATCCTGAGAGCTGCTCTGTTCATCACTCAGATGATCTAGAAAGAAAGAAAGAAAGAGAAAGAAACAGAGAAAGAGAGAAAGAGAGAGAGAAGGGAAGGAAGAAAGAAGGGAAGGAAAAAACAAAAGAAGAAAGAAAGGAAGAAAAAAGAAAGGAAGAGAGAAAAAAGAAAGAGAGAAAGAGAAGGAAAGGAATGAAGAAAGGAAGAAAAAAGGAAGAAAGAGAGAGAGAAAGAAAGAAAAAAGAGGAAAAAAAATCCTGATCCCATGAACTGGCCTGGAGACTGGCCAAGAATGTAACTGAGAAGTAGGACTAAACCTCTGCTGACACAATCCCCCATGAGGCCAGAGTGGAGGGAATCAATAGAAAAAGAGCTTTAACTGGAGGGGAAGAATTGGTCCCACATGGTCAGTATCTCAGGGCAAGGAAGATGGAATATGGAGCCATCTGGAGAGTCCTGAGGACCCCTCCCCCTTTCTCCTCTTCTTAAACCCTCCTTCTTGGATTGGGATCCTGTCCAAAGGATTTGGTGACCTTGTTAGTCTTGTTAACACTGTGTCACTGGGTGGATTGGCCTCCCTTCTTCTCACTGTTCCCTCTTCCTCTTCTCCATGATGACTTTTTCAGGTCCCAACTGAAGGCAGATTTCAGCTTGAGGCATAAAAGTTTTGGGAAGGACAGATTTCTAAGTTCAGAGAAAGGATAAATAAGATGTCACCCCTTTGACCTTATCTGATGCTCCCTAGTTCCTAGAAAATAGCACCTTAGAGCAAAATAGTCACGACATCTGATGACTCCTTATTGCCTTTAGGATAAGCACAAATTTCTCAGACCGGCGTTTCAAGTGCTCATGGCCTGCCCCCCACTTCCCTTGACCTTCTAGCCTTGTTTCATAGTTTTCTCTTTCTTGCATTCTCCATCCCAGTCAAACTGGCCTGCTGCTTCCTCCCTGTAGATGACATTCTGTTTCCTGCTTCTGTATGGCTTGTCTCTTAAGCCTGTAATGCATTCATTCCCTTTTCATCTTATCTTGGAATCCCTATTTTATCTTTTGTAATGGAGGTGAGACCCTGATCTGCTGGGCTGGGGCCATCTCATGGAACATGCATAGGAATGGGCCTATGTCTTGGTCCCTTGCTAAAGTATGCATGACGGGCTCCTCCTTGGTTCCAAGGGTCACCATTAGTCTGGGCGGCTGTGTCAAAGAGGTTTGACCACTGCTGTTGTTGTGCAATCATGTCTGACTCTTTTTTTTTTAAACCCTTAACTTCTGTGTATGGACTCTTAGGTGGAAGAGTGGTAAGGGTGGGCAATGGGGGGTCAAGTGACTTGCCCAGGTTCACACAGCTGGGAAATGTCTGAGGCCGGATTTGAACCCAGGACCTCCCGTCTCTAGGCCTGACTCTCAATCCACTGAGCTACCCAGCTGCCCCCATGTCTCACTCTTTGTGACCCCATTTGAGGTTTCTTGGCAAAGATCCTGGAATGGTTTGCCATTTCCTCTTCCAACTCATTTTACAGATGAGGAAACTGAGGCAAAAAAGGTTAAATAACTTGCCCAGGGTCACACAGCTAGTAAATATTGAGGCTGGATTTGAAATCAGGTCTTTCTGACTCTAGGTCTGGCATTCTATTCACTGCTCTGCCTAGCTGCTGTTGACCCCCGAGCCAGGAAAAAATAGCCCTGTTAGCAGACTTTAAGAAGAGTGATTTACTCCTTATTCCTTCGCAGAACATGCCATTTGGGAGGCTGGCAGCCTCTCTCTTGGATTCCTCATGGGGTGGGGATGGTAGGGATCTCTTTCCTTTTCCCCACCCCTATCCTCAGCCTGTGGACAGCAATGGCCCCTGGAAGTATGAGACAACAGGAAGATGTACAGTTTCCTTGGGTCGGCCTGGGACAGGCTTTTCACTCCTTGACTGCCTCTGTTGGCGTTTCTTTTCCTGAATGGAGAGGACCAAACCGTGATCCCCAAATGGACATTCCTAGCTTTCTCAGAGCATCCTCATGGTTTGGAGCGATTGGGAGTTCTTGGGCCTGGGATTTGGTTGTTCAGAAAGATGATTTCTGCACTAACTTCTCAGGGTGGAAGATGATGGCCACCAGGAGGACATTAAGGACGAGAGCACTCCGACAGCCTCAGCCTGGGCATGGATGCCAGGAAAAATCCACACTTGGGAGCTGTGCCGATAACGGACAGACGCAAAAGTGAAATATTGGTTCAGCAGCCTTACACGCCTCCTGAGAGTCTTTGCCTCCTGAGAGGGTCTAGTAGGAGTAATGGGTTACTCTTTCATGCCTTCATTATTGATCCATGTTTGGACATTTATAAGTCTGCGGAACTTGGAGAAAATTTTTTTTCTGGTAAGGGAAAGAATTAGCTGTCCCGTATCTGGTATCTACTGTTGGTTTAGTGAATTACTTTTTTAAATGACCCCATTGATTCTTGGGTAGACTTTCATTATACCTAAGCCATTCCTGAGCTCCACCGAAGAGATTTTCCCTAGATTTCTTCTCTGGGGACGGGACATAATGAACAAGAGTTTTAGAAAAGCTCGATGCCCTTCTTTGGTGCCAACCTCCTTCTTGGACTGAACTGAGCAGGATCTCATGGTGGAGGTCCCCCAGGCCATGCATGGGTCTTACACTTCAAACACATAGCTCAAGTATGATGTTTTTTGAGGCATTTCTTCTGCTCTGCCTCCCCATCGTTAGAGCTCTCTCCTACTTGAAATGACTTTGGATCTGCTTTGTATTTACAGATTGGTCTAAGGGTTGGATCCCCCAACAGAATGTTAACTCCGTGAAGGTAGGGGTGCTTTTCATCTTTTGTCTTGGGATCCCCCTCTCCCTCTCTCTACATCTGGCCTGGCACATCGCTCCTGTTGGCAGAATTGAACTGAACTAGCATCTGCCCAGAAGTCTGGGTTCTCTTTGCCCTGATTCACTGTCTCCAGGCAGCTTCGGAGCAGAAGAGAGGCTGGTGTGCTTCTTGGGGCTCCTTCCTCCTCCACAGATGAATCGTTTGGCACTGATTCTGCCCATCCTGCAAATGCTCTTGGACTTGGGGGAAGAAATAGAACTTTTAATAGAGAACCTTAAATTTGGCCTGCTATGATTCTCTCCCATCAGACCTCTGGGCTTGCGTTTGTCCAGCACCTTTCCTTTAATAATATACTTTGGTAAGATTGCTTCCAACCTCCTAGGAAGTGACAAGACTGCTGCATCTTTAGTATCAAGCACTTAGAGCAATGGTCGGCAACCTTTTTGGCCGTGAGAGCCATAAACGCCAGCGGAAGGAGGAGGATGGAGGCGGAAGGCGCTGGAATATGGGGTGGGGGCTGAAGGGCTCCCTGGGGCACATCCTGGGGCTCTGCCCAGACTGACCAGTCAGGAGGTGGAGCCAGATATGGCTCAAGAGCCATACGTTGCCAACCCCTGACTTAGAGGCTGGATTAATTAGTGGTGGCAGCATTAGAGTTCCCAGAAGGAACATGGGTTCGAATGGATATTGTTTTGCTTTTCCAAACTCAATCTGGCTCATTTTGAAATCGAAAACCTTATGTTATAACAACATCAGGGGCTTGTCCCATGGGTAACAGAGCGATAAGTCTTGGAAGTCTTTGACTGTTGGAATCCTCAAGGTTGCTCTGAGAATGCCCAGAGGATTGGGCTGTGATGAGCTCTTTTTGTTTTCTTGTTAACTCTTGATTATCATAAGGAATATTAAGGGAAAGGCAGCATTGGATAATGCATGATGGGTTCAAATCTGATGTCAAATATTTGCTAGTTTTATGACTCTGGCCAAGTCACTTAATCTGTTTGCCTTAATAAACTGGGGATAATAATGGCATCTATTTCCAGGGTTGCTGTGGTAAGCAGATAATATTCGTGAAGTGTTTAGCATGGTGCCCAGCACATAGTAGGTGTTATGTAAAAATGTAAGCTATTATAATTGTTATTTTTACATCACTATTGCTTTCCAAGTATCTAATAAATATTTTTGGGATTTGAAGGTTAGTTTGCCTAGTACTTTCTTTTTAGAAAATTAACTTTTATTGATTTGTTTGCACATCACCTTCATTTCTTTTCTTTTTTTTTTTTTTTAAACCCTTACCTTCTATCTTGGAGTCAATACTGTTTATTGGCTCCAAGGCAGAAGAGTGGTAAGGGTGGGCAATGGAGGTTAAGTGACTTGCCCAGGGTCACACAGCTGGGAAGTGTCTGAGGCCGGATTTGAACCTAGGACCTCCTGTCTCTAGGCCTGGCTCTCCATCCACTGAGCTATCCAGCTGCCCCATCATCACCTTCATTTCTAAAGGAAGCTAAATAACTTGTGGTTAGAGTATAGGATCAGGAGTCAGGAAGGCCTGAGTTCAAATCTGACCTCAGATACCGACTAGCTGTGTTACCCTGGGCAAGTCACTTAACCCCTGTTTGACTCAATTTCCTGTAAAGTAGTGATAATAATTGCTCCTACCTCTTAGGTTTTTTTTTCATGGATTACATGAGATAATATCTATAAAGTGAGATAGATAATATTTACATGGTGCTTGGCACATAGCAGTTGCCTAATAAATGCTTGTTTCCTTCCTAAATATATAGATCCTTACTCTTTAAGTCAGCAAGGCATTCTTTGTAACAAAAATGAAAAAGCAGGAAAAAAAAAGCTGTGCCACTAAACTAACCAATACATCGTCTGGGTAGTTCCAACTAAAATCTCGCCTTCTACAGGAGACTTCTACTAAGTTCTCTTAATCTAATGTCTGCCCTCTGTCAGTTATCTCCTACTGATCCCATAAAAGAATTTGTGGTATATATTTGTTTGCGTATTGGCTCCTGAATTCCATTGTGAGCTCCTTGAGGGCAGAGACTATAATTTTGCCTCTTTTTGTATCACCAGCTCTTAGCACAGTACCTAGCACATAGAAGGCCAGGTTAATGCTTTAATAATTAATTTAATATTTTATTATTAATGGCAATTAATAGTAATAACAAAATAATAATTTAATAAATAATTTATTAATAATATTTATTCCTTACCCAGAGTCTCCCATCTCTGCAAATAAAGGAGGAAGTTGTATTCTCTCATCCCATCTTTAGGAATAAGCTTGGTCATTTTCATTACACCAGGTTAAATTTTTTATTCTTCCCTCCCCCCTTTCCAATTACACCATTTAATTATTGTACACATTGTTTGGTTCTTCTTATCTTACTCTGTATCAGTTCCTTTAAATCTTTTCATGTTTCTTCACATTCTTTGTAGTCATCATTTCTTATGGCCCAATAATAGTCCATTGTGTTTGTTTACCTATTCCCTATCAATGGACATCAATGTTTATAGGTTTTTTCCTACCACAAAAAGTGCTCTTTGAATATTTTGGTGTATGTGGAATATTTCTTTCTGTCTCATCTCCTTGGACTATATGCCTGTATGTGGAATTTCCAAGCCAAATGAAATAAGAATTTAAACTACTTTCTTGGCAATATTATATAATATATAAAACACAGATCTGGCCTCAGACACTTCCCAGCTGTGTGACCCTGGGCAAGTCACTTGACCCCCATTGCCCACCCTTACCACTCTTCCACTTAGGAGCCAATATGTAGAAGTTAAGGGTTAAAAAAAAAAAAACAACACAGACCAGAATTGCTTTCCAGAGTGGTTGGACTAAGTCAGCTTCACCAATGGCAGGTTGGTATGCCTGTTTTTTCCCACCCTCTCTAACATTGATTTTTCCCATTTTTTTTTTTATCATTTTCACCAGTTTATTTAATGTGATCTAAGACCTTAGAGTTGTTTTGCTTTGAAGTTCTATTGTTATTAGTCACTTAGAACTATTTTTCATAAGGTTCTTCATCTTTGACATGACTTCCCATTCCTCTATGCCTCAGTTCTTTACCAGGCCATTCCCCCCTCCACTGGCTTCACTCTCTTCTCTTCCCTATTTTGGCCTCTCAGTGAGTACATTTAACTCTTCTCTGCCCTCTTGGCCAAAATTCCTCGACCTATCATAAATCATTCCTTGCCAGACCCCAACCTTAGATTATTGCCACAATCATCCTCCTTCAATCTTATTCACCTGTTGTCAGTTAGCATTGGAGAAAATCATGAAACTACTTATTGGTGCTAAAATGTTGTAATATAAACTCACGTTGGCCTTCACTGAGGCAAGATAATCCTTTTACACTTCCTTAATTAGTTTGCTGTCACATTCACCACAGCAGCTATTCCAAACTCTTTCATCTCTCTTCAAACCTCCTATGGTAGCTTCTCCTCCCCACCTCTCAGCTGATCCCTTTGCTTTATATATCACTGAGAAAAAAGGAAGCCATTGCTGAGAACTCCCTCTTCTCCCCTTGTTCCACTTTTCTCATCACTCAGATATTTTCTCCCACCATTTCCTTCTTCACCCCGTCTCTTGTGAAGAAGTGTCCTTTCTCCATGACCCCCTGATCCTATTCTCTCTCATCTTCTCCAGCAGTATTTTCCTACTGTCATCCCTATTATCTCTCTAATCTTCAACCTTTCCCTACCTGCTGGAGTCTCCCCTGTTGCCTAGAAACCTCCTTTTTTCACCATCATTCTTTAGATCACCACCACCACCAAAAATACCAACAACTGTTCCTTGACCCAAGAAACTCCACTAACTATTGTCCTATAGCCTCCTCCTCGTCTTCTTGGGTAACCTCTTTGAGAGAGCTGTCGAGACTAGGGGACTCCATTTTTGCTTTCCCTTGCTTCTGAAAAACTTTGTAATTTGGTTGCTGATCTTATCACTCAGCTGAAATTGCTCTCCACAGTTATCAATGTTCTCTCAATCACAAGATCTAATGGCTTTTTCTTGGTTTGTATCATTCCTTTCCTAGCTACAGCCTTTGATACTGTCAGTCACTCTCTCTTTTTGGATACTCTATTCTCTCTGAGTTTTTGTGACCATTCTGCAGGTTCTTTCCCCACCTGGCTGTCCATTCTTTCTCAAAAACCTTTGCTAGATTTGCTAGATTTTCCCATAGGTCACATCCACTAACCATGGATGCTCCCTGAGGGTTTGTCCCACATGCTCTTCTCTTCTCCTTTGTACTATCTAGTTTATGATCTTATGGGCTCCCATGGGCTCAATTATCACCTTTTTTTTTTTAACCCTTGTACTTTGGTATATTGTCTCATAGGTGGAAGATTGGTAAGGGTGGGCAATGGGGGTCAAGTGACTTGCCCAGGGTCACACAGCTGGGAAGTGGCTGAGGCCAGGTTTGAACCCAGGACCTCCTGTCTCTAGGCCTGACTCTCACTCCACTGAGCTACCCAGCTGCCCCATCAATTATCACCTTTTTTGCAGATAATTCCCAGATCTAGGTCTCCAGTCCTATAGTTATGTATCACCAACCTCCTTTTGGAAATTTCAAACTGAATTTCCTTACTTATCTCAGACTTTATTATCTTTCCTTTCAAGAAAACCCCTTCCCACTTCCAGACTTCTTGGCTTATTACTGTGAGGATGCCAGCGTCTCCTTAGTCACCCATACTTGACACCTTAATGTCATCCTTGACCCTTTCTCTCACTTGCCCCATATATCCAATCCATTGCCAAATAATGTCATTCCTACCTCTTTACTCCCTCTCTTAGATGTGTCTCCTCTATTAGCAAAGTCATCACCTTAGGGAAGATCTTCATCATTTCACTCCTGGACTATTGCAGCAGTTATAGTAGACTATAATAGACCAAAGAAATAGCTTTCTAGTTGACTTTCCTGTCTCAAGTCTCTTTCCACTGCAGTAAGTCCTCTATTCGCCTGCCAAAATTATTTGCCTGAAATGCAGGTCTAACCATGTCATTCTCCTCATCCCCCCTTAGTCATTGAATTCCAGTGGCTTTATTATCTCTAGGATGTATTCATAAACTAGCTCCTTCCTACTGGAGTGGATGTGGGTCCAAGGAGGACTAGTACCTCTGGTGTGAGGGCTTGCTGAGCTCTTTTCAGGGGCTTATCCACCTTTGGTGTCTACCTGGCACTTAGCTCTTACCTATGATTCCAAAAAGCACAGAGGCTACATTGCAGTGATGGGCCAACTTTTTAAAGAGGGGGCCAAAGGAAAGGAAATGCTCATCTGTCAGTCTGTTTCTAAGGCAACTCTTTTTAAGTTTCATTGTATTATATCAGCGATTCCCAAAGTGGGCGCCACCATCCCCTGGTAGGTGCTGCAGCGATCCAGGGGAGCGGTGATGGCCACAGGTGCCTTTATCTTTCCTATTAATTGCTATTAAAATAAAAAAAATTAATTTCCAGGGCGCTAAGGAATATTTTTTCTGGAAAGGGGGCGAGAGGCCAAAAAAGTTTGGGAACCACTATATAATATCCTACTCATTGTATTTGTCAGATTAGCAATAATGTTGCACGGAGGATAGAACATTTCAGGGGGCCACATCTGGCCCGTGGATCACTGATCTAGTGAAATAAGTGAGTGGGGGACCTGGTAAAAGTCAATAGATTTGGGTTTGAGGTTTGGTCCAGTGTTGAACCCAACGTTGGTAACACAGGCTGAATTCAGCCCTGCTTTAGGCTTCACTTCCTGTGGGATGGTGGCAACACAATCTGTCTGCTCTCTCATGATGTTAGAAGCAAAGAATTTGGTTTATTATAAAACACAGGATGGGTAAGTGGACCAGGGAGATGGATTCCCTGGCTCTAATAAAATCTTATCTCCTCCCCCAGCCTGAGGTGCAAAGGTTGCTTCAGTCCCAGTAAACTGGGCTATGCTCATGACACTCTCTACCTAAAATAATATCTAGCTGTCTACTCCTGACTAGCTGGTCTACTATTAAAACAGGAACACAGTACAGTTCATCAGATAAGATGGCTAAAGGCCCAAAGGCTGGAGCCCACGTGGTCTGGCTCAGTTTAGGATAGACAGTTCAGGTTCTTGCAGCTCACACGCAACAGATGATTGAGATGGGAATTGGGGTCACAGGTTTCAGGATCACAGAAGGTCTCTTGAAATCAGGAACCTCCAAGCTGTGTCAGGAACCTCAGCTTCCTCCTGTAGCTTGATACCAAAATGGCCATGGGAAGTGAGCCTCTGCTCTCCTCAGTGTCCAGAGATCAATGGACATCCTTTCTTAAGCGTTCTTCCATTCCAGAATGGGAGCCATTAGGTTCCATGCCTGTGCCAAGCTGCCTACAAAGTATTTGCATGTTCAGACCCTTTGCAAATCTCTTATTCCCTCTGTTCTATTCTATATTCCCCACTTTATGGAGATCAAAACTCATTTTGACAAATTTAGTTTTGTTATCTCCGCACCAATAACTTACCTTGATTCTTTATTCCTTATTCTATCCTTATTCTAAATTTGAACCCCAAAATAACAAAGCACTACTCTTACTTAACTATTCCTAACTTAGCTTCCCTATTCTACAGGGACTTGAACAAAGGAAAGGAAGGGAAGGGAAAGGAATTTACAATAAGCCATTACAAAGTTCCAACACAACACAACACAACACAACACAACACAACACAACACAACACAACACAACACAACACAACACAACATTTTCAAAATCAAAACAATCTAAACAATGTAAATGTAACCTACTGAGAAAGCAAATATAATAAGTTTCAGAAGTTAAACATCTCAATAATACTCTTCAAAACCAGTTTGCTATCAAAACTATGATGCTAAACGAATACAAAACCAATCCTATCTAAAAAATTATAAAAATGTATAAAACTATGAAAAATAGAAAAATTACAATAAACACAACAGAGTATAAACTTTGCAAAGAACACAGTGTATCTGACTAAAAACTAAACTTATGCAAAATGCCTTTTAACAAATCTAATCTGAACAATTCCAAAACAATCCTTTCTATTCTAAATGCTATTGCTAATATATACAACCAAAACTTCCTACATTGAACAGTGAACTAAGCATCCTATCTTATGAATCTAAGGCTTTCACGTCATTTGACTATTCACATCATTATTTTACATAATCTATACATATAGCTATATATAAATATATATCTACATATATGTACAAATCTGTAAAATTTCTGCCTTGCAGCAACTATAAATATAACTTGCATATATATATACATATAAACAATATCATACATACACATATGACAACTATTTTACATGTACAGAGCTATATACATTCGTGTGTGTAATATGTGATTATTTATTGCATGTTCCTATTGCATCATCTTCCTTAATCCCTATCTGTTCCCTGATGTTACCTAAGTAGAATACCTCAAACACACCTTCTAGCTAGGTAAGACCTGGTGGGGTGCAAGCTGTGGAACCTTCATTCTTAAGACCTTATTTGCATGCCCAGACCCTTTGCAAATCTCTTATTCCTTCTATTCTCTTCTCTACTAGGCAGATGGACTAAACCAGGCTGAGGGTAACCAATGGGCTGCCAACCTGTTGGTGAAATAGCAGGTAGGTCTTCTCCAAGCATGGGAAGACTTCTCATGGAATGGTGGGATGAGAACGATGGTTTGAATGGTCATGGAGGTGACTGAAGCAGATGTTGTGAAATGTCTAGAGCTTGGTTAGACATTAAAGAAGCCAAAATCATCCACTGCATCCCTCACCATCACCAGAAGCTCTAACTTTTGTCCTGCTCCTGGACTTTGATGACTCTGGAAGAGGCACTTTGTGCAACTCTGCCTCACTTAAATCGAATTCATGCGCAAGTCGAGATGTCATCCTGTGGTGTCACTGGTCCTCTTTGAAGATGAAGAACAAACAACCACAACAACTTTCTGACCTTTCCAGCTTCCTCACTTTTTTTCTCTTCCACCCTTTCTGCAGTCCAAATAGCCTCCTTGCTATTTCTTAAATCCTACTGGATGTTTCCAAATCTCTCAGCTCAGTGCCTTCATATTGGCTAAACTGTCTATTTGGAATCCTTTCCTTCATCGTTGCCTCCTGACTTCCCTGGCATACCTCTTCTCATTGATTGAATGAATGTATGGAGGGCGTGTTCCTTTTTTTTTTTTTTTGACACCCTAGATCCGTTTTTTGTTCCTTAAGCAAGTGGTAGAACTAGGAGCTGAAATGACCTGAACAAGTAGTTGAGCTCTTGGCTTCTGGTTCTGGCTGGATCGTTTTAGACAAATCACATGAGCTGCCTGAGAGCCCAATGTCTCATTTATCCAATGAGGGGGTTGGATTAGATTGTTTCCAAAGTGCTCTCTAGCCACAGTTATCCATGATTTTAAGGAATCAATACTCTCCTTATATTGTAATATATAGAGTTGAGTTCTTCCATATGAGAATTTAGGAATAAATAATAGGTTTCATGATTCTTCTGTTGATTTGAAAAAAGGAGGGGCCATTTATATCATTGGCTTGCTTGTAGTAATTAATGAAAATGGCAATTTCCTTTTATTTCCCCTTAGCAAATTAACCTGCCAGAGTAGCTTCTGTCCCCACATACTATCATCGCAGGCCCTCAGTGGCCTTGTTCTTGCTGAGTCTAACTCTTAGACAACAATTCTCCCAGGGCTGGAATTTCACTATTTCTTACTTATTCCTTCTCATCTTATTTGTGCTGAGAACGAAGAATCGCCACTGTCCTTGACTACTGCAGAAGCCTCCTAGTTTGACCTCCTCTTCTAGTCTCTCTCCTTTCCAATTCATCATCCAATTCACAGAGCAGCCCAGATAATCTTTCTGAAGTGCAGACCCAATCATGGCACCTCCTCTCTCTACTTAGGAATATTAACTGACTCCCTGTTGCCTCTGGGATGAGAGCCCTCAGTTTATCATTTTAAGCCCATTCCCGGTCTAGCTCCCTTTTCAGACTTTTTCATGTTATTCCCTATCACAAACTCTATATTCTAACTGGACTGTCTGAGTTCTTCCTTAACTTGATGTTGCTTCTCCAGCCTTTGGGTCTCTCACTTTGACCTTGTGTCTCATACAATTCTTAGCATTTTTATTTTATTTATTTTATTTTATTTTTTTAAACCCTTAACTTCTGTGTATTGGCTCCTAAGTGGAAGAGTGGTAAGGGTGGGCAATGGGGGTCAAGTGACTTGCCCAGGGTCACACAGCTGGGAAGTATCTGAGGCTGCATTTGAACCTAGGACCTCTCATCTCTAGGCCTGACTCTCCTTCCACTGAGCTACCCAGCTGCCCCATTCTTAGCATTTTTAAACCCGGCTCAGGTGCAAATCCTCTGGGATCTCCCCCCAGGAGAGGGGCCCTAATTAGCTGTACTTTTGTACCCCAGCTGTCAGCACAGGGCTTTACTCAGAAGGAGGACCTCAGCGGCTGACTTACACTGGTTTAAGGAGGCTCACCCAAAGCCCCTGCCTTCATTTTGATGTCATCTTCCTGACTTCAGTTATCCAAAGTCAGGCCTCTCCTGCCACTCACCATCTTCCTAAGAGAATAAACTTCATTCTTTCTCTCCCTCCCTTCTGACATGGCCTCGGTGCTCCCCACTAAGACAGTGTGGAAAAACTCAAGGCAATTCTAGTTGCCTTATCCAGCTGTTCAGGGGCAAACGATTGGTGCTAAAGGGAGAAGCTTGGGCAGAGAGTAGTTCTCAGTGAGAGAATGTTTAGACTTCTTGCAATCAGGTGATCTTCAAGCGTGGGAATTTATTGTACAAGGTGGGCCCTGCGGGACTGAGCAAGAGAGTTTCCTAATGCATCACAGGGCTGTTGAGTTCACGTCCGTATAGTCCGATCAATATTTTCTGCAGGTGATCATGCATTCCCCTCCCAGCTAAAGGGCTCTTCTCTCCATCAGCGAAGCGGAGCCGAAGGCTTCCTAAGTATGTGGCTGGATTCCCTTCTGAGCTTAGCAGAAGACTTGGGAGATCTCTGAGATGGAGGATAAGGAAGATGAGCAGATAAAAACTTTAGGACTTTTTATGTTTAAATGTTTGCACTCGTGATTTCATTGGTGTCAAGAATCAAATGTAATCCGACAACTTCTCTGAAACTTAAGAGTCTTAGAAAATTGCCTGCAGGGACTGAGAGAGTAGAATTTGAACTCAGGTCTTTCTAACTCTGTGGCTGGATTTGCCATTTTATACATATAATAAACGAATTGATCCTAATGCTATAGGGAATGGATCTGGAAGGATTTGTCTAGCTAGTCCACATCAACTCCAATTTTTTCATTTTATAAATGAGAAATGGAGCATCAGAGAGAAGTGACTTTCCTAGGACCATATCCTGCCTGGTTCCCATTTTCCTTGTATATCCAATGATGGTGTTGGGTTGGTTTATTTCTAATTTGTATTCAAGCTTTGCTATCCCATAATCTAAGAGTTGGTAGTTTTAGTACATTATAATATAGTGGATCGAGTAGTTAGGAAATAGAGATGATTTCCAATTCGGGGCACAATCTCAAATATTCCCTCTGAAATAGAAAAATGTGAATTTTTTTCAAAGGACAATCCAGGTCCCTACAGTGCCACTAACTTCCTCCTGAGACCCTCCAGTCCAGTAGTTGGATATATGAGGTGGTTAGAGAGGAGCAGCACCTTTGCAGGGGTGGGCTAGAGTTCTATGTACTACAGAGCCACCGTGCTGCCCAGGGAAGACTAGATCCTCTGGTGGGAGGGCTTTGGGTTCTGGAAGGTGATGCCTGTGGACTATAAGTTCTGACCAGTCTGACTGGTTGGAAAAACCCAGCAGGAGATGCTATTACTGGAGATCTACCCTGCCTAAACTTGGAGGGGCTTAGCACAAAGAGGGCACAGAATGACAGGTTTTTTGGACCCAGAAATGTACAAAAACCATCTGCTAAACTATGGAGAATTTTGAGATCTCTGTTGTTGGAGGTCGCACCCACATCAACAAAATCCCAGGTTCTTTTAGTCAAACCAAGTCAATAAGCATTTATTTATTTATCTCTTTTGGGGGAAGATTTTTCATCAGACAATTTTTTTTGTTATATAACATCGTTTCCACCAAGACTACTGTCTAGTAAAACAAATATTTATTGAGTGCCTACTATGTGCTAGGTATGATCATGTTGGAAAATATTTTAGTAGGATAATGTAATTATTTGGGGGTAGCTAGCTGGCAAGGTAGACAGAACACCAGCCCTAGAGTCAGGAATACTTGCCTTCCTGTGTTCAAATCCAGCCTCAGACACCTCTACTAGTTATGTGACACGAAGAGTCAGACATGACTGAAAAAATGACTCAGATGTAGTTATTTATCAAATATCCCCCATGGTTCCTTAACAAACTTCTCATCCCTTTTGTTTTAAAATTATCTTTTGGGGGGCAGTTAGGTAGCTCAGTGGATTGAGAGCCAGACCTAGAGACGGGAGGTCCCAGGTTCAAATCTGGCCTTAGACACTTCCCAGCTCTGTGACCCTGGGCAAGTCACTTGACCCCCATTGCTTAGCCCTTACCACTCTTCTGCCTTGGAGCCAATACATAGTATTGACTCCAAGACGGAAGGTAAGGGTTTAAAAAAATTATCTTTTGAAATTCACTTTCACTTTTTGTTCCAAATTCTCTCCATTCCTCTAACCCCTTCCTCTGGCAAGAATTACATTATCCATTAAACATATAAAGTCATGCAAAACATTTCCACATTAGTCATGCTACTAGCAGACCAAGAAAAATGAGGAGAAAAAAAATTGGTAAATCTGAATTGTGATTCGATTAGTTCTCTCTCTGGAGATGAATTGAATTTTTCATAATGATGCCCTTTTGAATTTTGGTGGATCATCGTATTGATCAGAATGGCTAACTCTTTTCCTGTTGGTTATCTCTACAATACTGTTGTTACTGTGTAGACTGTTCATCTCATTCTGCATCAGTTCATACAGGTCCTCTAAGATTTTTCTGAAATTATCCTTTTCATCATTTTTACAGCACAATAGTATTCCATCACATGCATGTAACAAAACTCATTTAGTCATTCCCCAACTGATGGGTATCCCCTCATTTTCCAATTTTTTGCTACCACTAAAAGAACTGCTTTAAATATTTTTTACATATGGGTTCTTTTCCTCTTTCTTTGATCTCTTTAGTGTATAGACCTGGTAATGATGTTTCTGGGTCATCTAGTTATAGTTTTGAGGGGCATAGTTCCAAATTAGTGGTTGGACCAATTATTTTTTATGTCCTTCTTGAGTCCTCATTTCCAGGCTAATCAGCTTCAGTTTCTCAGCTGATCCTCAGAGGACATTCTCCTATACAATTTTTTATCTTGGAGATGTGATTCTAAATCCATGGGGCAAAATCTAGAACAAAAAGCTGCCATATTGAATCTTAAGGGAAGCTTGGTTCAGACCAGAATGGGTTTTGCTACCATAACTATAAATTATCACCTGGTGAGGGCAAATTTGAAAATCTAATAATGGTAATGAGGAGAAGGAAAATAGATCAGGTCCTTAGTTATTGAATTTATAGTTTAACATCAAAAAGGAATAAGGCAGACAGTCTTTCTATGGGCAAATAGTGCTACTTTTTATTTTGTTATTAATTGTCATTAATGAATAATAAAAGGATTATTATTGCTATTACTACTTTTATCTTCACAGAATAGTAGCAGAACTCACACATAGGTGGGGTTAATACTGGCTTAATATGATTTGAATAATACCAGCCACAAAATATTACCACCAGAGACCTACATGACATTTCAATCATTAACAACCAAGGCGTGGTTCAAATATAGTTGGGAATTAGGAACGGGCAACACATGCTCCAGAATCTCCCAGGATACACTGGCATAAAATACTTCATTATATCTTTAGTTACCTTGCCAGGTCCTGAGTAAATGGCACACAGGACAGGTAGGTGGTGATGAAGAGGGGGTCTGTAAAGGAGCAAAATGGAGATGAATGGGTTTGTGGGTCAAGGCTGTGATGAGCTACCAAAGGGAAGTCGGATTCAGGTAGAGAACTCTAATGAGATGCCTTGAGAGCCAAGGGTCAGCATCCTCCTCCAGGAGAACACAAGCACCGGAGTGAAGGGATTGCTTTGTTCTCATCTCTGTGACCCTAGCATTTTGCAAACCTTAAATGCTAGCTATTACTTAGGGCAGCTAGGTGGTGCAGTGGATAGAGCATCAGCCTTGGAGTCAGGAAGCTCAAAGTTCAAATTTGGTCTTAGACACTTCCTCGTTGTGTGATTCTGGGCAAGTCATTTATTCATGTTTGCCTCAATTTCCTCATCTGTAAAATGAAATGGAGAAGGAAGGGGCAAACCTTTGCCAAGAAAACCCAAATGAGGTCATGAAGAGTCAGATATAACTGAAAAAAATGACTGAACATCACCATAGGGGATGTCTTACAAATTCGAATCAATGTTCATAGAATTGGAATTTGAACAATGGCACTCTGAGAGGGGGATGGAAGGTAGCTGAAGGGGATAAAGGGATGCTGATAATGAATTTGAGAAATTTGGCTAATTGCTAATAGCGATTTCTACTCAGAAAACCAGGAAAATGGTTTTTGCTCACCAGTATCTCTTAGATAAGAAAACTTCAGGGGCAGTTAGGTGGCTGAGTGAATTGAGAGCCAGGTCCAGAGGTGGGAGGTCCTGGGTTCAAATCTGGACCCAGACACTTCCTTACCCTGGTCAAATCACTTAACCCCCATTGCCTAGCCTTGACCACTCTTCTGTCTTAGAACCAATACATAATATTGATTCTAAGATGGAAGGTAAGGGTTTAAAAAAAAAAAAGAAAAGTTCATTGAAGGAAATAAGAGTTTGGTGGAAAAGAATGAAAAAAATGGCAGCAGGCTAATAGGATAGAATGAATTTTAGAAGATTGACCAGCACAAGGACAATAGCTTAAACCTCAGTGAATGCACTTAAGAAGTGACTGATCTTTTAAAACATTTAATAAAATATATTAAACTTTAAACAATATATAATATATATAATTATATAAACTTTATACAATATATTAAAAAATTTTATTTTGGCAAAGGGGGCTCATCCTAAAGAATGTTTCTAAAGTAAGCTTGGTTTTAATGACTAGCCTTTGTCATATTAAAATAAAAAATGACATTGTAGTTTCTACAGTAAACACATTTAATATATGTATAGTACACTGAGAAGTTCAAGAAATAACATAGTAGTCAAAGAATCACTCAGGCAGCCAATATTTATTTACTTATTTATTACTATATTACTTACTATATTATATTACATATTACTGTATTATATAACATTATAACATAACACACACTGTATTATAACACAAATGATATATTACTATATTACTTCCTTATTATATTCCAGGCACTGAGCTAAGCCCTAAGGAAATAAAGACAAAAGTGAAAGTCTCTGCCCTCAAGGAGCTTATATCCTAATGAAGGAAACATGTGAATAATATACCAAATATATATAAAAGGAATACAAATAATTTTGAGGTGGAAGCACTGGCAGCTGGGGGGAGGAACCAAAAAATATTGAAGAAAGTGGTATTTGCTCTGTCTTTTTAAAAAATCCCTTATCTTCAGTCTTAGAATCAATACTAAAAATTGGTTCCAAGACAGAAGAATGGTAAAGGCTAGTCAATGGTTAAGTGACTTGCCCAGGGTCACACAGCTAGGAAATGTCTGAGTCCAAATTTGAGCCCAGGACCACCTGTCTTTAGGCCTGGGTATCCATTGAGCTACCTAGCTACTCCATGTTGAGTCTTTTTTTTTTTTAAACCCTCACCTTCCATCTTGGATTCTGTGAGTGTGTGTAATAACATATTTTTAATGTATTGATTCATTTTGTTTGGCCACAAAAGCTGCTACCCAACAAACTCCTAATGAAGAGGACAGTTTAGCAAAGTGTCTGATGGAGAGAGTGATCACTAATGTTGGTACAGGGCACAGTTACCTCCCACAGTTCACTTGTGATTAAAAGAAAGGAAGTCTAGGTAATATAATGTTCAGATTATTTTTTTTAAACCACAAATAATTTGATTCTTTGATGGCTGCCAGATAAAACTGTTAAGAACTTAAGAAAAATAAAGGATGTATGCTTTAACTCTGGCACCATGGCACCAGTATTGTCTGTTGTATTTGACCTGAGTTTTGCTGATCCTGAGCGTTTGTTTTTATGGATGTTGCTGTCCTTGGTGCTTATTGCCCTTTTGACTTGGCTTTCTTCAGTCTGCAGCACCAAGTCTTCTTTTCCTTAGAATTCTTCACATTTGTCATTCTTCAGAGAACAGTAATATTCCATCATATTCATATAGTGCGGATCCTTTAGTCATTCCCCAATCCCTGGGCACATATTTTGTTTTTTTGTCTTCACAAATAACTCTGCTATGATCATTTTTTGTACGAGCCTTTTTTTTTATTGTCACTAGTCTTCTTGGGGATACAGTCCCAGGAGTGATATCTTTGAGCTGGAAGATATGAATAATTTATTAACTCTGCTTGCATAATTCTAAATTGTTCCCCAGAATGAGTGACCATGCTCATTTTCCTCTGACCCTTACAGTAATGAATTTTTCCATTTTTTTATTATCTTTGTTGGAATGATCCTCCCTGGTAGTGGCTTGATTTCAAGAAATAAAGGAAACACTAAGGCCATTACTTATCTTCCTCTCTCTTCTAGCTATATATATCACTATTTTTAAAAAGGAATTTGCTGATTATTAGCAAAATGAACATTCTCGTAAACTGAGTTCAGAAAAAGAGGATTGTGTATGAAACATGAATCTTCCAAATATAGCTTTTTGTTTAAGTCTACATCAACTTTAACATTATGGTAATACCACTAGTCTTCTCTCTCTGTTTTTTTAATCTCTGAAAACTGATTTTTTTATTCCTCGAAAATGATGCAATGAATACAAATCATTAATCTCTGGAGACTAAAACTTAGAGTTGTCATCCACTATTACATGAGGGAAAAAAGATCAATTTACAAGATAGAGTCCCTAATGGCTGGGCTACTGTTTCCATAAATGATTAATTTACAAAATAACTGTGTTTGTATTTAATATAGCATCTTGGAGGATGATACTTTTTTATCTTTGAAAAATTTATTTAATTAATTAAGGATAATTCCACATGGTTACAAGATTCATATTCTTTCTCTCCCATCTCCTTACCCCTTTACCATAGCCAACACACAATTCCACTGGGTTTTACATGTGTCATTGATCAAGACCTATTTCCATACTATTGATATTTGCACCAGGGTGATTGTTTAAACTAGAGCCAATATCCCCAATCATTTCCCCATCAACTCATGTGATCAAGCAGTTGTTTTTCTTCTGTGTTTCCACTCCCAGAGTTCTTCCTCTGAATATGGTTAGCGTTCTTTCTCATAAGCCCCTCTGAGTCATCCTGGGTCATTGCATTGCTGCTAGTAGAGAAGTCCTTTACATTGGATTGTACCACAGTGTATCAGCCTCTGTGTATATGGTTCTCCTGGTTCTGCTCCTTTCACTCTGCATCAATTCCTGGAAGTTGTTCCAGTTCACATGTAATTCCTCCAGTTCATTATTCCTTTGAGCACAATAGTATTCCATCACCAACATATACCACAATATGTTTAGCCATTCCTCAATTGAAGGGTATCCCCTCATTTTCCAATTTTTTTGCCACCACAAAGAGCACAGATATAAATATTTTTGTCCAATTCTTTCCCCCTATTATCTTTTTGGGGTACAAACCCAGCAGTGGTATGGCTGGGTCAAAAGGTAGACAATCTTTTAAAGCCCTTTGGGCATAGTTCCAAATTGCCATCCAGAATGGTTGGATCCATTCACAACTCCACCAGCAATGCATTAAAGTCCTGATTTTGCCACATCCCCTCCAACATTTATTACTTTCCTTTGCTGTCATTTTAGCCACTCTGCCCAGTGTGAGTTGGTACCTCAGAATTGTTTTGATTTGCATTTCTCTAATTATAAGAGATTTAGAACACTTTTTCATGTGCTTATTGATAGTTTTGATTTATTTATCTGAGAATTGCCTATTTATGTTCCTTATCCATTTATTAATTGGGGAATGGCTTGATTTTTTTTAACATTTATTAATATTTGTTTTTAACATGGTTACATGATTCATGCTCCTACTTTCCCCTTTGCCCCCCTTC
>NC_058131.1:711011246-711041835 GCF_016433145.1 Gracilinanus agilis
CCTTTGGGGCCATCTAGTCCAAACTGCTCATTTTAATTTCAAAATATTCTTCGACGATTAAGCATTTCTTTTTTCTATTTTTTCATCTTGCCTCACCCAGAAGAAAGGAAAAAAGGATGGAATGAAGAAAGAAAGAAGGGAAGGAAGGAAAGAAGGAAGGCAGAGAGGAAAGAATCAAACAAATTCTTATTTTGACCATACTCAGACTCATTTGTCATTCTGCACGTTAGTCCATCATTTATTTGTCATGAGGTGAGCTGCTTTACTCTTCACCAATCCTGTGGAATTATGGTTGGTTATTTTGTTGATCAGAATTCTTAATTATTTCAGAATTATTCACTTTTATAATATTGATGTATAGTATAAATTGTTCTGGTGGTTCTGTTTGCCTCACTTGACAGAATCTTCCCAGGTCTGTCTGAAACCATTTCTTCATTTTTAAAGCATTAATATAACATAACATAATATAACATAACATAACATAATATAAATCATATATATCATATAATTAATGTAATATAATATACATTATGTTAATATGAACAAATTATGATTTTTTTTTAGCCATTCCTAATTAATTATGTTATTATTTTAAACATGGGGAAACTGAAGTCCAGAGAATATCTGATTTGCTCAAGGTCATGTAGGTAGTAAGTGGAAGAAGTAAGTTTCAGACTAAGATTCTCTAATTCAGACTTTAGCACCCAGGTCTCTTCTGACTCCTGGTCCTTTATGTTTTCAGTTATTCTATGTGAGAAAAATGAAAGAAGTTGCAAGGGGTGAGTAATATTTGTTTGATATAAGACTTTCCTTGCAATTAAAGTAAACCCAAAGTAGGATGGACTGCTTTGGTTCTTGTTACTGGAAGTTTTGAAGCAAAGACCAGGCAACCTCTTCTCATGTATCGTTGTAGTTGTACAGGGGATTCCTAGACAGGTAGAGATGGAATTAGGAGGTCTTTGAGGTCCTTTCCAACCCTGTGAGCCTTAGTCTGTCATTTCCTATCCTATAGTTTTTTCTTTACTTCCCTATCTCCTTTGGGATTCTTGCTTTTGGCCATATTATTTTGATACTGACCTCTGAGGAAAAGATTTTTGTATTATTCCCACTTTATTGAAATGTAGGAAGATCTGAGAAAAATCAGATCATGATGTGTTGTTTAGGGGAAATAGGACAGAGGTTAAGAACCTTCTAGTCATTCTCTATCTAGCACAACTGCTGCCATTTTGTTAGAACTGGTGGAATAAGGTTAAAACCCTTTATTGAATCTTTTGGTGAAACTGGTTGAGGGGAAGAGCTTCTCAATCACTGGCTTCCAATAATGACTGAGAGGCGTTTAATCTTTTCTGTAGAGAAGAGGCTTACTAATCATAGCATCTCTAGATGGACAGTATACAATAAATTACTGAAGGTAGTGCCTCAGTTAAGTACCGTAACTGAGACCCAGAGGAAGCCAAAGGAGCATCCTGAAAAATCTGGAGCCACTCTTCTGCAGTCAAATTTGCTAAACACAGTATCATTAGTACAGTATTAGAAGCTATGGTGACATCCAGTAAGAAACAATAGAGACTCCCTTATCAGGGAGCAGGTGAGACATTGCCTGGTGGGGATCAGCAGAGAGCAACACAGACTTGTAAGCAGATCTTGTAAGAGCACCACCTACCTCATAGTAAGCAGACTCATAAAGGGTCAATGTAATGGCATCACCTCAAGATGTTTGCATTATTAGAGATGTGAGTTGTCCTTCTCCAATGGTGCCATCCTTTCACATTGGTGTCCTTTGTTCCAGGTGGTTCTCACCTGGGACAAATGGAGATGCCCCTTCAGTGATCCCTAGGCAGGTTCACTCTTCCCATTGAGTATGTGGCTATTTGTGGGAGAGTAAGCTCAAGCTCTGTAGGAAAGGTTTTATTGCTTTTACTGACATTGCTATTTAATTAAATGCATTTGTTATCAATTAAAAGTATTTCTGGCTTTCTAGAAAAAGTGAAGACACTTCTGAGGGCTCCTGAGCTATGGTTTGAAGAGCGATCTAACTTAGAGTACTTAGATCCTTAGGGTTCTAGTTAAGCAGAAGCTCAAGTAAGGAAGTGTTCCGGGTGCTACAGAACTAGATCAACTCAAAGCTTTCTGTCCTCATTTTAAGAAAATAAGTTTTTTGTTGTCTTCTGTTTTTCATATCACCAGTCTTTCTCCTTCTTCCTCTCCTAGAGAACCATGCCATATGATACTATTTTTTTTAAACCCTTACCTTCCATCTTGAAGTCAATACTGTGTATTGGCTCCAAGGCAGAAGAGTGGTAAGGGTAGGCAATGGGGGTCAAGTGACTTGCCCAGGGTCACACCGCTGGGAAGGGTCTGAGGCCAGATTTGAACCTAGGACCTCCCGTCTCTAGGCCTGGCTTTCAATCCACTGAGCTACCCAGCTGCCCCCAAGAGTATTTTTTAAGGAAAAAAAAAAGATAAGCACAAATAACTGATACACCGCAAAAGTCGGAAAGTGTGGATAACACCTGTGGACCTTCCACTTTTAGAAAGCAGTGGGTCGAGGATGTTTTTTCATGTGTCTTCATTTAAACACTGTTTAATCTTTAACATTTTGCTAATGTCCCTTTTGATTTTTTGGTATGTTGTTTTTCTGTCCATTTACATGGTTGATGTTACTGCATGTATTCTTTTCTGGACTTTGCTGACTTCTCTATGCATCGGATCGTATAGACCTTCCCATGCTTCCCTGCATTCATCGCACATCATTTATTGTAGCTCCATTGCATTTAGGCACTATGATTTGTTTAGTCATCCCCCACTTGATGGGCAGCTGCTTTGTTTCCTGTTCATCGCCATCCCCAAAAGTGCTGCTACAAATATTTTGGCATATATGGGCGCTCTCTTCCTATCAGCTGCTCCCTTGGGGAATAAGCCCAGTAATGGAGTCTCTGGTTCCAAGATTATGGACCATTTTAATCACTCCATTTTCTGCCCTCATTTAAATAGTGGTTTCTGCCCACCTCCTAGGCAGGAAGTTCAGGCTTATTATTTTTACAGCTGAGGAAACTGAGTGAGAAATGAAATGTCTGACTCTGACTCACAGAAGGAGAGAGGGTTCTTCTTGGCTCACTGAACTGTGCTAACTAAGCCCGTGCCTCAGTGGTTAGGAAGAATTTCAAAGCAGAATTACATTTCGGCAGAAGTGAATTTCAGTCCAAATATGAAGTAGGTCCAGCTGTTTCTCTCGTTGAAAATTAAATCAGCTAACTGTCTCTGGACCCAGTCAGCCCTAACCCTCCAGAAATAGTAATCCGGTTTCCCTGGGCTTTTAACATTTCAATTTGAAATCACACTCCAGTGCTTTATACATGGCAGAGTTAGGCAGAAAGCTTGTGTCCATGGTGCAAGTTTGATGGAATTTATTTAATTGGGGGAAAACCAGAAGCCAATCTAGAGAGTTCTCCCACAAGCGAGTCAGTGCCCTTTTTGGCCTGTTTTTTAAGGAAGTTATTTTTCCTCCTTGTTAAAGTCTTTGCCTGGCCAGCTGCTTTCTTTTGACCCCCCCCCCCCCCCAACTTGATTAGAGCTACCATGGAAAAGACTCCCCCAGCTGAGTATTTGGGATTGAGAGAGCCGTGTCAGGCTGTAGCCATTAGATGGCAGGAGTGCACTTGGTAACCGATGTTGGAGGAGTCTTTGGAACCACGTTGAGAATCCAGAGTGCCCGGAGAAAGCTTGGCATGGCTGGGACGGGCCCTTTTAATTACAGCCACCAGGGAATGTAGATGCCCCCTGCTGGTCTCTCGTCCAGTGGGGCTTCCCCTCTGCCCTCCTTGGAGAGCTCGTTTTCACGTTATCGATGACTTGCTTGGCCCATGATGTCCTTTTGGGTCCATCCATCCATTCAGGAGCTGAGTCTCCCTTTGGCTTTAGCTTCTCATCCGTCATCCCTGGGAAAAAAGGTGATGTAGGTCCGAGGCCCCAACGGCATCATCGTGTTTGGTGCTGGGAAGCCTCTCCGTCGTCCAAGCCAGGGATGGGCCCAGACAGACCAGGAGGCCAGCTTGTGGGATGGCCTGGTTTCTCTCAACGTCAGGGGAGATAAATAGCCATTTGCCGAAGAAGAATCACAACTCCGACTTCTAATCAATAAGTATTTGTTGAATGAAAGAATGAATCCAGTGGGGTCTGATTCTGAGTCTGGCAAGGCATTCCTCTCTGGGGCTCAGTTTTCTCATTTGTAAAAAAAAGGTGGCAATTTGGCTCTCTAAATGACCCAGAGAGCGGGCAGCTGGGTAGCTCAGTGGATTGAGAGTCAGGCCTAGAGATGGGAGGTCCTAGGTTCAAATCTGGCCTCAGACACTTCCCAGCTGGGTGACCCTGGGCAAGTCACTTGACCTCCATGGCCCACCCTTACCACTCTTCCACCTAGGAGCCAGTACACAGAAGTTAAGGGTTTAAAAAAAAAAAAAGAAATAATAAATGACCCAGAGAGTCCCCTCCTTTGATCCTGGGGCCTTGTGTGGGTCATGGAATCTTGATGGGTCTCAGTTCTCTAATAATGCAAACCAGAGATATTAATTTATTTATTTTTAAATTTTTTATTTTGAATATTTTCCCATAGTTACATATTTCATGTTCTTTCCTTCTCCCCCAAACCCTCCTAACCCCCCTTAGCTGACGTATAATTTCACTGGGTTTGATCAAGACCTAATTTCATATTATTGATAGTTGGACTAGAGTTATCGTTTAGCGTCTCCATCCCCAAAAATATCCCCATCAGCTCATGTGATCAAGCAGTTGTTTTTCTTCTGTGTTTCTCCTCCCACCACAGATATTAGTTTATAAAATTGTTTATATTCATTATCTCTCTTAAGCAACAAAATAGTCCCAGGAAATGGGTGCCACAGGCATTAGCCCCATGTGTCGGGGGAAGACACGGAGATGCAGAACTAGGTGCATTTGCCCCTAGTCACGTAGTGAGCTAATGTTAGAGGAAGGGTTTACTCTCCGGGTTCTCTGGACTCCAAACCCCAGCAGGCGCTCTGTTTATGCCACACTTGTCTCTCAGGCCCTTGCCAGCTCTCTAAGGTCAGTCTGTGATGCTGTGATTCCAGGGTCTAGATGCTTTAAAATACTTTCCAAGCCTTAAGTATAAAGTGAGAGGCAGCATGGAGTTATGGGAAAACGGCCCATTCTGGAGTTGAGAAGAACAAAATTCAAATCCTGCTTTTCATATGTACTAGTGGTTAGATCTTGGGTGAGTCCCTTAACTGTTCTGTGTCCTGGGCAATTCTGAGACTATAAGGTACAGAGAAGTTGCAATCTGTATCAGTGGAGGGAGTTTACACATCAAGAAATTCTCATACTAATGGAACCTATAAGGTTAGCCTCGATAGCTTGGTGGTACAGTTGCTGGAGTATGGGGGCTGAAGCCAAGAAGACTTGAGTTCAAATCTAGGGCATAGATATTTATTTACTGTATGACTCTGATCAAGTCACTTAACTTTGGTCAGACTCAGTTTCCTCATCTATAAAATGGGGGTAATAAGAACATCTCCTTCCCTGCCCAGAGCTGTTGTGAGGATTAAATGAGATATTTGTAAAGCAGTAAGAGCTATATACATGATAGCTAGTATTATTATTTCTTAAGAAGTGTGTCATAAAATAGGTGTGGTGTACTTCTAGGGCCAGCTAGATGGTGCAGTGGATAGAATACTGGGTCTAAAGTCAGGAAGACCTAAATTCAAATCCAGCCCCAGACATCTACTATCTGTGTGACTCTGGGCAAGTCACTTAACCCTATTTGCCTTAGTTTTCTCATCTGTTAAAAGGAGCTAGAGAAGGAAATAGCAAACTACTCTTCTATCTTTGCCAAAAAACCCCCCAAATAGTGTCACAAAGAGTGGAACATAACTGAAATGACTGAACAACAGCAAATACTTCCAGATCCAACTTAATTTATAAGCAAAGTAAAGGCAATGTCCATCTGTTGGATGTCTCAAGGAGCAGGGAAAGAAGACCAAGACCTAAAAATAGAGTTTGCCATGATATTGGAAATCATCCTCATTGCTTGCTCTTTTGGACTGAGTGCTGAATTCCTTCAGGGAGACGCTTACCAACCACAGCATTCCTGGTAGGTTTTGGAAACGGTGTTAGGCAACAACATGATATTTTAATCCTTGGATAATTGCAGAAGTGGGGAGCTGCTTCTTGGTGGAGGAGGGCTCATAATGGTAATGAAAAGCAAAAAAAAAAAGCCATTTACCAAGCCTACTATGTGCCAGGTATTATAAGCAAATCCTAGTCTTTGCAGGGCTTATATTCTTTTTTTTTTTAATTTTCATTTTTATTTGGAATATTTCCCCATATTTACATGTTTCATGTTCTTTCCCTCACCCCAAACCCCTCTACCCCCTTTAGCAGGGCTTATATTCTAAGGGGTAGAATGTGACGTACAAAACGGAGCTGATAAGCAGTGTAGGATTTGTGTGTAAGGATGGGGATAAGGCCCTGACATGGAGGCACTGAGGCAAAGTCCTGAGAGTCGGAATTGGAGCTAGGAGGGGAATGATGGGTGACCGGCCTGGGGTCATTGCCAAAATGAAGACTCCCCTCCTGAGAAACTCAGCCAGTGTTGGACAAGGGGGGACTAAAGGAGAAACAAAGGCAGAATTTTCTTGTGTTGCAGCTTTGCCTAGACCTGGCTCTTTACCTTCCTAGGATATGATGTTAAATATACAGTAGGACCTCATTTTACACTAACTCAACACGTGCAATTTCAAATATATGTGATTAGCAATAGAAGAAAAACAAAGGCAGAAAAACATGTAAAAGAAAACATTTAATTATGTGCTAAGTCTGCACCATTTTCCCAAGAGGTGTAAAGTCTGGCAGCAGTTCGCCCAATTACGCTCATTCTCTCTCTGAGTCGTTTACATTGTTTTTCGCCAACATTAGCTCCGCATCAATCTTTATCCGGAGTTCTGGCTTGTAATGAGCCATGTCAGAGCAGGGCATCCCTTTGTTTCAATAATGACTATTTAGTTATTAATAATGCCCCTCTCTTCCCATAATGACCCCAAAGGACAAGAGTAATGAGGCTGGTAACTCTGATAACCCAAGAAAAGTCATAAAGGGCTGAGGTGTGCTTGTAGAAGAAATTCTTATTAAATAATGAGGTTCACCATTAGATGTGATTTTCAACTTTCATGAAGGGTCTTGGAATGTATTGACTGCATAAAACAAGGTCTTACTATTATTCTACCTAGATTAGGAGCAGGAAAGCTAAAATCCAGAGGAGCTACAGTAATATTGCCACATATATATTCATAGCCATAAATACTGATGACAAAGGCATTCGGGTCTTCTGATCTTGACTACCTTGCTGTAGGGGCCAGCTACTTTAAATGAGTGGAACTGGACCGCATCAAGAAGACATCATTTCATTGGAGGCTTCTTATCCTTGTGGCTCCTCCCACCACTTTCTAGCCACTCTTTATCCTGTGCAATTCTTGTCCATGTCCTTCCATAAATCTTCCATAGATTCCTTCATGGCCTGACATAAGCTCATCTTTCCTGACTTCTTGTCCTTCCATAAATCTTCCTTACAAAAAGGTTTATTTTTGTTTCTGTATCCTCAGTGACTGGTCCAGGACCTGGCACATAGTAGGTGCTTAATAAATAATAATAATAGCTAGCATTTCTTTCTTTTTTTCCAATGGCTCTTGCATTTTAATAGCATTCTACATTTTAACACACAGTTTGTCATTGTCATGCATAAAAATCTTTAAAATGTTGTCCTATCGTATCCAAATAACCTAGATTTCAGGATCTCATTCTATGTACTCAATCTTTTTCTGGTCTTTATTATTTTTTCCCATTTTTTTATTGTCATATAAAACCCACTTCCATATTGGTCATTGTCGTAAGAGCACATTCATATATAACCAAAACTTCAAAATAGAAGCATAAATACACGATGTGAAAGACAACTCCCACGGTTCTTTCTCTGGAGGTGGAGAGCGTTCCCCATCATAAGGCTTTCAGAATTATCCCAGATCAGTGTTTTACAGCTAGCATTTCAATAGCACTTTAAGACTTGCAAATCCTTTACCTGTATGGTCTCCTTTGATCCTTACAAGTCTATGAAGTAATTCCCATTATTGTGCCCCCCTCCCTTTACAGGTAATATTAAATGACTTGTCTAGGCAGGATTTGAACTTAGATCTTCCTGGTTCCAAGTCCTGCACCCTAACCACTGCACTGTCTAGCTTGTTGATTGATTGATGGAGAATATACTCATCACACTGGAGGTCTCACTCTGTGGCCCCTTGCTCTCCTTTTCTGGCAATATAAGTCCCTGCAATGTCTTTTCATGGCTCAAGTTCTCATTGGTGACCTTCTCTAGCCTAGTTATACCATGTCATCGTGAACCACGGCACTACAACAGCTGGTGAAAAATTGAACAATTCAATCAATCATCCAGCTGATTGGCTAGGCTGTACGTTGAGACTTCTTGGCATTTTGTCTTTCCAATTCAACAAGTGCCTACCCTGTGGAAGGCACTGTGCCAGGGGCTCAGGATAGAAAGATAAGGTGACCAACAGTCCCTCTCTTCAAGGAACTTACGTATTTTTCTCTGGGGAAGTGACATTTGCACAGATAAGGTGTTTGAAGAAGGAGAGAACTAACACCTGGGGGAAAGGAGCACTGGGCAGGGTGTTATGATGATAATAACAGATAGTTTGGAGAAGCAGATAAATGTGTCACGGCCAAATAGAGCTTTAAGTCAAGAGCCAGAGATTGACAGGCTTCGGTGAGGAAAGGAGGGGGCTAAACACTCCTGGCTCTCAAACCCTCCCCCTCTAACTGCTTCTGCTTCAGTTGATAATGAAGACAGGAATAAGATTCTTCTGGTAAGTTTCTGTTATGGCTGAAACCCCAATAATGTTCCTTTTCTTTAATTTATATTCCTCTCCCGTCAGTTAGAGGAGATATAGAAGCTAGTTATCTAACAGTTGAGGACAGAGAAGACCTTCTTAAACTGGCAGCCAACAGGATTCAAACTAGATGTTCAGACTGAGTTGTAAGTATCTTTCCCAAATAATTATCAGGCACAGCTTTGAAGATAAAGGTTATATTAAGTAATAACAAGGAAAACTAAAAAGGGTAAATGAGGGTTTTAGGATAATGAGAGGAAACCCTGAACTGCTAAGTAGATGCTGCCCTTCCCCCTCCCCACAAGAGGGGATGAAGCACTTAACTGAAACTGGTTCTCTTGCTATTGATATATATCTTACTCTCTAATCACTAAGTAATTATATAATTATATTAATGAAGAATAGTAATAACAAACAGGCTAACCCTATGAGTAGAAATCACTGGCTTAAGCTACAATGACCACCTCAGGAGCACCCCCAAGTCAGGAGTAGCAAGCAGAGTGTCTGCTCACATCCACTCCCACAAATTAACTGTCTCCAACCCTTCTCAACTGCCCCCTCACCCAAAGTTCTCCAGGGGGGTCCCCTGGAATTCTGGGTGAGGCTATCCCTGTACCTTTGCAGGGATTCCACGCTTTGCATCTGCATACAACAAGGGTCACCAGTAGGAGCTTATGTTGATTTGAGCCTTAAAGGAAATGAAGGCTTCTGAGAAATGGAAATGTGAAGAGGTGTGGAGGACCCTTGGGAAAAATGCATGGAGATGGAGTGCCACGTTTGTGGAAAGACTACACGGTATAGTATAAAATGCAATAGATTCGTCTTACCTTTGTCACTGGCTATGGGAGGTTATGTATGTCATTTAACCTCTCTGAGCCTCAGTTTCCTTATCTATAAAATGAAAGAGTTCAATAAGATGATTTTGAAGGTCCTTTTAGGCAAGAGAATGATCCTAAGGACAACAACTAGGCAGATTTGGCTGGCACATGGCTTAGCTAGTAAAGTGTCTGGCACATAGTAGGTGCTTAATAAATGTTGATTGATTGACTGAATGAGAGGCAGTAATGTTAGGTAAGTCAAGAAAAATGAACTCGTGAAGACTGTAAAAGGCTTTCATTTAAATGCCAAGCTAAGGAGTTCATATTTTATCTTAGAGGCAATAGATTGAATTCTATTCTAAAGAATTCTAAACAAGTGGTTAAATATGTGCTTGATAAAGATCATTCTGGCAGCACATAGAGCAAAAGTCAGATTTTTTGGTCATGCATCTTTATCAGTAAAAAGAGAGCTTGCAGCCTCAATATGATAAAGCTCTTCGAGGTAGGAATTATTATTATTATTATTTTGTCTTTGTTTCCTCAGGATCAAGCTCAGTCCCTGACATACAGTAGGTGCTCAATAAGTGCTTATTGATTTGCATTGACTTTGAAGGGATATATCCAGCTAATGCAAGCAGTTGGTGGTATGAGACTAAAGATTAGGAGAGAAATTAGGATCCAGATACAATATGGTGGAGTAGAAAGAAAGCTGGTCCTGAAGCCAGGTTACTTAGTCTAAACCCTAACTGTTGCCAGGTGACAGTTAAGATCAACTGCCATTCCTGTGGAGATCCAGTAAAACTCTGGTCTCTTCACCCTGGTCCAATCTCTCATAAATCCTAAAGTGTGTTCCCACAAACCACTTAGTTTATTGTAATATCCCTGGTGATCCCGTTACCTTACTTATATTTTCCTACATAACTCTATTACTTACAACTTAGGTGATTCTGGGCAAGCTACTTAATCACCCTGGGCCTCAGTTTCTTTATCTGTAAAGTGCTGGGGGCAACTAGTTGGCACAGTGCATGCCCTGAGTCAGGAGAACCTGAGTCTGAATCTGACCTCAAACACTAACTGTGAGACCCTGGGCAAGTCACTTGACCCTGTTTGCCTCAATTTCCTCATCTGTAAAATGAGCTGGAGAAGGAAATGGCAAACCACTCCAGTAATTTTGCCAAGAAAACCCCAAATGGGGTCAAGAAGAGTCAGACACAACTGAAATGACTGAACAATAACAAAGTGATGGGATTGATTGAGATGGTTTCAGAGATCCTGTCCCACTCTAGTTCTCTGACCCATGGGAGACTCTCCTGCAAAGCTCAAAGAGGAACAATTGAATTCCCAGAGCTGATGAGATCACTTAGAGTAATGAGAGTGGGATCCAGGGCAGAGTCAGAGGGGACAAAGGGACAACCTAGAGCTTGGGAATCAGCACTCGGCTCACTGAATAATTAATGGATTCAGTTGATTGATCAGCTCCAGTTCTTACTGGCAACATGTGGACATCTCTTTCTTTTTTTTTTTTTTAAACTCCTTACCTTCTTTCTTAGAATCAATACTAAGTATTGGTTCTTAGGCAGGAGAATGGTAATGACGAAGTAATTTGGGTTAAGTGACTTGCCCTGGGTCACACAGCTAGGAAATGTCTGAGGCTAGATTTGAACCCAGAACTTTTCATTTGCAGGCCTGGTTCTTCATCCACTGAACCACCTAGTTGTCCTTTGGATATCTCTTAAATCTTGAATCCTCTTTCCCCAATACTAAATTCAGCTGGTGGGTATTTTCTAGACACAACCAATCTTACGTCTTGAAAAATACTGGAGGAAAAGCAAAACTTCCTATTTTAAAGGAGAAATATCCATCAGCTCTCAGTAAACTGCCAACCATTTTGATTTTATTAAGTTTAATGAGAGACTTTATGCATCAAAGTCCTTAGTAATTTTTTTAAACCCTTACTATCTGTCTTAGAATTGATACAAAACATCTCTTGAACCTAAGGCAGAAGAGTGGTAAGAGCTAGCCAATCAGGGTTGAATGACTTGCCCAGGGTCACATAGCTAGGAAGTATATGAGGTCACATTTGAACCCAGGACCTCACATTTCTCAGTCTGGTTCTCATTCAGTTGAGCCACCTAGCTGCTCCGGTAATGTGCTCTTGATTGCACTCTGAGAAAGAAAACATTGCGATTGGGAGATAGAATGAGTCCTCATTCTAGTGACATCTTGTATTCCCTGGTTGTTCTTTGGTTTATCAAGATCAGGCTTCAGAGTAGTACTGGGGAGCCACAGTGTTATAGTGGAAAGAGAGGACTTAGGCTCAAATCTGGGCTCTGTGCCTTTCCCCTGTGTGACATTGGGCAATCAATCAAGCAATCAGCAAGCATTTATGAATCACACTTCCTGTGTGCCTGACATTCTCCTAAGTGCTAGGGATATAGAGAGTGAAGGGAAATGATCCCTGCCTTGGAGGACCATTCTGTTAGAGGAGTTGAAACTCTGGTCTCTCGATGCCAGCTATTCCTGTCAAATGAAGCCAAGCCAGAGGAAGTCTGGGCTTTCCAGCAAGCCCATGATCCCACTGGACTGTAGACTCTGGAGTTACTCTTCCAACCCCAGCTCTCATTAGAAGGTTGAGAATCCACATATCTGGTAGTTATTTCTTCTCTGCCTGCTGACTTGAATTGAGTTGTTTTTTTTTTTGACACACTATTCCCAAATTATTGGTAATGATCTAGGTGCAGACTCTTACTAGCTCTGTAGGCACATAAGCCACATTAATCTCTGTTTGTCTCAGTTTCCTCATCTGGTCATCTTTAATACTTTCTGTGATGATGGTGTTTTATGTATATATTAATATATTGTTGATCTACTTTACAATGAAATTATAATTTAGTACATAAACCATTACCGTCTGAGACTCAGAGGGATTAAGTAATTTGCCCAGGGTTACATAGCTAGGAAGTACCAGAAGCAGCATTTGAACCCAACTCTCCCTGACTTTAAGTTTGGAACTCTAGCAGTCATAGTGCCTCTCAAAAATGAAGATAATGGAGGATGTATCACATGAATTAAAAACAGAGACATAACTAGGACAAGGCAATCAGGGCATTTCCCTAGGGTGCTAAAATTCAAGGGCGCTTACCACATTTATATTCCTTTAGAAGGATCAAAGGAACACCTGAGCTTAGCATTTACTTGGCAAGAATAATGATAAAAATAGGATGCTGTCAGATGGTGCATCTTGGTCTTGGTCACCCTCAGGTGAGCTCCTTGTAACCAGCCTGTTGGCATCTTTGTCTTAGGATCTTTTCTCTGTTTCCATCCCAATAGTTTGAATTTATCATAAAAGTCCATTTGTGGGCTTGGTTTGGACTTTCACTCTCTATGGATCTTGTCACACACATGTATATACAGATCCTTAAATTTTATATATTTTATATATAATAGGTTTTATATATGTAATATATATATAAAAATTCAAGGCTCTGATTATATAATACTGGATGGAAAACGAGAGCTTTGGAAAAGTAATGGGTTGATGAGGCCTCAGATAGGAAAGTTTAGTTCTTCCTTTTACTATTTACCCTGTTTCAGATCCAATTCCTCCTAAATATTTTGGTCTTAGAGATGATGGACTGCTACAAGGTCTGCCTGTAGGGCCCAGAGCCAAGATAGGAAAAACACCCAGATGTTCAAAGCCGCCCAAGTCTAAGAATTTCATCCTTTGCCGAAAAGAAGTAGGCAGTGTGACTACCACAGCTCTCCAACTCTCTCCTTTTTTTCCTCTTGCAGCAGTCATTTATGAAGATTGCAATTATTTCTCTGGGGAAAACTGTCATAAATATTCCATTGGAAGTTAGTCAAATATTTATGGTGCTCGAGTTTTTGCTCCGAGATGGAGTTGTTGGCAACATGTAAATAGTTTTGACATTATGCACAGAATATTTTCCTCCCTTCAAGATGCCAGCAGCAAAAATGCTTCCCATCTCTGCCTTCACTTCATTCCTGTTGAAGACGGAGCAAACTCCCTGCTGGCTCCAGTGTTCCAAAAAGGCCAAAGGAATGATGGGAAAAAAGACCTCCTTGGTGGATCAAATGGTTGTGGCATTAAAAAAAAATTTTGGCGGCAGGTAAAGATGTAGAAATGATAAAAACTCATTAGCCCCTCAGTGGTTGCAGTGTGATAGTTTGACTTATCATGATTTATCCAGGTAATTGGATTGAACGCTCACTTTATTGTAGCTAAGGAGACTTGGCCAATTGTGCCTTTGAAACAACAAAGCATTCCATGGCTGGGAAGAGAGACCGAAGGCTCTAGTCATGAGAATCATTTAGCTTCAGATTTAGAAATAGGAAGAGACACCATCATTTTAGAGAGGAAGAAACTGAGTCAGACAGAGAGAGGAAATAACTTGCTCAAGTTCAGTTGGGTAGTAGCAGTCGTAGAATTCAAATTCTATTTGGGATGATGACTCTTTGAGGGTAGAGATTGTTCCACTTTTGTATCCCTAGTGCCCTCCATCTTGAAAATGAGAGCTTTGGAAAAGTAATGGGTAGATGAGACCCGAGATAGGAAAGTTAATTCTTGCTTTTAACATTTGCCTTGTTTCAGATCCAATTCCTGCTCATTATTTTGGTCTTAGTGATGATGGACTGCTACAAGGTCTGCCTGTAGGGCCTGGAGCTAAGATAGGAAAAACATGCTATAAAAAATGATATTGGTGGTCATCTCCTAATTTTAAATGTAACACTGACTACCTGACCCCCATTCTCACTCCTCCTCCACTGTTCTCTGCTACCTTTCAGGGGTTTAGGGATATCTGATGTTTGCCTTTGGCTCAAGTCTCTATTGATGGGTGTTCTGCACTTTTAGGGGTCCTTTGCACCCCACTTCCATTTAACCATTTGCCATTCTGGTTTGGGTAAATGAAGGATTATCTACTTCAAAGGTATAGCAAGAACACGCGCAAATCTCTCTCTCTCCCTCTTCCTCTCCTCTACCAAGCCGGCCTCAGTCTCAGGAAGGGGAGGAAAATTAGATTCACGCCTTAATTCAGTTCTTATTTAACATGCTCCTCCCCAAGTTATAGGAACAATTATTTCCCCCTCTCTCCCATGCCAGCACCCTGGCGTCTCTGGGGTTTCCCTACTGGGCCGTTAGCAGCATTTGGCCTGGAATCCCACCTCCAAGTTCTCTCCTTGGCTCGAGTTCCTGGCTGCAGAGACTCCACTGCCTGCACCCAGAACTGGAAAGGACAAACAAAACAGAGCAAAACCCCAAGTCTAATGATTCTCAGGGCCATAAGGCATAATAGGGAGAGGAGGGGAAGCTGGCTTCTCCCTCACACTGGCTCCGAACACGGTGTCCACGCTTCAGATGAACAGGACCAATTTCATCCCCAGATACTCCTGGGAAGAAAGAGAGAAGCTGTCTGAGTCGGGTATTTTTAAAGATGCAGACTGACTGTTCTGACTCTTCCTGCTATGCGGCCAAAGGAAATAGCGGTTCATACTCACTGGTCGGGGAATGAGAACCTCTTCCAAGAAGCAGGTCCTTGCCACTTCCCACATGAGTCAGCCATCTTAGTTCCAGATGGGGAAATTGCAGTCCAAAGAGGAACGATCCTGTCCAAGATCAGCCAGCAACTAGACACCTACCATGTGCCAGGTGCCGTGCCAAGTTCTGGGTGGCAAGGCCGTGAGTAGCATTTTGGGCAAGTCACAGAAGGCAGAAGAGTGGATAGATTTCCAGAATTCCAGAGATCCCAAGTCAAGGAGGAGGTAGGGGGGAGACTAGAGAGGGCAGCTCTCTCCCTCCAAATTCCAGCAGAAGAAGGAATCCTGGGTTTCCCTCTGATTTCATTTTTGAAGTGAAATCTATAAAGATGCTTCATATCATAGTAATTAGTAGCTAATTTCAGCACAAATCTTTCTGTGTCTAAGTAAAAGGGAGGAGATACTCTGGAAACAGTTCCTGGAGTTTCAGCAAACTGTCACTGGTAAATCAGTGAACAATCTGTAAATGTCGACTCTGGGTCAGGCATGGCAGAAACGGTCAAGGGACCATCCAGGTTGCTTACCTTTCCTAGTTCAAGGAGAAGGGCTTGTGGAAGATGGATGGGCAGCAGGATCTGAAGATACGACTGAAGCATTATGTGCCTCAGCTCATTAGAGTCTCACCCCAGCCCTGTGATGTATTATTATTCCCATTTTATAGATGGGAAAACAGAGAGACAGTGTAGTGCAATGGAAAGAATTGGTATCAGAGTCCGAGGACCTGGGTTTAGGTATTAACTTTGTCACTTCCTATCAGTGTGATAATGGGCAAAGTGCCTCCCTCCCTTCTCTGGGTTCTATTTTTCTCAACAGTAAAATGAGAGAGTTTGCTTAGATAACCTCTAAGGTCTCTTTCAGCTCTAAATGAGTGATCCTATGCTCTGTGTGTTAGTGTAAGAAGTGGTGAGAGAAAGAGGGAAGAAGAGAGAGAGAGACAGAGACAGAGACAGAGAGAGAGAGAGAGAGAGAGAGAGAGAGAGAGAGAGAGAGAGAGAGAGAGAGAGAAAATTACAAATTGAGGATGTCTTTAAGAAAAAATAGACAAAGGGAAATTGTGCTAGCTAGCTGCCCCTGTCGAATGAATCTTAAAGGAGTGAAGATTATTGAGTAATGATAGTAGAAGGAAAGGCAGGAAGTAGCAATTGGGATTAAGGAGTATTCCGAACCCCACACTGTGAACAGTGAGGCAGAGGGATAAATGGAAATGCTCTCCTGTACTAGAAAGGATCTCAAGGAAGCAATAGCATCAAGAGTAAACCAGAGGGACAACAAGGAAGTACGGTGGCTAGAGTACCAGTCCTGGAGTTGAGAGGATCTGGGTTCAAATGTGACCTCAGATACTTCCTAATTGTGTGACACAGGGCAAGTTATTTAACTTGATTGCTTGTCACAGAAGGCAGAAGAGTGGACAGATTTCCAGAATTCCAGTGGTCCCAAGTCAAGGGGGACTTCTGACTTAGAATCGTTACTAAGATAGAAGATAAGGGTTGCAAAAAAAACCCAAACCAAACCAAACCAAAACAAAAAGATTCATTTAATTGCTATGTAGCTCCTCATGCAGATTTTGGGAGTTTTTCCTCTTCCAGCTCCTTGGGACATTTTACTTCTTTCCTAATGAGTTCAGTGCCCGTCTCACAGACTTTCTCTTTACCCCAATTCATTCTCTCATTCTAGTTGACTTCAACATACATATAGATGTTTCCGCAAATACTCTCATTTCTTAGTTTTTCTCAACTCCCACAATGTACTCCTCCACTCCAGCTGAACTACACAGGATAGCCAGAACCTGGATCTTGCCATCACCCACCAGAACTTCCTTGTTCAAGAATAAGAGTTTCCTTCTTTGACTATAATATTTTTTTTAGTTTTTTTTTTTTTAAACCTTTAACTTCTGTGTATTGGCTCCTTGGTAGAAGAGTGGGCAATGGGGGTCAAGGGACTTGCCCAGGGTCACACAGCTGGGAAGTGTCTGAGGCCGGATTTGAACCTAGGACCTCCTGTCTCTAGGCCTGACTCTCAATCCACTGAGCTACCCAGCTACCCCTTTGACTATAATCTTTATCTTTCCATTTCCCCCTTACTCTTCCTATCCATCTTCTTTCTTCTCACTGTGCCCTCTGATCTCTCTATTCATCAGTACTAATACTGAAGTAATATTTACATAACCCTTAGCATTATGCCTGGCAAGTAGCAGGTGCTAGTTTTATTCCTTTATTATAGTTTTGCTTCCTTGCTTCCTTGCTTCCTTGCTTCCTTGCTTCCTTGCTTCCTTGCTTCCTTGCTTCCTTGCTTCCTTCCTTCCTTCCTTCCTTCCTTCCTTCCTTCCATCTTAGGCTGCATTAACCTTGATACACTGTCCTTCATCCCAAATCTTGACCCCTTGTGAAGCAGCTCAATTATATACCACTTTCTACTCTTGAATTCCTTGTTCTTTGATCCCATCAACAATCATGCTTTTCTAAGCCTCAGTCTTGGATTACTTCCACCATTTGCCTCTTTTGCTTCTGTTCCTGTGTTGCTCCAGTGAATCAGAGGGAATCATGCCACTGGGCTGACTGGGTCTTCTAAAAATATATGCTAGCTAAACTCAACCAGGCCCTCATGGCAGCAAAGTATTCTTCCTCACAACTTTATTTCTCCTCCCCACTCACCTCGGTAGTGGTTCCATATTTTTCTTCCTCTCCTCAAGGCTTTCAGGCCACTCTCCCACCCCCCTCAGCTGAGGACCTACCTTATACTTGTCCCTCAAATTTGAGACCATTCTCTGAGTTCCCCTTTCTACCTTCCTCTTTTTCTTACATTCCTCTTACATCATCTATCCCTACCTCCTACTTTATTCCAGTCTCTGATGATGAGGTATCTTTTCTGCTTCCCAAGACAATCCCATTTGCATGTACCCTTGATCTTTTCCCCTCCCATCTGCTTCAGAAGATTGGTCCCATCATTTTCCTCACTCTATAATCTTCAACGTCTCCCTATTTACTCTCACCTTCTTTGCATCTTACAAAAATGTTCATCTTCCATATCCTTACAAAATTCTCATTGAATCTTATCATCTCCACTAGTTCTCAGCCTCTATATCCTCCTCCTCTTGTTGGCTAAACTTGAGAAAGCCTTTCTGTACTTTGTTCCTCCACATTCTCTACTCTCATTCTCTTCTGAAACTCTATATTTTGGCTTTTGAACTCATCTCTCAACCGAATCTCTTCTTTTCAATTTGTCAGTTATATCTTTCATCTCTTCTTTATATTAAAATTTTATTTTTGTTGTGAATTTAAGCAACAAAATATTTTCATATGCTTAACAAATTACAAAAAGAGGATTCCATCTAAAACCATAAATCTCCATTTCACACAACTTTTTTCTTAAAAAAGTATGTAATAAATTCTACACATTGTTTTCAAAATTGTCATTCTTGTCTATGGTTGTTTCTTTTTTCTTCTGTGCATTTAAAAATATTTCAATGGCCCCCTCTCTTTTTTCCCCAATTACTATTTCCTTGTTCCTTATCCCCTCCATTGACTGAAAGGAAAAAAAAACACGTCCAAAAATATATATCTGCTCATCTTGAGCCTGTCCCTCCTCTGTTAGGAGGTAGATAACATGCTTCCTTATAGTAGTTGGCCATTGCTTTGATCAGATTTTTTTCTGCCTTTCAAGATTGTTTTTCTTTACAAAGCTATTTGTCCTTACAAAAATTGCTCTGGTTCTGTGTGCTCCAAACTATCCAGGATTCTCTGAAATCATTTCTTTTTTTCTTTTTTTTTTCATAAAACCCTCACCTTCCATCTTGGAATCAATACTATGTATTGGCTCCAAGGCAGAAAAGTGGTAAGGGCTAGGCAATGGGGGTCAAGTGACTTGCCCAGGGTCACACAGCTGGGAAGTGCCTGAGGCCGGATTTGAACCTAGGACCTCCTGTCTCTAGGCCTGACTCTCAATCCACTGAGCTACCCAGCCACTCCCCTTGGGGGGCAGTTTTTCTAGGGACACCAAACTCAGACCATCCGTAGCAAAAAATATATGACTCAGTCACAGTGTCTGTTTTCCCTCTTTCCCATTAAGCTAAGATGATTGCATTTGAACCAGACTAGGTTTACTCCTCCATGGAGCACCTTTCCTTTGAGGAGGATTTTTATAATGACCTTTTGTTTTAATTGAACTTGGATGAAGCCAGACCTTATCTACTTCTCCCCATACTCTTCGGGGTTATGCTATGCCTAAATGCATAATTCATACTGATATTTTGCAAGCCACTATCAGCCAAGAGCTGAACTCTGAAGGAGCCGGATCCAAAATCCCTCAAAGAATATTATGATAAACTAGCAGGGGCCATAATGTTCACATACCCGTGAAAGTAATTTCATACTTTATTCTCCAGGCTGGTTTCCTGACCTCATATCACCTGTTATTTGGAGGAGATGTTAAAACTGGATAACTTCCCCTCCCCAGTCCTGCTCATTTATTCCCATCAGAAAGCTCCCTTGTCTTAAGGGAGATTGGACATCGGGATATTTATTGGGCTTCCTGCCATGGAACCCTCCCCCTCTCTTCCTTCTTCCCCCCTTCCCCCAATTATCTAAGGCGATTGGCCGCTTTGCTACAATTGGACAAATTGAACAACAATGGGATTTTCTACTCCATCTGTTGAGCATCCTCATGGCTCCCTTGAATGCACACAGTTTAGAAAGTTTCTGTTTTGGGTTTGAATCTAGTTTCTTGTTACAAGAATCAATTCTGAGTAACAAACTTGACTTTACCAATTGAAATACTGTTTCTTTCACCAATCGCTGCCATCGAGTTTCCCAGATTGACTGTCATCCTCAGGGTTCTATGGCCAAACTGTAGCGATAGCCTGCTGAGGGGAGGGATGTCAGCCTGCCTCAAGTCTCTCCTCACTCTAATCCATTCTCCATTCAGCTACTGAAGTGATTTTCCCAAGTCCAATCATGTACCTCCTCCTCCATTACTCAACAAACTTCAGTGACTCACTATTACCTCCAGGATCAAATATGAAATGCTGTTTGGTATTCAAAGCCCTCTATAATCCCTCCTTCTCCACCTTTCCAGGTTTCTTACACTTTACTCCCAACATACACTCTCTGATCCAGTGACAATGGCCTCCTGACTGCTCTGTGAACAAGACACTTGATCTCTCGGCTCCCGACAGTTCATCTGGTCTCTCGTGCCCGGAATACTTTCCTCTGACTACTGACCTCTCTGACCTCCTTTAAGGCCCAGCTAAAATCCCACCTCCTACAGGAAGCTTTCTCCAATCCCTCTTAATTCTACTGCCTTCCTTCTTTTAATTATTCCCTGTTTTTCCTGTATAGAGCTTACTTTGGATATATTTGTTTGCATGTTGTCCTGGCCAATTAGATGGGAAGGTCCTTGAGGGTAGGAACTATTCCCCCCCAACCCCCTCTTTCTGTATTCCCTAGAAGCAGAGTGGCCCATTGCTACACTTGCATTAATAATAATTTTTTTTAAATTTTAAACCCTTAACTTCTGTGTATTGGCTTATAGGTGGAAGAGTGGTAAGGGTAGGCAATGGGGGTCGAGTGACTTGCCCAGGGTCACAGAGCTGGGAAGTGTCTGAGGCTGGATTTGAACCCAGGACCTCCCGTCTCTAGGCCTGAAGACTCTCAATCCACTGAGCTACCCAGCTGCCCCCCATTAATAATAATTTTGAGGAAAGGTGGCTAAGAAAGAGTCAGGGGGCTGCTGATTGAGTCAAAAGCTTCGGAGGCCAGGCGAGCATCTGAGGTCTCAAACAGATGTTTAGAAATGGAGATGTCATTCATTAGTGAGTTAATCTGTATAAACAGCTCCTCTAAGTCTGAGCCTCAGGATGAAATCAGCAGTCTCATTTACTGTAAGGCAAAGCTTTGTGGGAATGTTAAACACATGCAAAAGATCAGCTAGGAATAGAATTCTTCTTCCCCTTTGGGGGTTTGTCAATTTAGACTCACGATTTGCAGGAGTTTTTAATGTCATTATTCAGAGGATCACAGATTTATTATTGGAAGGGAACTTTGAGGTAGACTAACCCTACCTTTACTGCCTGGGAGTTTTTGGGTGAGTTGCTTAAATTTTACGGACCTCAGTTTCCTCAGGTGTAAAATGAAGGGGTCATGCTTGACGACTGCTATAGTCTCTCTCTTTTTAAACCTTTACCTTCCGTTTTAGAATCAATACTGCGTATTGGTTTTAAGGTAGAAGAGCGGTAAGGGCTAGGCAATGGGGGTTAAGTGACTTGCCCAGGGTCACACAGCTAGGAAGTGTCTGGAACCCAGGACCTCCTGTCTCAGGACCTGGTTCTCAATTCACTGAGCCACCCAGCTGCCCCCTTATAGTCTCTTTCAGGTAGAAATAGGTGTTTGTGATGTGGTGATGCCCAGTCCTTCTCTTTTTTCAGATATGGAAATGAAGGTCCGGAAAGGAGGGACCCACCCCAAGTCACACAGATAGCTAGAGCTGAACGAGACCCTTTGTCCTCTGACTCCAAATTCAGCACCATTTCTCTGGCACCACATTGCTTCGTCTTTCCTCAAAATACCATTCATAAAACCCGGATAAGACTATATTACCATGGACAAACATATGACTTGTTAATACAGTAAACAATTAGAAGTGAAATTGGGGAAAATCTCTGAGCATTTTAGATTTCTTCTTAAATCTCTACTCATCCCATTTTTATTTCCCCAAAGAGCCCTGGTAGCCTCAAGGTAGCGAAAACCATTTTCCTGGGTCTCCCAATAAAAGTGCTTATGGTCACACTTTAAAACAATCTTTTGTTGCTGGCAAACAAAAAGCAGATAAGCCGAGAGCTCTTTTATATTCCGAGTGGTAACATTCAAGCTTATGCTTAGAATAATTGTTTGCTTGCGTGGAACTCTTTGGGAAAAGCTTTCAAAGAGCATTTTCAGGGGGAAACATGCCTATTCTTTACCAAACAATTCCATCTCTATGATAATTCCCTGGCTCTGGACGTCAAATGGAGATAGCAAAACTACTTGAGTGACAGGTGTTGGAGAAAATTGGTTGGGAAATTTCCTCCCCCTCATCCCCATCATTTCTCTAGTAGGAAACTAACTGAGCATAACAGCATCCTTAACTTTTTAGGTGGTTTTGTATCTAGAAAAAATTTTTTTTAACCAGGCACCTTCTGTTTAAATGTGACAGCAAAATCCATCAGCTCCATGAAACAAATTGTCATCTGCCTTCTTTTGGTTAACTGCTCCCCACCCTCCCCCCACCCTAGTCCCCTAAAGGGATATGCTTAGCATAATACTTTGGGCTTCAATTGAGGACTTTTATCCCTGACACCCCCAAAGCCTGCCAATTGGCCCAGGCAATGATGGTGAACCTATGGCACATATGCCAAAAATGGCACACGGAGACCTCTCTGTGGGCATGTGTGCCATTGCCCAACAGAGTTAGTTACTAGAAAGGCAGAGGGACTCAGGCAGAGCTGCTCCCTTCCCCCCTCTTCACTGCACCTTCCCATCCCTCTGCCCAGTAGCCCAATGGAAGGACTTGCTCCCTCCCCTGAGCAGAGTGCCTGGGCTACTCCCTCCCTTTCTCTCACCCCTGTCTAGGGGGTAATGAGGGGGGTACAGCACTCAGTCTCTGGGGGTGGGGTGGGACACAGCATGCAGTGTCTAAAAGGTTCTAAAAGGTTCACCATCACTGGGCCTGGGTGAGAAGTGGGTGGGGACAAAGGACCCTTCAAGGTGGGTATAGGCTCAGCAGACTAAGAGGATCCTTCTTGCTGTTGGCAGTCTGGGTCTCTAGAAAGGGCAGTGTGTTTAATGATGCTCACTTTAATTCAATCCGAGACACATTTGGTTTCACTCCTTGCTTTGGTCACTACCATGTGGGGGCAAGTTCCTTCTCTCTAAGCTTCAGTTTCCACATTTAAGAAATAAGAAGGGTTGGACATCATCACACCAGGGTCACCAATTTCAAATTAGAAAAGACTTGGGCAGTCACAGGTGAGCAGGGAGTAGGTAGCGAATCCTTTGACTCCAGACCCAGGGTTCTTATCTTTATATGCTACAGCTGTGTGTGCTTTTTATTTGACAAGTTAACACAATGCTAAAACCTAGTCAATTTTATTCCCTTCTTCATGCAATTCCTATTTCAGGAGAAAGTCTCATAGATGAAGCTGGAGTATCTCAGTGTAGAGGAAAGACATTGAATTTGGAGTCAGAAGACTTGGGTTCAAATGGTAACAGCTGCTTGCCATCTGTGTGACCTTGGACTAGTCACTGCATCATTTCATTTGGACCTTCATCTCCTCTTCTGTCAAATGAAGCTCAATATCCCAAATATCTTTCTGATTTCTCCTTTTTCAAGAAATGATTATTATGTGTCTACTATGTGTCAGACACAAAACCAAAGTCTAATTCAATCTCAAAAGCTTTTATTTTACTGGGAATGGGGGGAACACATATATATAAACAACCAAATAGACACAAAGTAATTAGAAAATAATTTTGGAAGAAAAGGGAAGGCAACGGTAATGAGGGGGATAGATTAGGAAGGGCCCCTTCCTCATATTAAATTGAGCTTTGAAAGAGACAGGGATGGAGCAGGTAGGTAGCCCAGTGGATAGAGAGCCAGATCTGGAGATGGCAGAGCTTGGTTCAAATCTGGTCTCAGCACTCTTAATTATGTGACCTTGGGCTTATGTCCAAGTCACTTAATTCCCAACTGCTTAGCCCTTATTGTTTTCTGACTTGGAACTGATACTTAGTATGGATTTTAAGATCAAAAGCAAAGGTTTTAAAAAAAAAAGGAAGAGTTAGAGATTCCAAGAGATGAAAGTGAGTGAGTGCATTCCAGGGATAGAGGACAGACTGCAAAGACAGGGAGGTACAAGATGGAACATTTTATTTGGAGAATAGTGTTGAGACCACTTTGAATGGACTGTAGATGACCTGAAAGGGAGTTGTATGAAATAATGCTGGAGCCAGGACGAAGTCTATTGATGTCAAACAAAAAGATGGCATTTTATCTTAGTTTCAATAGGGAATGTTGAAACTTCAGTGTGAGAGCTATGTTTTAGAACTATCAGTTTGGCAGTTGTGTGGATGGTAGCCGGCCAGTCAGCCATCAAGCATTAATTAAGCACTTTCTACATGTCAGGCATTTGGCTTAATGCCAGGGATACAAAGAAAGACAAAAACCATTCTTGCCCGCAAGGAGCTTATAGTCAAATGGACAAGACACAATGCAAACAGCCATGCAAATTCAAGATATATGCAAAGTAGATGCAAGGTGATCTGTGATATTTGTAAATTTTATATTGTTTGATGTCATAGTTACACGAGAATTTATTCCCTCCCTACAGTATTCATTCCTACATATTAAGGAGAATTATTGTGTATTCTTCTGTCTGGGATCTGGGTCAGAGACACCATCCAGTGTGTTGGTTTTTGCATTTTCTTTGCCCTTTGGAACCTCAAAAACCAGCTTAATAATTGTAATAATTTCATAATTCAGTATAATAATTTAATAATTAAAGGGAAAAAGGATTCTTTTCCTGTGCATGTGTTTCCCACAAAATGGGGATGGCACAGGACTCTGGGTTTCCCTTGGACACTCCAAATCCTAGAAGTGTTTCAGGTCAAACAGAAAGCAGGACTATTCCTTTCCTTCCTTGCACGTTTGTTAATGCTGTAGAAAAGGTGGCTCTGGGCATCAGAGACTCACGATAAGGAAAGACCCCTGATAGAAATATTCCCCTTGGATTCACCCTTAATCTTAGTTCTCTCTCTCTCTCTCTCTCTCTCTCTCTCTCTCTCTCTCTCTCTCTCTCTCTCTCTCTCTCTCTCTCCTCTCTCTCTCTTCCAGCTATGCTCTGATACCATTGGGTTGTATCTAGGACATCTACTTGTCCTCTAAACTATGCCCAGCCACCCCCTATGTCTTTGGGACACAAAACATCACTTTAGCCCCCTGTCAGATAACAAACATCCTCCATTTCTGCTCAACCTCATTCCATTCCTTCATCCCTGGTCATAGAACCCCTGTTGTCAAAAGGATATATAAAGCCCAGAATCCATCTCCTTGGGGAGGCAGTGCACCACCTGTACTGTTCTCCTGGTCATTTCAACATGAATTCCAGATGAATAAATTTCTCTTTTTATTTCTAAGCTAAGTTATGGAGTCTTGCATTCTTGCAAAGGGTTCCAGTCCCGAACCTGGGGTTCACCTCAAGACCCCCCACAACAGGGATGGGGAGGAGGTGATAGGTTGATGGATCACTCTTAATTAGCAGTCACCAATTAAAGATGTCTTGGGCTGTTCAAAGGAGGGGCTGAATAATGAGCTCTTAAAAATCCATTTATCAGGTTGCCTGATCCAGCTGGGCTCATCCCTAGTCTTGAGAGACAACTGTAGAGAACTATATCACTTTCTCAGTGATGATGCTGGCCTAACCAAGAAACCTGATATAATCGATGAACTTCTATTCTTACCCCCAGATCTGTGTGTTGATCATTTTAATTGTAACAGTTATAATGATAGGCATTAATATGGAGTCACTTAGGCTAATTGGTTTTAATACGAATAAAAGCACATAGCAAAGAGGAAAGCTATGGCAAATCTGGACAGCAGACTAAAATGCAGAGACATCACTTTGCTGACAAAGGTCCATATAGCCAAAGCTATGGTTTTTCCAATAGCAATCGAAGATTGAACTACAAGGAAAGCTGAATGTTGCAGAATCAACACTTTTGAATTGTGGTGCTAGAGAAGATTTCTGAGAGTCCCTTGGACTGCGAGGAGATCAAATCAATCAATACTTAAAGAAATCAATTCAGACTATTCACTTGGAAGGTCAGATACTGAAGCTGAAGCTTAAATACTTTGGCCACATAATGGGCAAACAGGACTCATGGGAAAAGACTCCACAGTTGGGAAGGAGAGGGGGATGGCCGAGGCTCAGATGGAGAGATAGTGTCATGGGAACAATGAACGTGATCTTGGATAGGCTTTGAGAGAATCTGAAGGATAGAAGGGACTGACATGCCGTGATCCACAGGGCCATAAAGAGTTAGACACAACTGAACCACTGAATAACAATGAATAACAATGAAGACAGGCACTTTGTACTTTCCCACCATTAATGAGTGTGAGGGAGATGTGTCAGGGAGGAGACACACATAAAGTTGGGGTTCAGGTGGCAAAATTATATACCCTATATAGAAAAAGGATGAAAAAGGAGGAGGGTTGGGCGTGGGGCTAGCAACCCCACCCTGTAAAACTACATCTGCTAAAGAAACTGCAACCTTAAGTAGGGGCAGCTGGGCTAGCTCAGTGGATTGAGAGCCAGGCCTAGAGACGAAAGGTCCTAGGTTCAAATCCGAGCTCAGACACTTCCCAGCTGGGAGACCCTGAGTGACAGTGTGACCCATTGCCTACTGGTTGTGGCCCTATGCTCCTAGAATGGAGTCCCAGGATAAAAAAAAATATAGAAATATTTTCATATGTATTTATATACCTTAAGACTGGTCAAGACCAGATAATTGAGTGCCAGATGTGGGAAGGGACATTGCTAATCAGATCCAGATTTGTTGGAAAAGTTCTTTTAACTCTAGTGCCTTCCCTCTTAAAATTCTATATAGTTTGTACATATTTGTTTGCTTATTGTCTCCTTTATGAGATTGTCAGCTCTTTGAAGTGGCTTCTTTTTATATCCCAAGCACTTAGCATAGTGCCTGGGACATAGTAAATGCTCAATGTTGCTGTTGTTTGTCTTCAATTTGTTTTAAACCCTTACCTTCCACCTTAGAAGCAATACTATGTATTGGTTCCAAGGAAAAAGAGTGGCAAGGACTAGGCAATGGGGTTAAGTGATTTGCCCAGAGTCACACAGCCAGGAAGTGTCTGAGGCTAGATTTGTCTCTAATTATATTTAGCCAGTTGACATTTTTTAAGATACAGATTTCATATTGAGTAGAATTGAACATGCTCAAAAATTCAGCCCTGTTACATTGGAATTATGGGAACTAGGAAAGAAAAGTGGACTTTTAAATGTTGGTAGAAATTAACACTGGTAGAAATATTTGTTTCCATTAGCAACATTTCCACTGGATTTGATTGGAGGGGATCCAAGGATGAAGGACCAGAATAACCTTGAAAACTCCTGTTGCTTGAATGAGGATAGCTTTTTTTCCTAGGACAGAATCTGCTTGGGTATTTCTTCTTCTTATGAAGAATCTCTCATTTTTCTTCTTTCTTGCTCTTTGGTTACCAAACCAGTATCTACTCTGAATAGAAGTCAAGTCCATTTCAACAGACAAAATCTTGGCTTGGGCACCATGAATATACTGAATTCTATCAAAATGCTCTTTAGGGGTCTTTGATTGGTCTTCAGAGAATTTGTTTTTTCTCGCTGTCTCTGTCTGTGTCTGTCTGTCTCTCTCTGTCTCTCTCAATAACTAAATGCCATTATGTTGTCTTGCTTACTTTTTTCTTCCTTATGAGATGATCTCTCCAAAGTAGTAGATTGGAAGGAGAGAGACATACTGTCAATGACTTCAGCATTGATTGATGATAGTCTGTTGAGAACACTATGGAAGTATTTAGCTCGTCTGTCTAGGATCATGCCCTTGTCACTGATCAGAGTGTCTCTATCAGTGCTGAGAATAGTTGAGATGCACCAAAGGTCTTTGGCCCATGAACAGTCTTTAGGGCATCGTAGAAGTGATTTGGATTGTTGCTGTCAGCATGAAATTGAATCTTATCTGCCTTCTTACAGAGCCAAGAATCCTGCATCTCTCTAAGCTTCACTTGCACTTTACTTTTGATGGAATTAAATACTGACTTCTTGGAGATGGATGAATTGGTAAACTCTGTGGAGTTCTCATATTTTCTTTAGTAGATTTTGAATTTCTTCAAACCAATCTTGATGTTCAAGAGTTTTCTGGCCCAGATTAGCAACTGTGGAGCTGTATGCCAAGTTTTTGAAAGCTGCCCATTCCTTTTCTGCTCCACTGTTGCTAACAGTGTGCTAATTCAATTTTCCGTCTGGGTCAGCAATGAGCTGTTCACACACAGAGAAGGGCTCTCATCTGTTCATGCTGAATAGTGTAATAGTCATTTTGCCTTGGAGTTACCATTTTTGTTATATGTGACTATTTAGTTTGGAGATGATAAGTCTGTGATTGGTCCAGCACTCTGTGCCATGCATCATCTTTGCCACTCTCATATCCTGCCTATCTCTTCTCCTTACAATGATATTGTCCATTAAATGGCAGCTTGCTGTAAGGGTGCATCCACTATGCTTTGTTGTGTTTAGGTAAGCAATAGACAGTGTTAGTGTTGAGAAGGCCATGAGATGCCCAAATCTTCAGTAGTAAGTGACCATTGCTATTTTGGATTCCATTCCTCTTGAGGACTCTCTGCTATGTCTGATAGTCTTTGCCGATGCTGGCATTAAAGTCACCCAGAATTTCAAGCTTGTACTCTTTCAGAGCACTGATGATGAGAATCTCCAGGTCTTCATAGAATTTTTTTTTTCTCATCAGAGTTAGTCACGGTGGAAGCATACATACTCATGATGGTGGGGTGGCACTTTTCCTGCAAGTGGCAGTCATATCATCACACGTCTGTTGTTCACTCTGTGTGAGAGGCCTACAAGCTTGCTGCCTCGATTAGATCTGACTGTGAAACCTAAGCCAGCTTCATGGTGTTCCTAATCACAGTGGCCACTCTGACTTCAGGAAGCTGGCCTTTATTGGCCAGCCTTGTTTCATTCCCGGCTACTATATGGGTGTAATGCCTGCTGAGTTCTCTCTCAACAAGACCTGTTTGCCCCTCTGGAATTCATGTTGCCCACAAGCATGTGCACATTCTCTATACTCATGGTGATGGCATCATCTTCACCAAAATCTTCATGATTTCTTGTGCTTTGGCCACAGCGTGGGATCTCTGCCTACCCAGGGGAGCAGTCCAGGGTTGGGTGAAACAGACAATTTTTAGGACACCTTTTCTAGCCCCTTCCTCTTGCCAGGAAGTGAGCAGTTTGGTCTTTAAAAAACTGCTCAGACACCCAGAGGGCTGCTAAGTGACGTGCTGCTTCAGACCAGTGAGAAAATGATCCTACGCCTGCCTGGGCTGCCTGTGTACGAGTTTGTGGCTACGGCTCCCAGTGCATCCACACGCCTGCTTCTTCATCACTACCATCAGTCTAATACTTCAAGGTAGATAAAATAGTGACAAAAGAGTAAATTAACAACATGGTAAAATAGGAGATAATGGATGATGTCTTGATGAGTGTGAATTGGTTGGAAGTGAGACAGAGTTTCCCAAAGCCGTCAGCTTTGCTCACCCTTCCAGAATCATCCAAGTCCAGTGGCAAGACAAAAGTCAAGATTACTGATGATGGCTCAGGAAGCAGACGATGCCACTGGGGTCTTTGATATCTCACTAAACTCTAATCATTCCACAGCACCTGCTTCGGTCACCTCTGTGGCTGCTGGAACAAGTTGTTTTCATCTGCCCATTGTAAGGATTAAAAATGATAAAGGCTGATATTATGAAGAAAAATAATATTTTATATGGGCCCATTTTGATAGAATAAATCGGACCATGCACCTGGCTATTTAAAAAATCCCGCCTCCAGTACCTTCTCCCATCTTGTCTGTCTCGTATGCCAGAGAGACTGTCTCAAGGCTGACCTCCGAATTTAAGCTGCGCTATGCTTTGGTTCCCTTTGTTTGACGTCATCACATCAGAAACCGGAAACCCATTAGATCACGGAAAATGTAGTTTCAAAGTCCCCCACATGTCCACAGGAAGTTTGTAAATACTTTTAAATGGGACCTTTTGAATTCCAAACAGCACACCATCTTGCTAGGGAAAAGCTTTGCGTGCATGGGGTAGATATCTCTCGCATTCCTGACAGGTTTGAGGACTGCTGGTTACTCTTAACCCTGTTTAGCCCATCTGTTGAGATGGTTTTTTTTTTTTTTTTTTTTTTTTACTTCATTTAACATTTATTAATAATCATTTTTAACATGGTTACATGATTCATGCTCCTATTTTCCCCTTCACCCCCCGCACTCCCCCCACCCATGGCCGACGCACTTTTCCACTGGTTTTGTCATGTGTCCTTAATCAAGACCAATTTCCCAATTGTTGGTGGTTGCATTGGTGTGGTAGTTTCGAGTCCACACCCTCAATCATGTCCGCCCCGACCCATGCGTTCAAGCAGTTGCTTTTCTTATATGTTTCCTCTCCTGCAGTCCTTCCTCTGAATGTGGGTAGCAT